>NC_091155.1:28692882-28792882 GCF_040958095.1 Procambarus clarkii
GGCTCGGGGCTAGCCTCATCCAACTTTCCAAGATGACACAGGAGAGTATGGAACTGTCATAGGTCAGTCGGCATGCCACCCTTCAAGAAATATCGGCTCCCATAGCGACCCCTGGGGTCATAATGTTCTGAAATCGAGGATTTGTTAACCGTAGAGTTTATAACAGTTTTGAGCGCTTTGTAATATTACATTTTCTTAAGAGGGGAAGAGAGGGGGGAGGGTGAGGGAGGATGAGTTGGAGAAGAGATTGGGAGAGAGGGAGAGAGGGGAGGTGAGAGGGAGAAGGGGGAAGATGAAGAGGGAAGGAGATAATAATAATTAATAATAATTCGTTGTGTCGGGGGACAGGCAGCCAGTGTATATATATATATACACGTTAGGCTTCTATCCAGGTCTCCCCCAGGGTCGAGCTACTGACCCTCCCCAGGATGCAACACCCACAACAAGCTGACGAACTCCCTGGGGTACCTACTTACTACCAGCTGGTGAACAGGTGCATTAGGTGACAGGAAACGCACTCAACCACTTCTGTCCTGTCCCAGGATTCGAACTCGGAATTCCCGATTGTGAGTTGAGAACGAAGAAAGGAAAGAGAGAGCAGGGAGATTGGAGGACGAGGAATGGAAGGGAAGGGAAGGGAAGGGAAGGGAAGGGAAGGGAAGGGGGGGGGGAAGGAAAGGGAAGGGGGGGGGAAAGGGAAGGGGGGGGGGGAAAGATACCCGGGAATAGCCGTGTCCTCCATTTGTTATATATAAACATGAACCTTTAACAGGGAATGCGATGCATAACCTTGAGTGTGTACTGAATGCACTGATTCTTAATCACTGTTGAGTCGTGTGTATGCGTACACATACCACTAGGAACTCTATGACCCGACCAGGGTTCGAACCTCCAATACTGGGGCTCACCAAGTGGCGCATACAATGCTAATGTCGCTGGTGAAATATATATATATATATATATATATATATATATATATATATATATATATATATATATATGTCGTACCTAGTAGCCAGAACGCACTTCTCGGCCTACTATGCAAGGCCCGATTTGCCTAATAAGCCAAGTTTTCCTGAATTAATATATTTTCTCTAATTTTTTTCTTATGAAATGATAAAGCTACCCATTTCATTACGTATGAGGTCAATTTTTTTTTATTGGAGATAAAATTAACGTAGATATATGACCGAACCAAACCAACCCTACCTAACCTAACCTAACCTATCTTTATAGGTTAGGTTAGGTTAGGTAGCAGAAAAAGTTAGGTTAGGTTAGGTTAGGTAGGTTAGGTAGTCGAAAAACAATTAATTCATGAAAACTTGGCTTATTAGGCAAATCGGGCCTTGCATAGTAGGCATAGAAGTGCGTTCTGGCTACTAGGTACGACATATATATATATATATATATATATATATATATATATATATATATATACAGTATATTCTTATCTATATATGGTCATGAACATTGTTATGACATCATCAAACAAGAAGCCAATAATTCACATACAATGTAAAACGTTTTGTAAGTCAATTAAAACAAATTGTGGTAAAAGTCTCCACACGACATTCCCCGAGAAGAAAGTTTGAGGTGTAGGGGCAAGACAGACCTAACCTGCACGGCTCGGGGCTACTGGCCTCAGAGAGAGAGAGAGAGAGAGAGAGAGAGAGAGAGAGAGAGAGAGAGAGAGAGAGAGAGAGAGAGAGAGAGAGAGAGAGAGAATTATTATATCATTCTTAACGGGGATTTAAGTAATACAGAGGTCTTACCGAGGGGGTCTTACTGGAGGTTGTCAGGAAGACTGGGTATACATCAAGACCAACTACCATCAGCGTCTTGTAAGAGAGGTGCTCCAGCTGCGTCCCTACCATGTGTGTGACCCTCGCCACCAAACACACATACACTAGCATACCTGTTATTAATATGTGTATATCTGACCCGGGCAGCGCCGGATCACCCCCCCCCCCTCCTTCATATAAGACTCGTCGACTACAAGCACGTGTATACTTCCTTACGATTTGGGTTTTCTTCTGGAATAAATATTTATATATGAAATCTTTATATTCCAAAGATAAAGCGGAGAGATGTGCAAATTGTCGATGTTATGATGAACTTGTATTGAAATATTTATTTGTAAAGCTGCGGCCAGACGTGTGCATGACAGTAAAGCTGCGGCCAGATGTGTGCATGACAGTAAAGCTGCGGCCAGACGTGTGCATGACAGTAAAGCTGCGGCCAGACGTGTGCATGACAGTAAAGCTGCGGCCAGACGTGTGCATGACAGTAAAGCTGCGGCCAGACGTGTGCATGACAGTAAAGCTGCGGCCAGACGTGTGCATGACAGTAAAGCTGAGGTCAGACGTGTGCATGACAGTAAAGCTGCGGCCAGACGTGTGCATGACAGTAAAGCTGCGGCCAGACGTGTGCATGACAGTAAAGCTGAGGTCAGACGTGTGCATGACAGTAAAGCTGCGGCCAGACGTGTGCATGACAGTAAAGCTGCGGCCAGATGTGTGCATGACAGTAAAGCTGCGGCCAGACGTGTGCATGACAGTAAAGCTGCGGCCAGACGTGTGCATGACAGTAAAGCTGCGGCCAGACGTGTGCATGACAGTAAAGCTGCGGCCAGACGTGTGCATGACAGTAAAGCTGAGGTCAGACGTGTGCATGACAGTAAAGCTGCGGCCAGACGTGTGCATGACAGTAAAGCTGCGGCCAGACGTGTGCATGACAGTAAAGCTGAGGTCAGACGTGTGCATGACAGTAAAGCTGCGGCCAGACGTGTGCATGACAGTAAAGCTGCGGCCAGATGTGTGCATGACAGTAAAGCTGCGGCCAGACGTGTGCATGACAGTAAAGCTGCGGCCAGACGTGTGCATGACAGTAAAGCTGCGGCCAGACGTGTGCATGACAGTAAAGCTGCGGCCAGACGTGTGCATGACAGTAAAGCTGCGGCCAGACGTGTGCATGACAGTAAAGCTGCGGCCAGACGTGTGCATGACAGTAAAGCTGCGGCCAGACGTGTGCATGACAGTAAAGCTGCGGCCAGACGTGTGCATGACAGTAAAGCTGCGGCCAGACGTGTGCATGACAGTAAAGCTGAGGTCAGACGTGTGCATGACAGTAAAGCTGCGGCCAGACGTGTGCATGACAGTAAAGCTGCGGCCAGACGTGTGCATGACAGTAAAGCTGCGGCCAGACGTGTGCATGACAGTAAAGCTGCGGCCAGACGTGTGCATGACAGTAAAGCTGCGGCCAGACGTGTGCATGACAGTAAAGCTGAGGTCAGACGTGTGCATGACAGTAAAGCTGCGGCCAGACGTGTGCATGACAGTAAAGCTGCGGCCAGACGTGTGCATGACAGTAAAGCTGAGGTCAGTTCGCCAGAACGTTGAGATCTCCGTCATTTGGATAAAATGTCTTCGCATATATATTACATATCCTAATCTTAAAGGGTATTGTGATAATATTGATTTACACCGTGGCTAACAATGGTAAGTTTTATGGGGCATTTATAGTCTCTGAGTGGGTCTAGTCACCTTAGGTGGGCACTGCTAATGCCTTAACAAACAACAGCGGCCGGGTGCTCCATAGTAGGCCCAGCTGAGGCAGCGACTGTTGTCTCAGGTGGGCAAGGGGACCATGGGCAAGAATCTTAGGCAAGGGCACCAGCAACTAGGTAGTAGCAGACCGTTGAAGAGTAATGTCTTATTTGACTTCTTCTTCTTCTTCTTGCTAGGTTAAAAGGTAATTAATTGTCCGAAACCACAACAATTACTTACTATAAACAAAATTTAATCATACAATGAACAAATCCACAAGGGCCGTGACGAGGATTCGAACCTGCGTCCGAGAGCATCCCAGACGCTGCCTTAATCGACTGAGCAACGACACGGTCAAAAGGAGTTGAATAATACAATATTTTTTGAGGAAGGCCTTGATGGCGGCCGTTCAAGAAGAAAGTTGACGCGTGTGAGAAAGCATGAAGGGGGATACGGAGAGAAGGGTAGTGTTGGCGGGAGAGTGGGTGAGACGGGCTCAGGAAACTCCAGAGATCCATTCACTGACGTAACATGCGACCAGGGTGACGGATCAGGTGCTGATCAAACCCTTTTATCATCGCCAGGTTAAAGAGGAAATAGCCAGTTAAAAGAGAGAGTTGCTACCGGCATATGTGCCAACTGTTTACAGCCAGCAAACCCCAGCTCAGCCTATCCGCCAATCAGCGGGGGAGATCATGGTACACATGGTGGGCGTCAGCCAATGAGCGCGAGGTGAGAGCGGCTGGAAGCTGGGGAAGGGAGACGATGATTTCCGAGGAAGGTCCGGCTCTTCAGTACTCCAGCGACCTCGCTGTTACGCGCGTGGTGAAGGGAAAGGAAAGGACGTCAGCGGGCGGGAGATCCTAGAGCCGTCGTATATAGTCGAGGTGTTGCCAGCGGCCACAGTCTAGTTGCTGGTGAACACTCGTGGTGTGAGGGTGTGTAGCTCCTCTGCCTGCTCGTAGGAATAGCGAGGAGAATCCAAAGTTCGCTTTTGGAAAACGAGTGAATTAAAATATTTATGCCTCTAGGAAAAGTGTTAAACTTGATAACAAGGTAAGTGTTTCCCCAGAAAGTACCTCAAACTACACTTCCAGGACGGAAAAATCTCAGAGGAATAAGTGTTAGGGAAATTAAATAACCGAGAAAGAACGAGTTTTCGTAATGTTTTTTCTTGTACTCGTGTTAAACTTAACAAGCACTCGTATAGAAACATAACTAATCCACTGTGTTTTATACAACTGTTCATTTGTAAATACCTGAATATTTTTCCTTCCTAGAAGTGTCGTTCCTGCGTGTGTGTGAAGTATTAAAATCAGTAGAAAAACTGTGTAAAGAATGGAGGAAGTACATGAAAGGTGTAAATAAGTGGATAATGGTGTGAAGATTACCAAGTACTGAACACTTACTGTATACACTATTTAAGGCTCCCTGCAATGAGACTTTCAGTGCTACCTACTGCACCACATGTGCCAGCGTCATTAGGTGTGTACACACATGTGACAGTGTCATTAGGTGTGTACACACACACACATGTGACAGCGTCATTAGGTGTGTACACACATGTGACAGTGTCATTAGGTGTGTACACACATGTGACAGTGTCATTAGGTGTGTACACACATGTGACAGCGTCATTAGGTGTGTACACACATGTGACAGCGTCATTAGGTGTGTACACACACACCACATGTGACAGCGTCATTAGGTGTGTACACACATGTGACAGCGTCATTAGGTGTGTACACACATGTGACAGCGTCATTAGGTGTGTACACACACACCACATGTGACAGCGTCATTAGGTGTGTACACACATGTGACAGCGTCATTAGGTGTGTACACACATGTGACAGCGTCATTAGGTGTGTACACACACACCACATGTGACAGCGTCATTAGGTGTGTACACACACCACATGTGACAGCGTCATTAGGTGTGTACACACACCACATGTGACAGCGTCATTAGGTGTGTACACACACCACATGTGACAGCGTCATTAAGTGTCTACACACACCACATGTGACAGCGTCATTAGGTGTGTACACACACCACATGTGCCAGCGTCATTAGGTGTGTACACACATGTGACAGTGTCATTAGGTGTGTACACACACCACATGTGCCAGCGTCATTAGGTGTGTACACACACCACATGTGACAGCGTCATTAGGTGTGTACACACACCACATGTGACAGCGTCATTAGGTGTGTACACACACCACATGTGACAGCGTCATTAGGTGTGTACACACACCACATGTGACAGCGTCATTAGGTGTGTATACACACCACATGTGACAGCGTCATTAGGTGTGTATACACACCACATGTGACAGCATCACACACGCGGGCAAACACAGCACCTGGTGTGGCGTGCATCTCCCGTGTTGCTATGTTGCAGTTGCCAGCCAGCGCATATATAGCGACCAAGACTCCACAACACCGATGATAACACTCATTCCTATATATCTATTTGCTTGTATAATTGTGAAGACAATCTTGCTGAAAACGTGCGGGTTTGAGGCGCAGAAAACTGAGTAAAGTGAGTGTATTCCGTGAGAGGAGGAGTTTGTTTACCAGCGTGCTGGTGTGTCCTGCCTTGTGGACGGGCTCACTACCTTTGTCTTCGGGAAGTGACTTTGTTTACATTACTGCCACTGTCTGTATCGCTGGTGATTGTGTGTGGGGGCGCTGTTGAGTGTGTGTGTGTGTGTGGGGGCGCTGTTGAGTGTGTGTGTGGGGGCGCTGTTGAGTGTGTGTGTGTGTGTGTGGGGGGGCGCTGTTGAGTGTGTGTGTGTGTGTGTGTGTGTGTGTGTGTGTGTGGGCGCTGTTGAGTGTGTGTGTGTGTGTGTGTCACCATATAGTCTGCGCCCCGTCAGCGCACACAATGACTCGATATGTGTGTGGTATGGGCACATGGAGCAAAGTGAGATCCTTTTATTGGCAATAACAAAAACGACTCGAATTGCAACCCGTCCTCGACTCAAGTCCATTACATCCAGCGGTCGACCCCACAGACGCATTCATAATTTTTTATATGCTGTTCATTGAAAACGGGAATGTTTTCAAATATAAATTAATATTGTAATATATTAGTATATTGTGCATATATAGGCATAGGTTAGGTTAGGTGTTTAGGTTCAGTTGGCGATTCTTTGTATTTGTAGTACGTGGGTGAAGCATTTACAGCGTTGTGGTTCGAACAAAATTCGTCAGTGAAGCACTTGTACCGGAAATGTTCGAACGAAATCAGTTGTGAGTTGTGTGTAAACCTTTGTTCATTCCAGCCCGTCCTCCAAACAAAGATCCAAAAGTGATTCCATGCACCCGCCAAACCCCGTTTATGAATGAAAAACGGTTTACACACGACTCACAACTGATTTCGTTCGAACACTTCCGGAACAAGTGCTTCACTGACGAGTTTTGTTCGAACCACATCGCTATAAATGCTTCACCCACGTACTACAAATGCAAATAATTGCCAACCGAACCTAAACACCTAACCTAACCTAACCTAACCTATACCTATATATGCACAATATATTATAATATTAATTTATATTTGAGAACATTCCCGCTTTGAATAAACAGCATGTAAAAGTTTATGAATGCGTCTGTGGGGTCGACCGCTGGATGTAATGGACTTGAGTCGAGGATGGGTTGCATAAACAGCGGGTTTGGCGGGTGCATGGAATCACTTTGGGTCTTTGTTTGGAGGACGGGCTGGAATGAACAAAGGTTTACACACAACTCACAACTGATTTCGTTCGAACATTTCCGGTACAAGTGCTTCACTGACGAATTTTGTTCGAACCACAACGCTATAAATGCTTCACCCACGTACTACAAATACAAATAATTACCAACAGAACCTAAACGCCTAAATTAACCTAACCTATGCCTATATATGCAATAATTCCAAAATCCAAGGAAAAAGCAACCAAATCTATATATATAGATTATATATATATATATATATATATATATATATATATATATATATATATATATATATATATATATATATATATATATATATATATAATATATATATATATATAATATATATATATATATATATTTTTACCGACTTGGGAAATATTTGCACGCAATAATCACTCACCCTCAGCACATACAAGTACACACGCAAGGCAGCAACAACCAAGGCGAGGAACTCCCTACAAGAGGTCAGTCTCACAGCCGCGATTGTCATAGCGCGAGAAAGTCACGTAAACTGGTAGCGCGCAGGAAGCCCTTGTTACAGTTTCCTTCAGGGGCGGTATTTTGTCCCGCATAAACCCACTGACCGCCATTCGTACGCTCCAGCGCACCCATGACGTCACTACACACGCTTAAGTGATTGGCCGAGGGCTGTGTGACGTCTGCACACACTCTCAGGTGATTGGCCGAGGGTTGTGTGACGTCACTCTAGTCACACATTATTGGTGCCCTGTATTATGACGTACCTAGATGTACACAAACACCTGAGCGTACTTAGATTGTAGAGTCACCTGCTTGAAGACGAACAGAGGCAAATCCAAGGGTCTGAGTGGCCAAAGAATATTATTCCTGAACGGCTGAGTGTATACTTGAATCAACTTATGAGGCTTTATTAAAACTTGCAATTGTTTAACAGGCCACTATAGTGTTTAACGACCAACGTGCTGTTTTAATCCACATGAACGCCTCATTGCCTGCTGAAGGTATGAAATCTTAATGAAAAATTTGCTCGAAATTGGGCACCGAAATATAGCACGAAATGCTACTTAACGAAATTGCATCTAACATCATTACTAATGTGATTAACGTACGAATAAAACGCAACTTGGAGTGTTACGTGCGTCAAAACTTTCGAGTTATAACCTTAGATGCTCGTTAAGTCTCCAGCGTATTTTCGTGTATTTATATGTGTGAATCTCTTATTGTTATGTATGTGATGAGGGCAGGTTGCTTTAGTGTGTGTGATGCTGCTCTTGTTAGGGGCCACCCTTAATGTTGCTCTTGGCAGAAGGGCCCACCCTTAATGCTACCCTTATCGGAGGTGTCCTAAATGCAGGTAGAGTCTTGCTGATCCGCATTAAATATATGATAAACACTTGAAACTGCAGTTGTTGGATCCTGCGGGTGTCCTTAACCCGAGGCGGCGGCTTCTCCCTTCCTAGCATGGGGAAGGGGGTGAGGCGCTCCTCCCTTCCTAGCATGGGTAAGGGGGCGAGGCGCTTCTCCCTTCCTAGCATGGGGAAGGGGGCGAGGCTCTTCTCCCTTCCTAGCATGGGGAAGGGGGTGAGGCGGTCCTCCCTTCCTAGCATGGGGAAGGGGGTGAGGCGCTCCTCCCTTCCTAGCATGGGGAAGGGGGTGAGGCGCTCCTCCCTTCCTAGCATGGGTAAGGGGGCGAGGCGCTCACAGGAATAAACCCTTTCCCTCCTTGCGATGGTTTTATTATTTAACGGTAAATGTCTCCCAAATAACTCGCCGGAAATATAATGACCTTTGGGTTAATAGTGATACCATGAGAGTATTGTCCTACTAGCAATATAACTTGGTTTGGCCTATCAATATCAATAGGGTGATTCGGGCCACCACTGACCAACCAGCAGGTATACTTTAGTCCAGAACATAGTCCAGGATTAAAGTATATTCTCAATATTTATGTACGTCGAGAAACGTGGTACTTCTCTTGGTGTGCGGATATCGCTGTGTGGTGAGCTGACCACATGTTTGAGGATCAACCTATCACATAATGATAGGTTGCAGAGTGTGTGGCTTCCCCGCCTCACTACTGATGACAGCCTTGGGGTATGTGTGGCTTCCCTGGCTCACTACTGATGACAGCCTTGGGGTATGTGTGGCTTCCCTGGCTCACTACTGAAGGCAGCCTTGGGGTATGTGTGGCTTCCCTGGCTCACTACTGAAGGCAGCCTTGGGGTATGTGTGGCTTCCCTGGCTCACTACTGATGACAGCCTTGGGGTATGTGTGGCTTCCCTGGCTCACTACTGAAGGCAGCCTTGGGGTATGTGTGGCTTCCCTGGCTCACTACTGAAGGCAGCCTTGGGGTATGTGTGGCTTCCCTGGCTCACTACTGATGGCAGCCTTGGGGTATGTGTGGCTTCCCTGGCTCACTACTGATGGCAGCCTTGGGGTATGTGTGGCTTCCCTGGCTCACTACTGATGGCAGCCTTGGGGTATGTGTGGCTTCCCTGGCTCACTACTGATGGCAGCGTTGGGATCACCTCGTTCCACTCCAGATAAAACAAAGGTTTAAGCGCCGACATTGCCAGTAATTATCGTAAGGGTAATCCCCCGTCAAAGTGGTTCGCCGTAGCAGTAATAGTGTTACTGAAGTTGCTGCTTTCCACTCCGGCAAGCGAGCTAATGACCAGTGGCTATAGAGGTGGTGGACGCTGCGTCCATTGCTTCCGCCTGCCGCTTACACTGTTGGGCCGAAATAAGAACAGCTATTAGAGAGGGGATGAGGGGGGTGTCCGCCACAGTGGTGCCAGCAGGCGCCTGGTGCTCCGCGTCAGTAATGATAGAGGTGATGGCTTGGGTCTGGTCAGTATGACGCTGGAAAAGTGATATATCCGTTCTTTTGTTGCCTATATGGATCACCTCGCGCGCGCGCGCTCCTAGCCCTCTCGCTGGACATCAACTGTGCTGTAGTTTGCAGCTCTAAATTTCGAATATTTTTGTGATGCTATGACAAAAATGCCATTAAATTGGATTGATTACTCGAGTATACTAAAGTGCTGTTTGTAACGTGCAGCTTTTGAGTGCAAGAAGAACCAATTCTGAGTGCCTCAACACTCTGGCACGAGGGTATCTTTACTCTGGGTCACTCATTTCACGCTACAGATCACACCCAGAGTGGTTGAGGAGCTCTTGTTGCTCGCTGGCAACAGCAGAATGCGAGGCCGGACCTCCTTCCGTCCAGTAGACTATTATTATATAAAGTAGAACTGGCGCCACGTACTAGGGACCCATGACAAGCACAAATCAGCTCTTGGCACAGTTTTAACTGGAGTACGTGTTGACACAGTACTCATGACACGGCAACTTCCGCCCCTACTGGTCACTTGTCACTGTCACCGCCAGTCTCTTGTCACTGTCACCGCCAGTACAACCAAGACCCTTGTCTTAGATTAATTCGCAGCTCTCACTATTATTGCTACCATCGTCATTGTCAGTACCGTCAACACTACCACCTTGACCATTGTCATGGTGGTAATGTCCTCAGAATAATTACATTGGTAGACAACTTTTCAAAACTGCTGAGACGAAAAGCTCTGTTTATCAAGCCTTACGACGTGCTCAACTCTAATATAATAATTGAAATTGCTGATGATCCATAATTTTATGGGTCAGGATGGTAACAAAATCTTGCTTGATTCAACAAGTGGAGGATGATGATCGCGTTTCTCCCGGGCTCCAATGATGGCCGGAGTGGCGGCCAGTCTCTCAGACACGGCGTGAAGCTCTCGCACGACTATCCCACTCAGCAAGAACACTGCAGTGATACCTGGTTGATACGTGGTTGATGGGGTTCTGGGAGTTCTTCTACTCCCCAAGCCCGGCCCGAGGCCAGGCTCGACTTGTGAGAGTCTGACCAAACCAAACCACACACCAGAAGATGAGACGACGACGTTTCTCTCCGTCCTGGACCATTATCGAGTCGATTGTGATGGGAGCGAGGTTGTTGTTATAGATTCAGTTACTCGGAACAAGTTTCAAGTAGCACGGGCTATGGTGAGCCCGTAGTGGAGTTACATGGCACAGGAGCGATGCTGTGTGAGTAGGGAGCGAAGGAGGCACGGGCATTAAGGCAACCCAGCAGTGCTTTGTGTATCCAGCCTCCACACATCACCAGAGCTGCCACTGGCGTTGGTAATCTTTTATCCACCTCAAAAGTTGCTTCATGTTATAAGTTTCCATCGTATGGGTAGCATAACCCAATGGAATTGATGACAGGATACTCCCATTATGCAGCAAGACAACTGTAAGACTCGTATTGGATGAAAACTAGAGAATAGTGAACAATTTTAAACATTATTTCCGTTCCGTGTGACCCGGAATTAGTCAAGATTGATCTCATTTGTTTTAGAAGCATTTTGGCTGTCGACCCGTGTTACAAGTCAGCAACTTCAAAACTCTCAGCAACTGCCCGTTGACAACAGCCTGAGGTCCATGGAAGTAACCGCTAATTCCTGCCCCAGTCGCTCTGGTTCATGACACCTGCCTCAGTCGCTCTGGTTCATGACACCTGCCTCAGTTGCTCTGGTTCATGACACCTGCCTCAGTCGCTCTGGTTCATGACACCTGCCTCAGTTGCTCTGGTTCATGACACCTGCCTCAGTCGCTCTGGTTCATGACACCTGCCTCAGTTGCTCTGGTTCATGACACCTGCCTCAGTTGCTCTGGTTCATGACACCTGCCTCAGTTGCTCTGGTTCATGACACCTGGCCCAGTCGCTGTGGTTCGTGACACCTGCCTCAGTCGCTCTGGTTCATGACACCTGCCTCAGTTGCTCTGGTTCATGACACCTGCCTCAGTTGCTCTGGTTCATGACACCTGCCTCAGTCGCTGTGGTTCATGACACCTGGCCCAGTCGCTGTGGTTCATGACACCTGCCTCAGTTGCTCTGGTTCATGACACCTGCCTCAGTTGCTCTGGTTCATGACACCTGCCTCAGTTGCTCTGGTTCATGACACCTGCCTCAGTCGCTGTGGTTCGTGACACCTGCCTCAGTTGCTCTGGTTCGTGACACCTGCCTCAGTCGCTGTGGTTCATGACACCTGGCCCAGTCGCTGTGGTTCATGACACCTGTTGCTGTGTTTGGTGGTATAGTGATCTCTTGATAATTTACGAATGCAGTTTGGCGAGGAAATTGTTGTTAATTAATGTGTGAATATCGTGGCGTAGTGATATAGGCTTACGAATACGTTCTAGTGTTCTTACGTTGATTGGCTTAACTAATATTCTTAAGAACGTTGCCTTAGTAGGTGCAAGAAATTACTCCCTCATAAAATTGGTTTTGCAGATACAATTAGATTTTTAGGTCATTCTATTATACTCTGACACACTCCACATTTAAGTAACATTTATACCTTGTGGTTTTTTTTATGTGACTGTCATTAACTGTGTTTTCTGATTTCCTCAGGTAAGACTGATTGTCGTGTGTTGGGTCAGGTGCTGCCACGTCTTGACCGGGTCTGTACAAACCTCTTTTGCTTTGTGTGTGTGTGTGTGTGTGTGTGTGTGTGTGTGTGTGTGTGTGTGTGTGTGTGTGTGTGTGTGTGTGTGTGTGTGTGTGTATGTATGTATATATGTATATATATAATATAATTATATAACTACAATGTTACAGTCACTCTCTCGGTACACTGACATGTTACTGTAACTCCTTCGTGAACACCCAACCACTTGGACTGGACGGCAGAGCGACGGCCTCGTTTCATGCAGGTCGGCGTTCAATCCCCGACCGTCCAAGTGGTTGGGCACCGTTCCTTTCCAGCCGTCCCATCCCCAAAATCCTTATCCTGATCCCTTTCCAGTGCTGTATAGTCTTGAGGTTATCTTGAGATGATTTCGGGGCTTTTTTAGTGTCCCCGCGGCCCGGTCCTTGACCAGGCCTCCACCCCCAGGAAGAAGCCCGTGACAGCTGACTAACACCCAGGTACCTATTTTACTGCTAGGTAACAGGGGCATAGGGTGAAAGAAACTCTGCCCATTGTTTCTCGCCGGCGCCTGGGATCGAACCCAGGACCACAGGATCACAAGTCCAGCGTGCTGTCCGCTCGGCCGACCGGCTCCTTTACCGGTTAAATGCCTTCTATAATACTCTGATTTATGTTGGATAAGAACCTTTTATGATACTAAAATAAAGATTTACTGGAAGTATCGTGTATATAGCAACGTCTGTGCAACATTCTTTGTGACCGTTCTGTGCAACATTCTTTGTGAGCGTTCTGTGCAACATTCTTTGTGAGCGTTCTGTGCAACATTCTCTGTGAGCGTTCTGTGCAACATTCTTTGTGAGCGTTCTGTGCAACATTCTCTGTGAACGTTCTGTGCAACATTCTTTGTGAGCGTTCTGTGCAACATTCTTTGTGAACGTTCTGTGCAACATTCTTTGTGACCGATCTGTGCAACATTCTTTGTGAGCGTTCTGTGCAACATTCTTTGTGAGCGTTCTGTGCAACATTCTTTGTGAGCGTTCTGTGCAACATTCTCTGTGAACGTTCTGTGCAACATTCTCTGTGAACGTTCTGTGCAACATTCTTTGTGAGCGTTCTGTGCAACATTCTTTGTGAACGTTCTGTGCAACATTCATTGTGAGCGTTCTGTGCAACATTCGTTGTGAGCGTTCTGTGCAACATTCTTTGTGAGCGTTCTGTGCAACATTCTTTGTGAGCGTTCTGTGCAACATTCTCTGTGAACGTTCTGTGCAACATTCTCTGTGAACGTTCTGTGCAACATTCTTTGTGAGCGTTCTGTGCAACATTCTTTGTGAACGTTCTGTGCAACATTCATTGTGAGCGTTCTGTGCAACATTCGTTGTGAGCGTTCTGTGCAACATTCGTTGTGAGCGTTCTGTGCAACATTCTCTGTGAACGTTCTGTGCAACATTCTCTGTGAGCGTTCTGTGCAACATTCTTTGTGAGCGTTCTGTGCAACATTCTTTGTGAGCGTTCTGTGCAACATTCTTTGTGACCGTTCTGTGCAACATTCTTTGTGACCGTTCTGTGCAACATTCTCTGTGAGCGTTCTGTGCAACATTCTTTGTGACCGTTCTGTGCAACATTCTTTGTGAGCGTTCTGTGCAACATTCTTTGTGACCGATCTGTGCAACATTCTTTGTGAGCGTTCTGTGCAACATTCTTTGTGAGCGTTCTGTGCAACATTCTTTGTGACCGATCTGTGCAACATTCTTTGTGAGCGTTCTGTGCAACATTCATTGTGAGCGTTCTGTGCAACATTCATTGTGAGCGTTCTGTGCAACATTCATTGTGAGCGTTCTGTGCAACATTCATTGTGAGCGTTCTGTGCAACATTCATTGTGAGCGTTCTGTGCAACATTCATTGTGAGCGTTCTGTGCAACATTCATTGTGGGCGTTCTGTGCAACATTCATTGTGAGCGTTCTGTGCAACATTCATTGTGAGCGTTCTGTGCAACATTCATTGTGGGCGTTCTGTGCAACATTCTCTGTGAGCGTTCTGTGCAACATTCTCTGTGAGCGTTCTGTGCAACATTCTCTGTGAGCGTTCTGTGCAACATTCTCTGTGAGCGTTCTGTGCAACATTCATAGTGAGCGTTCTGTGCAACATTCTCTGTGAACGTTCTGTGCAACATTCACTGTGAGCGTTCTGTGCAACATTCATTGTGGGCGTTCTGTGCAACATTCTCTGTGAGCGTTCTGTACAACATTCTCTGTGAACGTTCTGTGCAACATTCTCTGTGAGCGTTCTGTACAACATTCATTGTGAGCGTTCTGTGCAACATTCTCTGTGAGCGTTCTGTGCAACATTCATAGTGAGCGTTCTGTGCAACATTCTCTGTGAGCGTTCTGTGCAACATTCTCTGTGAGCGTTCTGTGCAACATTCTCTGTGAGCGTTCTGTGCAACATTCTCTGTGAGCGTTCTGTACAACATTCATTGTGAGCGTTCTGTGCAACATTCTCTGTGAGCGTTCTGTGCAACATTCATTGTGAGCGGCGATTGTCTTGTTTGCCAAACTCTCTATAAGCAACTCTTATATGTACTGTGTTGCAGCTTCCGATGTCTTGCACGACACGAATGCAACATTCGACCTAGATAATAATAAATTTATTTGTGTTATATATATAGGTTAGTGTGTGTGTATATGTTGATTTGTTTTACTTATCATTGTAGCCATTGTGTTCCAAGTTTACCATCATTATAGCCCTCTGTTCCAAGTTTACCGTCATTATAGCCCTTCTGTTCCAAGTTTACCGTCATTATAGCCCTTTTGTTCCAAGTTTACGATCATTATAGCCCTTCTGTTCCAAGTTTACCGTCATTGTAGTCCTTCTATTCCAAGTTTACCATCATTATAGCCCTTCTGTTCCAAGTTTACCGTCATTGTAGTCCTTCTATTCCAAGTTTACCATCATTATAGCCCTTCTGTTCCAAGTTTACCATCATTATAGTCCTTCTATTCCAAGTTTACCATCATTATAGCCCTTCTGTTCCAAGTTTACCGTCATTATAGTCCTTCTATTCCAAGTTTACCATCATTATAGCCCTTCTGTTCCAAGTTTACCGTCATTATAGTCCTTCTATTCCAAGTTTACCATCATTATAGCCCTTCTGTTCCAAGTTTACCGTCATTATAGTCCTTCTATTCCAAGTTTACCATCATTATAGCCCTTCTGTTCCAAGTTTACCGTCATTATAGTCCTTCTATTCCAAGTTTACCATCATTATAGCCCTTCTGTTTCAAGTTTACCGTCATTATAGTCCTTCTATTCCAAGTTTACCATCATTATAGCCCTTCTGTTCCAAGTTTACCATCATTATAGCCCTTCTGTTCCAAGTTTACCGTCATTATAGCCCTTCTGTTCCAAGTTTACCGTCATTATAGCCCTTCTGTTCCAAGTTTACCGTCATTATAGCCCTTCTGTTCCAAGTTTACCGTCATTATAGCCCTTCTGTTCCAAGTTTACCGTCATTATAGCCCTTCTGTTCCAAGTTTACCGTCATTATAGCCCTTCTGTTCCAAGTTTACCGTCATTATAGCCCTTCTGTTTCAAGTTTACCGTCATTGTAGTCCTTCTATTCCAAGTTTACCATCATTATAGCCCTTCTGTTCCAAGTTTACCGTCATTATAGCCCTTCTGTTCCAAGTTTACCGTCATTATAGCCCTTCTGTTCCAAGTTTACCGTCATTATAGCCCTTCTGTTCCAAGTTTACCGTCATTATAGCCCTTCTGTTCCAAGTTTACCGTCATTATAGCCCTTCTGTTCCAAGTTTACCGTCATTATAGCCCTTCTGTTTCAAGTTTACCGTCATTGTAGTCCTTCTATTCCAAGTTTACCATCATTATAGCCCTTCTGTTCCAAGTTTACCGTCATTATAGCCCTTCTGTTCCAAGTTTACGATCATTATAGCCCTTCTGTTCCAAGTTTACCGTCATTATAGCCCTTCTGTTTCAAGTTTACCGTCATTGTAGCCCTTCTATTCCAAGTTTACCATCATTATAGCCCTTCTGTTCCAAGTTTACCGTCATTATAGCCCTTCTGTTCCAAGTTTACGATCATTATAGCCCTTCTGTTCCAAGTTTACCGTCATTGATATGTGTTTACTTGTCTCCAGATTTTGTTCAAATTATTTTTTTATTTATAAATTAATCTATTTCTTTCAAAAATATATTAATACACTATTAAATTATTATTTGCTAGTGCAGAGTCCAACACAAAGTATAACTATAGTGGTGGTGTGTGTGTGTGTGTTTGGGCAGCATTTGTGGTGGTAATTGTGGTAGTAAGTGGGTCAGCAGTGGTATTGATAATTGTGGTAGCGTGTGTGTGGTAAACAGGTACCACTGGTTTGTGCCTACGGGACACCTTACTCTCTCCTCCGACAATGAGCTTACATCCTCTTATCAATATGTATTAGTCCACACACACACACACACACACACCCACACCCACACACACACACACACCCACACACACACACACACACACACACACACACACACACACACACACACACACACACACACAAATATATATATATATATTAATAATAATGTTGAGAGGCGGGACCAAAGAGCCCGAGCTCAACCCCCGCAAGCACAATTAAGTGAGTACACACACACACTCTTTCCTCTCTGTCTCTCTTTCCCTTGGGCAGTCTGTCTGTATCTCTCTGTCTCTCGCGTAATTAGCTGAGCCACAGCGAAGATAGGATTGCTCAACTCACCGACACATCTCAGCGACAATAAAATAATAAGAAGCAGCAGGAGATGACAGTCTTACGGGCTCACTACAGCCCGTGCTACATGGACATTTCTCTCTGAGTAGCTAGATCTGAAAAAACCAACAGATGACAGTCGCCATTAAGGAGCTGCATGTCGGCCAGTCCGTACGGCTGGCGGCGGCGCCTCTCTGGGGAGAACACACCAAAGTGTCTCATCAAGAATCCACGTAAAAAATGGGTCAAGGAATAAAGAGCGCTTTAGTTCTTATTACTGTTATTGTGTCTCGCGCGAACATCGCTTTCATTGATTGTGCGAGTTTTGTCTGTCAGATTAAAAGCCGGTGTTTTGGGGGGGGGGGATAAATGACATAATTCACCCACATAAATGCTAGCTTTCGTAATGTGTATTGGGTTCGTTTCTATGAAGGAATACAAACTATAAGCTACATCAAGGTTAGCAGTTATGGAGTGGGTCGCGTGGGGCGGCATCTGGCAACGACGACGACGACCCATATTCCGTTGTAGTGGAGTGTAAGTGGCCGCTGCGGCCAGCTGGCCGCTCGCCACCAAGAATGAGAAACCCGACTGTGTGTTCTCATGAATCCGCCAGCCCCACCAGGCGCTCCAAGCCCCGCCAGCCCCACCAGGCGCTCCAAGCCCCGCCAGCCCCACCAGGCGCTCCAAGCCTCGCCAGCCCCGTCAGGCGCTCTAAGCCCCGCCAGCCCCACCAAGCGCTCCAAGCCCCGCCAGCCCCACCAAGCGCTCCAAGCCGTCAGCCCCGCCAGGCGTTCCAAGCCGTCAGCCCCGCCAGGCGCTCCAAGCCGTCAGCCCCGCCAGGCGCTCCAAGCCCCGCCAGCCCCGCCAGGCGCTCCAAGCCGTCAGCCCCGCCAGGCGTTCCAAGCCCCGCCAGCCCCGGCCTTCACACACGCCGCGGTAGTACTCGCATTAACCGACGTGGTCTGATTTTTGTGGTGCAGGAACGACCCCGACACTTGGTGACCTTGGTGGGTGAGGATACTCAGGGGTTTTAAGCCTTACAAATATGGTGCCACTTTTGTTGCTAAGTTCCAGTACTTTTTAATATGGGGCTCGTTATAGCTATGTTGCCATTGTTGATTGTAAGGTGACGTTATATGTAGACGTGATGAGTATACTGATAGGCACAGTGTCATACTGATAGGCACAGTGTCACACAGACGGAAGTAGGGTAGGTCACCGCCCCGCTGTAACACCGTCATATGATGTCCCTCGTCCGGATTTCTTCAACACGAGAAGACGAGGCGCGGAATGGCACTAGGTTTCTCCAGGAGACATCTTGGGAACGAGCACACGCTCGCATTCTGGCGGAACCTCGAACAAGATTTGGCTCCCGTGCGTCAAGTTGGTCACGAAGATTATTGTCATGGACTCCACGCCGTCCCCCCCCCCCCACCCCCCCTCCTTCCCCTCATGTTGAGCCCCCATACCTTTTCTTCCTCCCTCACTCACTTCCTCCGCGCCTGGCCCTTTCTCTCACACCACCTCCGGCCCCGCGGACCCCACCTCCGGCCCCGTGGACCCCACTTCCGGCCCCGCGGACCCCACCTCCGGCCCCGCGGACCCCACCTCCGGCCCCGCGGACCCCACCTCCGGCCCCGTGGACCCCACCTCCGGCCCCGTGGACCCCACCTCCGTCCCCGTGGACCCCACCTCCGGCCCCGTGGACCCCACCTCCGGCCCCGTGGACCCCACCTCCGGCCCCGTGGACCCCACCTCCGGCCCCGTGGACCCCACCTCCGGCACCCGTGGACCCCACCTCCGGCCCCGTGGACCCCACCTCCGGCCCCGTGGACCCCACCTCCGGCACCCGTGGACCCCACCTCCGGCCCCGTGGACCCCACCTCCGGCACCTGTGGACCCCACCTCCGGCCCCGTGGACCCCACCTCCGGCACCCGTGGACCCCACCTCCGGCCCCGTGGACCCCACCTCCGGCCCCGTGGACCCCACCTCCGGCACCCGTGGACCCCACCTCCGGCACCCGTGGACCCCACCTCCGGCCCCGTGGACCCCACCTCCGGCCCCGTGGACCCCACCTCCGGCCCCGTGGACCCCACCGGCACCCGTGGACCCCACCTCCGGCCCCGTGGACCCCACCTCCGGCACCCGTGGACCCCACCTCCGGCCCCGTGGACCCCACCTCCGGCACCCGTGGACCCCACCTCCGGCCCCGTGGACCCCACCTCCGGCACCCGTGGACCCCACCTCCGGCACCCGTGGACCCCACCTCCGGCCCCGTGGACCCCACCTCCGGCACCTGTGGACCCCCACCTCCGGCCCCGTGGACCCCACCTCCGGCACCCGTGGACCCCACCTCCGGCCCCGTGGACCCCACCTCCGGCCCCGTGGACCCCACCTCCGGCACCCGTGGACCCCACCTCCGGCACCCGTGGACCCCACCTCCGGCCCCGTGGACCCCACCTCCGGCCCCGTGGACCCCACCTCCGGCCCCGTGGACCCCACCTCCGGCACCCGTGGACCCCACCTCCGGCCCCGTGGACCCCACCTCCGGCACCCGTGGACCCCACCTCCGGCCCCGTGGACCCCACCTCCGGCACCCGTGGACCCCACCTCCGGCCCCGTGGACCCCCTGCTACCGGCCTGGAACACATTCGACT
Source organism: Procambarus clarkii (assembly GCF_040958095.1). NCBI lineage: Eukaryota > Metazoa > Arthropoda > Malacostraca > Decapoda > Cambaridae > Procambarus > Procambarus clarkii. Next base: position 28,713,032 of record NC_091155.1, read on the forward strand.
CATCACTGCGTGCAAGAAAAACTAAGTTGCAGGTTGAAAGTGGGGTGGGGGGAAGAGGAGGGGTGTTGCGTGCAAGGTCAGGTGTGTGGGCTTGCTGCTTGGTGTTTCTCCCTGACCACACGCACACGCCACCCATACACACGTGACACTCAAGCAGACAGACATACACACACGACACCCACATACCCCAATCTCTCTCACCCGCGAATGCGAGTTTCCAACGCATGACATTATACATACCTCTCAATTCCTTTCTTATAACGTTCTGCAATCAGTTGGTCACTGATCAGTTGGTGTTCTTGTTCAAAGCTTGTTCATGGACCAAATATCTTAGTCCCCCCCCCATGACTGTTGTAAATTTTGAATACTAGAAGTACCTACTTGTGGCGGGGTCTCTGGCTCTTTATCTCTGTCTCTCTCTGTCTCTCTCTCTCTCTCTGTCTCTCTCAGTCTCTCTCTCTCTCTCTGTCTCTCTCAGTCTCTCTCTCTCTCTCTGTCTCTCTCAGTCTCTCTCTCTCTCTCTGTCTCTCTCAGTCTCTCTCTCTCTCTCTCTCTCTCTCTCTCTCTCTCTCTCTCTCTCTCTCTCTCTCTCTCTCTCTCTCTCTCTCTCTCTCTCTCTCTCTCTCTCTCTCTCTCTCTCTCTCTCTCTCTCTCTCTCTCTCTCTCTCTCTCTGTCTCTCTCTCTCTCTCTCTCTCTCTCTCTCTCTCTCTCTCTCTCTCTCTCTCTCTCTCTCTCTCTCTCTCTCTCTCTCTCTCTCACTCACTCTATCTCTCTCACATTATGAAGACATCAAAACCTCAGTGGATTCATGGCTGCCCATTAAATTTCCACCTACTTCATGGGGGTTCGTCATGGAAGCCGACTCGTCTTAAAGTTGGGCAATGGGGCTGACCCCGACCCGGATAGGGGCAATTCTCCCACTCAAAGCAGTCACTTTGCAAAGCTTATTGAGACTAGCCCCAAACGTCTGGCTAACAACCATGTACACAGACAACAGACATTCTGTATTATATCTATACCCTTTACCACAGATACATTATCTTTTGCGAATAAAACGCCAAATTTAGACAGCGAACGTAACATTTTCGTTCTACAATTCTCTTCTGTAAACCTTCTTCAGGGTCGGTTCCTACTCTGACATACACCATTGAGGTCTTCTTCTTTAGTACAAAGAAGTTCTTAACATTTGGGACGGGACTCACAGACGTCTCATAAATACTAAACTATATGGTGACGTTTCGGTCCAGGACGGACCGAAACGGCGTCGTCTCTTCATCTTCTGGTGTGTGGTCTGGTCATCATGTCTCCAGCCACGTTATTGTGACCCATCTTGTGAATTACTAAACAATAGGTGCTGATGACACGTGTTGCAGGTTACTATATTGACGAGGTTTGGCTATTGACCTTAGAATGTGTACATTTTTGTTTATACCACTCGTATTGACGCTTCGCATGACGTATAAAGATCTGACGTTTGCGTCAGAATCTTAGTTAGAATTAATATTTGTATAAATGTCAATTAAAGTATTTGTGTAAAGGTTAGTTGATCAGTATAAATGTTAGTTAAAGTATTTGTGTTGGTCGAGTTTGCGAGGAAAACAGAGAGCAGAGGTGTGGAACAGGGCAAGCTGCGGATTGGCTCTCCTTACGTCCCTTTACTGTGAGGTTAGTACCAGATAAGGGACTTTACGGGCTATTCATGCCCGTGCCACCTCTTGGGTGGCTCAATCTTTATCAGTCGGGTAAGGGGCTGGTTGGCTGGGTGAGTTTCGTGGGAAGATTTTAAGATTGAGAAGCAGAAGTGGGTGTCTTCTTCCCAGCAACCTTGAGAGGTTGATGGGTGGTGGATGGTTGGCGTGGGGCACAGCATGGTGAAAGCCAGCGACACAATGTTGTGTGTGTGTGTGGCGACCCCCCCCCCCATCCCTTAGTGGGTCCCCCCCCCCTACATTCATCGCCTCCTTCCCGCCTAACGTTCACCGGACTCTCCCATCACGCCCACTTTCTATTACACCGCCCACTTCTACCCACCGATCCTTCGACCTATCCCTACTCCGCCCACCCACCCACCAGCCTTTCACCCTCTCTGTTATTCATTGCACAATTGCCGCCCACCCAACTCCCCCAACAAACCCAATCACACACACCTTCCAGCTGGTGTCGTGGGTTTCGCAGGAGGAGGGGGTGTGCTACTGGTGCCCACGTTCGAGCCTTCCATCAGGGAACTTGTAATCGGGGTGAAATTCGTTAATCTACCAACCTACATTACCACTTGCCTTATTACTCAACTCATTTATCCATTTAGACACTCACTGTCTATATCAAGACACACACACACACACACACACACACACACACACACACACACACACACACACACACACACACACACACACACACACACACACACACCAAACCACGTATACACCTTTATGTCTAGGCCTACCCACTCAACCACTTTCGTAGCTAGGGGTACTCACCAACATCAACCCCGTAATCACTGGCCACACGTGCCACAAGACCCACTGCGCCCATGCCCAGTTACCCCACCCAGGGCATGGTGGATAACACACACACACACACACACACATACATACACATATATATATATATATATATATATATATATATATATATAAATACACATATATATAGGAGAGAGAGACTGGCAGGAGAGAAAAGAGAGACTGGAGATCCCTCCCCCCCCCGGCCCCTCCCGCCACCACCCCGCCACACCGCGCGCGTGTGAGAGGCTCCGGGAGACAAGCCGCCGCAGTTGCCTCGCTGGCGTCGACCCGAACGTGCGAACCAGCCGTTGGTGATCGTGTCCTTCCCTCCCCCAACGTTCAGATAAACTGACGCGTCTTCACCCCTCCCCCTCTTATCCACTTCGTTTATCCCACAGTGCCACTATCCCCCCCCCCTCATCCATCTTGAAAAACAGAGAACCCATGGAAGCCTAACGGATAAGAATATGGTGTAGCAGCGGCCAGAGGAAACAAAGTGCCTATTATCGAGCCAAGTGGCACTGTGTGTGTGTGTGTCGCGGGCACTCTGAAGGGCACCACGCGCTCGGGGTCAAGGCTGGAGTGCCAGTTAAGCGTGCCATCGCTGCTTCAGTGGGGGAAGACACTCGCAGAGGTACGGTCACCAACCTATATGAAAGACGTGAGAGATTTCAACGCTGTCTTGCTAGTGATCTCTATTTAGTCTATGTATCAGTGTTTCCTCGTGAGCTTCCACCTTGTTGCTTATGTATAGAAGAATTTTATATAATTGTGCCTGAAATGTTTTAAATTTGTCTGAATTGTTATACTTTAGTGTTATTTTAGTACAATTCTCTAGTGTATCCTCCAGTGGAATGTTGTCTTCGGGGCCGGACTTGAGGAAGTATTTTGTCATACAAGATGTTGAGCTTGGAGCAACACAAGCCAGAAGACACCACGAGGTGACTCGCTTCTTGGTGTATATATATTTAGTTGCCATTAGTTTGAACTATGTATGAACCAATGGTGAGTTGACCTTAATAACCCTAACACGGTAAATAGGTTTTTAAGCCCAACACCAAATCAAACTAAAATTATTTCAAGAAAAAAATGAACCATAAAAAAATAATTAAAAGTATTTAAAATGATTAAACTCCAAGACAATCTTTATCAACAAAATTACTTAAAACTTTGCATTGTCTGATACCATTCAAAACAGCTTTAAAATTTAAGGAAAACTTCACTTAAATGAAACAAATACATTTTCTTTAATCAAACAGTAAACACATGAAACAGCTTACCAAATGATATCATTCAGCGTAACAACATACACACCATTAATATACAGTTGACAAGAGCGCCAACTCTACGTCTCATCTTGCCTGCACTACCAAACAACTTATCTTGCCTGCACTACCACAAACAACTTATGTTGTCTGCACTACCATCAACAACTTATCTTGTCTGCACTACCATCAACAACTTATCTTGTCTGCACTACCATCAACAACTTATCTTGTCTGCACTACCATCAACAACTTATCTTGTCTGCACTACCATCAACAACTTATCTTGTCTGCACTACCACAAACAAACACCCTAATTTACAACTAATATTATGTTGCTGTTCCCATTCTCTACGTACACGTCCCTCCACACCTCGCTTATATACACAACAAATAATCCATCTTTTTAAATTAAAAAAGTGAAATAGTCAAATTATTAAATCATCTATTCATCTGGAAATTTCCAAATAGTCATAACAGCTCATAAACCATCCAGTAGTTGGAGCCAGGGAAGTATGGATACACTCTAAGTGAAAAAAGAGAGAGAGAGAGAGAGAGAGAGAGAGAGAGAGAGAGAGAGAGAGAGAGAGAGAGAGAGAGAGAGAGAGCAAACTGGAAAGTATGGAACTAGACTCCAACCGCTTTTCCTAAATTATCGCATTACTTCCTTTGTCCCCTAGTGTGGACGAGCCTGGTAGGGGTACATGTCCCCTAGTGTAGTAGACCTTAGCTGGCTCCCATAAGCTGGCAAGCACTAAAGTTCACTCGAAGGAAAAGCGTTATATAATGTGGGTTAACCTGCCAAATAACTTGGTGCGCGTGAACTCGTGTTCTCCAGCTGTTCTTCAACAATTATCAGCATATGTTTACGCCAGATGTTACATTTATGCTTGTTGTATCGCACTCATGTTCTTGTCATGTTCTCATCGTCACCATCTTCACCTTCATGACTGAAGTATAAATGAACGTTGCAAAACAGGGGGGGAAGTAAGGTGATTATCAGGAGAAAACACTGTTGTTATAGATTCAGCTACTCGGAATAAGTTCCAAGTAGCACGGGCTATGGTGAGCCCGTAGTGGACTTACCTGGCACAGGAGCGGACGAGAAAACACTAAGTCATTAAGATTATATAGCTCTTGGAAGGGATATGAGGATAAGGGTTTAGAATAGGAAGGGAAGGAATGGTCCCCAATCAATTGGACGGTCGGGGATTGAACGCAGACCTGCAAAGAGCGATATCGTCGCTCTACCGTCCAGTCCAAGTGGTTGAGTACTATTCCTTTCCTCCGTCCTATCCTAAATCCTTATCCTCATATCCCTTCCAAGTGCTATATAGTTGTAATCGATATAGATAAGCTTTGAAATAGATAAACGCCAAATAGAACACGAAACAATGGATATAAATTGGATAAGTTCAGATTCAGGAAATACCTGGGTAAATACTGGTTTGGAAACTAGGTGGTTGATGTATGCAACAAATCACCGGGTTACATAATAAGAGGCGGATCACCGGGTTGTTTCAAGCGTAGGTTAGATATATGACCGAGTTTGGGTGGATATAAATAGGGGCGACCTCGTACGGGCTCTACCGACGGGAGACATCTCCCGTCACGCAGGGTGCAGTCGCACCTCCACAGACCTCCCGTATCATCTATTGATACTGGTAATGGCTCAAATGGGCCACCACTTACGGGCTATTCATGCCCGTGCCACCTTTTGGGTGGCTTAATCTTCATCAATCAATCAATCTACGGGCTCTGAGGCCTCCCGCAGGTTGCTTGTTCCCATCTTGTCGCTGCTGTTGTTATCACAACTACTTAAATCATCTACACAAAGAGTTATTAAATACATATTTTGATTTGGGTTTGCCGAAGATGATATATACAAGTTGTATATACAGTAGCCTTTGTTGGAGGTTGATACAGTTGACACACTGTTATTGTATTATTATTGTATCAGGAGCTCATGGAGTCATATTAGTTTGTGTTATTTATTAAACATATTTCCGACATATGAGACGTGTGTGTGTGTGTGTGTGTGTGTGTGTGTGTGTGTGTGTGTGTGTGTGTGTGTGTGTGTGTAATTACCTAAGTGTAGTTACAGGATGAGAGCTACGCTCGTGGTGTCCCGTCTTCCCAGCACTCTTTGTCATATAACGCTTTGAAACTACTGACGGTCTTGGCCTCCGTCAGTAGTTTCTCCTGTGTGTGTGTGTGTGTGTGTGTGTGTGTGTGTGTGTGTGTGTGTGTGTGTGTGTGTGTGTGTGTGTGTGTGTGTGTGTGTGTGTGTGTGTGAAAGCATGTGGACGTATTCCTTCATATACTAAGGTATTCCTGAACTCACAAGTAATAAGGATGTGTGGAGCGGGCAGGGGAGGAGGGGTGCTGGATTACTGGCCCAGTTAGCCACAGTTACGTGCACCAGGGGGGAGGCTGGTGGGGAAGAGGGGGGGGGGGGAGGAGGAGGGGAAAGGAAGAATATATGTCACAAATTTCTCAATCTGCAAAAGCTCTCCAAATCCACTATTATTCTGACATTTCACCCTGGCCACGCTATTGGCTAGGGTGCGCATGAAGGAATGTGCGCATGAACGAGTGTGCGCATAAAAGAGCGTGCGCATGAGAGAATGTGCGCATGAACGAGTGTGCGCATGAAGGGGCACCTGCATAACGCGCGCCAAAATGTTCACCAGGGCTGACAGAGTTGAGCACTCTGGACCCACTGCTTGAAATTTCGCTCTCGTCTTCATCACGCGAGATCCTTAACTAAATATTGTATGAAACGGTCAAACCAGCCAATGTTGCTGGTTTGGCTAATATCTATCATGTGATTTCACTGTGCTATTGACCAGCCCCTTGTGGCGCTATTGACCAGGGGGTAGCCCCTTGTGGCGCTATTGACCAGGGGGTAGCCCCTTGTGGCGCTATTGACCAGGGGGTAGCCCCTTGTGGCGCTATTGACCAGGGGGTAGCCCCTTGTGGCGCTATTGACCAGGGGGTAGCCCCTTGTGGCGCTATTGACCAGGGGGTAGCCCCTTGTGGCGCTATTGACCAGGGGGTAGCCCCTTGTGGCGCTATTGACCAGGGGGTAGCCCCTTGTGGCGCTATTGACCAGGGGGTAGCCCCTTGTGGCGCTATTGACCAGGGGGTAGCCCCTTGTGGCGCTATTGACCAGGGGGTAGCCCCTTGTGGGGCTGACCTCCTTCACGCAATACTCTTCGTGTTGATAATTCGTGCGGAAGTCCGCGTCAGGTCTGAAACACGATTTTCAAGGTCGTATTTCTTGCCGATTTATCACGAAGATTCGTGTTCCTGGTGGTGTTCCTGGTGGTGTAGGTGGTGTTCCTGGTGGTGTAGGTGGTGTTCCTGGTGGTGTTCCTGGTGGTGTAGGTGGTGTTCCTGGTGGTGTTCCTGGTGGTGTAGGTGGTGTTCCTGGTGGTGTTCCTGGTGGTGTAGGTGGTGTTCCTGGTGGTGTAGGTGGTGTTCCTGGTCTCAACCCTCCTTCACCTTCCCTGTTCTCCATTTAGAAGAAACTTGCCCTCTGCATCTTAATAATATTTTACAATTCCCTTATAGTCGAAACTTAAGTTTTATAATAAGTCAACTTTCAACTTAATGATCAGGAATATATCTTTCTTTCCTGACTTACCGTTACTCCAGATTAACCAGTTTCCTCGTAACTCCTGCCCCTCAGCTCCGGGACAAGTCTGGTGGTATACCTCTGAACTTTCCCCCAGAGCTCTGCTTTGTGTATGATAAGGGCCCCAAGTCGGGCTGCATATTCCAAGATCTCTACCGCATGTGAAATACAGAATCCTGAATTGATCATTTCTGAAAGTGGTCGCTTTGATGGCCTGTCGTGCATATACACCTCGACGACACAGGCGTATACGCAACGATACCAGTGCCAGGCAAGACCTGATTTAAACCAGAAGTTGAAGCCAAGACAAAAAAAGGGAAGATAATAGACCGGAACGCAACCCAACGGTAGCAAGAACGCAGCATCTCTCGGCGTCAGGTTTTGACTGCATCATAAAGCATAGATGACCCCCTTGGACCCTGGAGAGCCAACTTAAGTCTCCCTTCTTGACGGCCTCCTACTTTCTACCTCGTGGCTCATTGCTACATGGTGCGGCCAGCTCTCACAACACCCCTTTCCCCGCCCCCTGCTGCGTCGCTCTCGCTCTCTCTTTCTCTCGCTCCCTCCCTCTCTCTCGCTCTCTCTCCCTCTCTCTCTTTTCCTCTCTCTTTTCCTCTCTCTCTCTTGCTCGCTCTCTCTTCCTCCCTCTTTCTCAAGAGCACTACCACAGCACAGAGACATTGTCATCAACGCTCAGTATGAGCAGAGGACGATAAACTACAGCGTCCATGACTGACATGATCACCTGGCTACCATGACCAATAAGAGCATCAGGGGCCACAACTGCCCTCACGACTGCCACACCCAAAATACGTCACGTCACAATCGCTGCACAAACTCCACCATAACCACGCCACCTGTCAACCACCACCACCAACAACAGAGCCAACAAGCCTTCACCACTCAAGTCGACAATAGCACAACAAAACAGACAGCGAGAAATACGTTTACTGGGTCAAGCTGGGTAGTGTGACCTCCGTGTTGGCCCACTGCCAGGCACCTGTGGGCCCGTCGACCAGGGGCAGTGGGGCAGGACCAGAGTAGGGCAGGCGTCGAGTTGGGGCAGGCATAGGCGCTTCATGGGCAGGCGTGTGTGCCAGAGCATTTTGCGTGCAGTTTACTCAAGTGCATAATAGTAGGAATCATCAATAAACTGATCTGATGTCATAGCACAGACGACATTTGATAACAATTAAAGGACGATAGAAAGTTAATTATTGGAAAGTGGAGTTCAAAGCTCATAATGAGGGCTAACAACCTCATAACTAGCGTTAAGAACTAGCCAGAAATGGGAAATTAAAATTGAATAGTACATTGACCTAAAAGAAAACAGTGGAGGCAGTGTTTGGTGACCTCTGAAGGAGCTCTGTCGGTCATAGAAGTTGTTACTTGTAACACAGCAAGGTCTGCATGCAGAGGTAATGGCTGAGGCCACAATAGTGCACAAGCATAGCTCATCACAATCCCATAAGCAAAGAGTAGAGCAAATGCAGAGCTGGTTACCATCAAATGAGCAGGTAGTGCAAAAACAGTGCTGATTGAAGTTAAATGAGCAAAGGGTAGTGCAGAAGCAAAGCTGATCATCGTCACATGAGCAAATAATGCAGAAGCAGAGCTGGTGAGCGTCACCTGAGCAAGGTGGACCACAGAGACGAACGCTAGACACAACTGCAGGTGGTGAGAAGTGCTTAAATGAGAGCCACAAATGGGAGAAGTTAGTGTACAACTTGAGTGAGAGAAGAGGTGTAAGGGCACATCCATACAGTGGGAGGCTAGCGGTGGCGGCCTGCCAGAGGGTTGCAACACCACAACATCTCATGCCAGAAGCTCATGGGGTAGGACAAGGCATTCATCAATACCATTACCAGTTGATTATTCATGGGTGTGCCAGCGCCAGAGATGGTAAGGCATTTAGGTTAGTGCGGGTGACCAATAGGTGATAGCGGCCACGGTGAGAACGACAGGTGATGGCAACCTGGGTGAGGACGACAGGTGCTGGCAACCTGGGTGAGAACGACAGGTGCTGGCAACCTGGGTGAGGACGACAGGTGCTGGCAACCTGGGTGAGGACGACAGGTGCTGCCAACCTGGGTGAGGACGACAGGTGCTGCCAACCTGGGTGAGGACGACAGGTGCTGCCAACCTGGGTGAGGACGACAGGTGCTGCCAACCTGGGTGAGGACGACAGGTGATGGCAACCTGGGTGAGGACGACAGGTGCTGGCAACCTGGGTGAGAACGACAGGTGCTGGCAACCTGGGTGAGAACGACAGGTGAAGAGGTTAGGGTGAGAACATAAAGTACATCCAAGCGTAAGGGATACATGCTGCAACTTAGACCTAAGGATTTACAAAGACAGTTTCGCTTGCTGTGACTGTGCCACCAACCACCCTTGTCTCACGCAACAACCACCACCAACTCCTCATCAACTTTTAGAATGGTAAACTCATCATCCACAAAAAAGGTAACATTAGGAGACTGTGAATAGTTTGCAGACATGAAACACAACAACACCTTTGTGTCGCTGAAGGTGAGACGCCACCCACAACGTATCTCCCCTTTAGTAGGAGTATGCGTATCTCTGAAGATCTTATAAAGCCTTTAGAGGCCATATGTTGTCCACCAGTATAGTCTACACTTACCCTGGTGTTACACTGCACCCCGATCAGCACTTGGGTGTTCTCTTTAACCAGTCGTCAGAACGCGCTATTTCCCTGTCTAGGAATGCCAGAGTTCCATGGGGACAGAGTTCCAGAGTTCCAAGCAGTGGTGGAGGCCAGGGTGAGTCGTGTATTTAACTTTAAATTTATTTCTCAAATTTGTAGTTCAAAGTGTATATTTCGTATAATTGATTCATAATTCAAAGATTGCGAAGAAAAAATGAAAGTATCTATAATGATGATTGTTTAAGTTCAAATTGTAAACAAATATGGAGGTGGGAATTCCGCGCCTCCGTCTGGCCTTGGGTGGCTGGACATTCCGTTAGCTGTCCTTGGCCATGGCTGCTGGGATGGGGGTCAGCGGGCCGCCGCGGGGACGGGGCCAGCCAACGCCTCCATGTCTCACCTTGACCCATTGTCACTATCACACAAATGAATGAAAGCTTTAAACTGTCTGCCTGTAGGTCGTTGGGGAAATTCGGTTCCATAGGAGGTTCCTGAGTACGATTTGATTAATTATTTGTCATACAAACTAGCTATGTATCTCTAAAACACAGAATGTAAGTCTGTCTGTGTCGTCTGCGAATGTCATTGGCCAGTCGGGGTCGGCGTAACTGCCATACTTAGAGAAATATCGATATCTATAGCACCTCCTGCAATTTACATGAAGTTTGAAATAAATTCACTGTTGTTTTTATGTAGAGGTTTGATGTATTCCCGCCGTTTACCCGCGCCTCATTTTCCTGATTTACTCGTAAACGATAAATGTGAATTAAACTCCCCCCCCCCCCCCCTTCTCTCTCTCTCTGTTGTGATGTTTATTTGGTACAGAGGTAATGTGAGATGGAAACGGACGACCTGGTGGCCCCGACAGGAAGGTGCCGTCGAGGCCTAGTGAGATCAGAGGTCACGAGGTTGAGGGTAGCAGTGCGCACCGTTCCTGGGGTCAGGATTACACGACCCCGCCCCGGACACTGTTGCACACTGGGATACTCGTATACACATGACATTATCACTCGTTTTCACATGATATAATCCTTTTTTGGGGGGGGGGGATTCAGCGCTCGTAAACTGTTCAGTATATACACATAATGCCGCCATGATGGAGGTAAGACATATAGCTCTTGTAAGCGGACAGACAAGTGCTTGTGAATCCTGGCGCTGAACACCATTCACAGACATCTTCCTCCTTATGTGACTAAGAACAGTATAAGCTGGTTCTTGGCCTTCGATGATGTCATTTCTTGCGACTTTGGTTTTCGAATTTCAGTATTTTTTAAGGGTCACTTCTATTATTTATTTCTAATTGGTGGCCCGATTCTTCCTTTAGCGGTTAGCGTCTTTGGCATTATATAATCCATCCGTTCGTCTTGTGCGACGAACGACTTGACACTTCACGCACGACCTGATAATGGCTCAGGACGGACCGAAACGTCGTCGTTTCTCCATCTTCTGGTGTGTGGTTTGGTCATCATATCTACAGCCACGTTATTGTGACTCAGCGTCTGGGCAGGTCTTGTGCGATTTTATCTGTTCTATTTCTCAAAGCATTTTCTGACCTTTTGGTACCGATATTAAGGTAATGCTGGTCTTCCAACGCTCTCTTCTCTTCCTCTTTCTACAGCCTTCATTACAACTCCAGAATCAAACACAAATACAAATTACACAACGGTCAATGACCCACATTGTCATTTCATGCTCGATCCACTCAATGTCTATCTTATTTACTTCTATGTTGTCCGGAAGGGCGAGTTTATTGGACAGCGTCACTCACCCTGTGAGGGGGGGAGACGTACCGCCATAACAACATGTGCAACACCCCAAATAGGAAGAAAACCCTCTGGGTTGCTCATCCTGTCACTTGTACTTCGACGCAACTCGGACTTGCTTAACTGTCTCAAGTGAACAGTTTATCAAACAAAGAGTTTAACATATACCAACGGCAAGGCTTACATTACTTGATGGTGCAAAGTGGGGGAAATCTTTTAAGACCAACGTCTAATGTCTATCTGGTGTGAAAACCATGTTGATTGGTCCAGTGTTTGGTCTTCTGTGTTTCTTCCCTGACATGTTGTGTCAGGACGTTCCTTTCCGCTACATCTATCAGGTTTTATCTCCATGTTTCTGCTATCACTCTCGAATTATTGGTTTGCAATTATATTTGTGTACAAATAAGATCTCTTATCACCAGCAGCTTTCCTCTCAATCTAAAAGATATTTCAAACAATCCTTGGACTTAAGAGGCTGTTAATTCAGACATGTATTCTAATATTTGTTTCTGGGTCGTACTGGAGCTCCTCGGGAGGCCAACACCTCAATTTCGTCCACTTCACAATTGCTTTCTTCCTCAATCTTGAAACTTTAAGTCTTTTGACACGCTACATATTCCTTATTCCGACTGTTAGTGATTTCAATGTGCGTGTGTGTGTGTGTGTGTCTGTGTGTGTGTGTGTGTGTGTGTGTGTGTTCCGCTTACCCGTCACTGTACGCGTTTCTTTCTATCCAGACATTCTAATGCTGCCGTCGACTGCCATCCCCCCTGGCGATCTACGGTGCTCCTCCTTCCTTCCCCTGGCGACCTACCCTGCCTTTCACCTTTCCCTTTCGCCAACTACGACTCCACCCCCCCCCCCCCCCCACGGCACACACACACACATGTAGCCTTGATGTGGGTCACCAAGAGGTACGATGACGGCAGCTTGGTGACCGCACCATAATGTGGTCAGCGCCATCACCACTATGTGTGTCACACTGCCCTCGGCCACATCCCTCTCCCCCGTGTTTCACGTCTCTTGTCAGTAACCGAACAAGAACAAAACCGGTGAACACCTCGTTGTTTTATCAATACACGTGACCTGCACCTGTAACAGACCTGAGACTTACTCAAGGGTTAGTCCTATATAGGTCATATAAAAACAAATATAGAATGATGATTAGTATTTTTATAATATAATCGTTTTTAATATAATAACGGTCAAAATAACATTACGTTTAGATATATACGAAAGGTTAGGTGACCTCTGTCTACCCCGTGACCTCTGAAGATACAGCCTTGCCATATCTTCTTGGTTGATTATATCATTCCACTTTACAAAAACATAGCTGGGGCCAGCAAGGACCAGCTAGGACTCCGTTCATGTCCTTGTTTATATATCCCTTTGAGCTACATGTTATTTTGCTTTTAACTTTTGTCCAGAACACACCGCCATAGTGACAGTATTGGGCAACGCCACTCATCCTGTGAGTGAACATACCACCATAGTAGCATGAACAACACTCCCCAATAGGAAGAAAACCCGCTGGGTTGTTCATCCTGTCACTAGTACCCAGACGCAGCTGGGACTTGCTTAACTTTTCAGGCAAACAGATCGTCATAAATGAATATTACCTTTTGGCAATCCTAATCCCAATCCTAAAGTTATCTTTGGCTTTAGGGTTGAGTGTTAAGCTGTGCGTGTCCTGAAGCCAGTTGTCTTTGTCTCAGACGCTGGGGCATAACCTTAGACCATTTGGTCACCATTTGGTCCGGGAGACATCTTCCGTCACGCAGGGTGCAGTCGCGCCTCCACAGATCTCCAGTATCAGCTCTTGATACTGGTAATGGCTCAAAAGGGACACCACTTACGGACTATTCATGGGCGTGCCACCTCTTGGGTGGCTTAATCTTTATCAATCAATCAGGGGCATAACCTCAAACCAAAAAAATCGTAATATTTCCTCTCCTTCCATTCCATTGAAATCAGATAGATTCCATTAGCTCTGCCTCTTCCATTACGTAGAACAACGTTCCTTTCCACCAAACTATGCCCGTACGGCGTTGTTTAGCAGAGAGAGCTAGAGGGGTTGTCTAGCAGAGAGCTGGAGGCGTTGTCTAGCAGAGAGAGCTGGAGGCGTTGTCTAGCAGAGAGAGCTGGAGGCGTTGTCTAGCAGAGAGAGCTGGAGGCGTTGCCTAGCAGAGAGAACTGGAGGCGTTGTCTAGTAGAGAGAGCTGGAGGCGTTGTCTAGCAGAGAGAGCTGGAGGCGTTGTCTAGCAGAGAGAGCTGGAGGCGTTGTCTAGCAGAGAGAGCTGGAGGCGTTGTCTAGCAGAGAGAGCTGGAGGCGTTGTCTAGCAGAGAGAGCTGGAGGCGTTGTCTAGCAGAGAGAGCTGGAGGCGTTGTCTAGCAGAGAGAGCTGGAGGCGTTGTCTAGCAGAGAGAGCTGGAGGCGTTGTCTAGCAGAGAGAGCTGGAGGCGTTGTCTAGCAGAGAGCTAGAGGGGTTGTCTAGCAGAGAGAGCTGGAGGCGTTGTCTAGCAGAGAGCTAGAGGGGTTGTCTAGCAGAGAGAGCTGGAGGCGTTGTCTAGCAGAGAGAGCTGGAGGCGTTGTCTAGCAGAGAGCTAGAGGGGTTGTCTAGCAGAGAGAGTACATCAGCGCCTCTAGCGGCGGGTCACCCAAACAGCGAGGCGTCCTTGGGTTGCCACGTCTCGCTACTTGACTCTTCAACTTTTCAGTCTTGTTAAATGGCTTGCCTCTCTATATTATTATATACGCGGTACCTTTTTTTTTGGGGGGGGGGGGAAGGGTTATCTCCATTGTAATTATAATGACTGCGTTAAAGGATGAGAAGCAAGTGTTGGTGACTGAGCTGGCTTTGATGAGATTAAGAAGTAAATGTTAGGGGAGACTATAGGAGTATTATCTGGAAGCGTACTTCAGTCTAATGGCTTTGTTCAGGTAGTAAGGCCAGTAGTGCCTCTCACTGCTGCACCACCTGCCCCCCCCCCCCCCCTCACTGCTGCACCACCTACCCCCCCCCCCCCTCACTGCTGCACCACCTGCCCTTCACAGGTACCGGCTCACCACTGACTGACAGCTGCCCAATGGCCCTTGCTGGTGCTCCAGCTGTCCACTGCTCCTTACCACCGCGCTTGCAGCTACTCCCCAGCTGAGTCCTAGTGGTGACCTCCTGCCCCTCAGTGGTGCAGTCAGGGGTGGCGCCACCAGGCACCAGGAGCTTGACTGGGGGTCAGGAGAATCACTACTAACTGTGTGAGCGCCAGACGGCCCCGCTCCCGTCTCCTGGGGCCATAACACTTGGGTCCCTACACCCCCGTCTCTGGGCCCCCAACATACCTCCTCGCTCCCACAAAAATGTGTATGTTAATTATAAGACCGTGACAACCCCCAGCTGCTGTAAAAGAGAGGAGATGCAACACAGTTGTTTATTCAATCGTAAAGTTGCAACGGGTTCCCCTGCTCGTCAAGGCGGGTTGCTTAAGAAAACATTCCTTCTTAAATGTTCGCTTTTGTTTCTACATCAATTTATGGTAAGATTATTTGGATAGATTTGGATAATTTGCTGGCATCAGGCGTCATATCTCAGCTGGTGCATGGCGACACACACACACATAGATATGATAGAGCCCAGTAGGCTCAGGAATCTGTACACCTGTTGATTGACAGTTGAGAGGCGGGACCAAAGAGCCAGAGCTCAACCCCCGCAAGCACAATTAGGTGAGTACAATTAGGTGAGTACACACACACACATTGTAGGGAAGGAGGAAAACACAAGCTCTGGCTAGAGTCCGGAGTGCCCAGAAGCGCCCAGAGGTGCCTTAAGGTGCCCAAAGTGGGCGGAGGGGGTATCTGATGTAAGAAGGGGTTTGCACCCCACTTTCGGTTCCATGCTGGTAGACTTCTCCACCTCCCAGCCAACCCCCCCCCCCCCCCCCCCCCCCCCCCCCACTAACCCCCCTTCTTTAAGTCCAGACCTACACCCGTTCCCTTCACTCCCTCTCTTCCCCATCCACCTTGCCACCCCCTGTAGGTAACGGGGAGATACAGAGTGTGGGCCTACGAGCTAGACAATGAGGGCACAAAGAGTACACTCTCACTATGTGAGTACAGAGGGGAGAAGCTCACATGGGGATACGTTAGGCGGACGCTCACGGAAGGAACATATTCACACGGGGCGGATACATACGGATTGAAAACACCCACCCACACACACACACACACACACACACACACACACACACACACACACACACACACACACACACACACACACACACACACACACACACACACACACAGCGGGCGGACACACGTGGGGTGGAGAAGCGGAGGGCGGCAGGTGGCCGAGGCCAGGAATGGTGGTCGATCATAACCGTAATAACTGAAGCCTGTGAACTACAAGTGGCTATATATATATATATATATATATATATATATATATATATATATATATATATATATATATATATATATGTCCTCTAATTCTGCAAATTCGTCCTTATCAGTAATTTTTCTCATGATAATTAGGCCATTGATTTATAGGTTCATTTTCGTAAATTTAGACATTTTGTAAATATAATTAACTGCAGTCAATTGCTTAAGTTTTGAATTATATGTAGAATACAGCATAAAATTCGGTGTGTGTGGGGGGGGGGATGTCCTGGTGTTGTAGTGTAGGGAGGATGTCCTGGTGTGTAGTGTAGGGGGGTGTGTGTCCTGGTATGTAGTGTAGGGGGGATGTCCTGTTGTAGTGTAGGGCGGGTGTGTGTCCTGGTATGTAGTGTAGGGGGGATGTCCTGGTGTTGTAGTGTAGGGGGGGTGTGTGTCCTGGTATGTAGTGTAGGGGGGTGTGTGTGTCCTGGTATGTAGTGTAGGGGGGATGTCCTGGTGTTGTAGTGTAGGGGGGTGTGTGTCCTGGTATGTAGTGTAGGGGGGATGTCCTGTTGTAGTGTAGGGCGGGTGTGTGTCCTGGTATGTAGTGTAGGGGGGCGTGTGTCCTGGTATGTAGTGTAGGGGGGTGTGTGTCCTGGTATGTAGTGTAGGGGGGATGTCCTGGTGTGTAGTGTAGGGGGGTGTGTGTCCTGGTATGTAGTGTAGGGGGGATGTCCTGGTGTTGTAGTGTAGGGGGGGTGTGTGTCCTGGTATGTAGTGTAGGGGGGGGATGTCCTGGTGTTGATGGTGGTGGCCGAAACATTTCAAGCAAACAACGACCAAGTGCCAGAACCGTTTGCACCCGACCATCCGGTGCCCCGCTAACATGCCAAGTTGTCAAAGTTCGAGGCCAGAAGGTAGAAGCCAGACCTTCTTGAGCGCGAAGCCTCCTTCAGACCGCAAGCTCCACACCCCCGTTACGGCCGCCCGCTCAACACACTCCAAATACTGACAGGTTGCATTTTGAAGAATTGCATTCGTTTAGCAGTTCAAACAGCATTGAAGATTAAGCAACTTGTTTTGTTTTTAGCACCATACAATTTATCCATCCTGGATAAATTTGTCGAAGCCTACCTGTGGTTAGTACCGTAGATCAATGGAGAAGCAGGGGGCCAGATTCACGCAAGCACTTACGCAAGCACTTACGAACGTGTACATCTTTCCTCAATCTTTGTCGGCTTTGGATATATTTATTAAACGGTTTACAAGCATGAAAACTCCCCATTCAACTGTTGTTATTGTTATAAACAGCCTCCTGGTGCTTCGGAGCTCATTAACTGTTTAATAATTGCAAACAAAGCCGCCAAAGATTGAGAAAAGATGTACAGGTTCGTAAGTGCTTTCGTGAATCTGGCCCCAGACCCGTAGATTCCCTCGGCACTGGTAGCAGTGATATAGGGAACTGAAGGAATGTGGACTTACTTGCTATATTAAGGACAGTAATAGTTAATACGAGAATTGGTGACCACACAGTGTATTGCTACAGGTCAACACATCATGTCCAGACAGTGATGACCTGGCGTGCTGGGTCTACAGGTCAACCCAACGTGCCCAGGCAGTGATGACCTGGGTCTCCAGGTCAACCCAACGTGCCCAGGCAGTGATGACCTGGGTCTCCAGGTCAACCCAACATGCCCAGGCAGTGATGACCTGGGTCTCCAGGTCAACCCAACGTGCCCAGGCAGTGATGACCTGGGTCTCCAGGTCAACACAATACCTGGTGTGCCTCACGCGCCGCTGCACCTGGCAGCTTTCTCTTCCACAATGCTCGTGTTTTTACGCTGACGAGATGACTCTGCGAGTTTTTATTACGCTCTCGGTGACAGAAAATTGATCTACTTATAATGGAGAAACGACTAAAACATGACAAAACTCTGCACAAATATTTGATGAACATTTTTCAGAAGAGGAGGATGGCCAGCCGAGAATGTTTTAGGTCAATTGATGACCTTGTCTCTCCACTCGTCGTATCTTGATGTTGTAAATATGTCATATTTACCTTTCAGCCATATTGGGCAATGTGTCTATCTACTCAGGTAACCCAGAGAAGCTATACTTTGTCTCTACACAAAGCCATTAGCCAGCTTCCTCTCTCCACATGTTGGAGAAATGTTGGAGAAATTTTTCTAGTCGTAAGTCACGTTGTGGAGGAGATTGTGCTGAGTGATGCCTTGGCAGCGGTGTCACGACCCTTCCAGTGTGTGTCGGCGGTGTCGGATCTTGGTTTCTCTGGGGGTTGGGGGGGTTCTCCAGGTGAGAGTCCACTTCCTCTGAGGACACTTCTTTCCTCTACACACACTTCTCTGGCATCTGTACCTCTGTACATCCGAGTAAACCCACTTCTCCCGAGGAGACATTCCTTTCTCTCTATCACACTCACACACACACACACACACACACACACACACACACACACACACACACACACACACACACACACACACCTTTCCTGTTGATTGACGGTTGAGAGGCGGGACCAAAGAGCCAGAGCTCAACCCCCGCAAACACAACTAGGTGAGTACACACACACACACACACACACACACACACACACACACACACACACACACACACACACACACACACATACATACACACAAGGAAGGTGAGGAGGGGGCGGTGACATACGCACGCACGCTCGCCTAAGCTTAACATCATGACTTAGTCATTCACACCTAAACATTCTCACTAAAGTTAATTTTACTCATCGGAAACGTTCCCGGCAGATTTTTGTTTAGCGATTACTGTTTGCGATGTTTGTGAGTCCGGGGCCCAGAGCGCGGCTCCGAGTGAGGTGAAGGGCTCAAGTGTAACACACTGACTGCTGTTTTGGGGAAGGTGGTGGTGGCGAGCCGTGGAGTGCAATGTTAGTAGTGGTGGCCGCTTCCTGCTTGTCACTCCAGCTACTGCTGTCACCCTTACTACTGTCACCCCCTACTGCTGCTTCACCACTCTATTGTTACCTTCTTCCCCTACGCCTGTCACCCTGGTGTCGGAAACCGCGTCCTGATCAATAGCAAATCAACCCATGCAACCAAGACTGTGATGCTAATGTTCTTCTGACCCATAGCAACTCTTACGTCTTATATCTACACGACGGGCGTCTTATTAAGCTTCATTTCTTGGTGCGCTAAAGCCCTGAGAAAATGTATTGTAAAGAGCTTCAGTAATGACTGGGTATTAAAGCCACCACAAGGAGAGCTCCTCGGCCACCACCTGATGCCTACGATCGCCGCAGCCGCTCACCACCGATATAACAACGGTATATTGCAGACGATTGCCGCTATTCTCGCCTGGGTCGCAAGTGTTATTGCCTTGCTAATGCATTGCTAGACTTGTAAGATCATTGCTAAAAATGCTCAGTATAAGTTATAATCAAATGTATTCAATTTGAGTTTTGTGTGTTATGTGTCCAGTCGGGTGTGTGTGTGTTGTGGTCACGTGTCCAGCCGGGTGTGCAGGGGAAGACACATAATCTCCTGGGTCCCGGTTATCAGTACTCGGACGTCTGACACAAGCAATGACTACTGCCCCGCTGGTGTTGCTGTTAACTAACACCCAAGCTGTGAACGAAGGCAGCTTGGCCTACGGGACCCATAACCTTCCCGCTGGCTACCCGAACACCGGACAAGCCGTCCCCTCCCTTCATCACTGTCACTCTCCTGTCTCTCTCTCTCTCTACCTCCCATGACGGGCAAATGAGCTCTTGATACCCAGTTTATTTACCTTTTTACCATGTAGATATACACTGTACAGGTTATGAATGTTGTGATGATAAACAAGAATTTATGATTTACTATATATGTATATATATATATATATATATATATATATATATATATATATATATATATATATATATATATATATATATATATATATATATTTGTTAAAACAATGTATTGTATATCTAACTGAGGTCTATCTTGCTTCGCCCACAGACCCAACATGCCCGCGACACGGCCACCAACACACCTGCTGCTGCTCCTCCTGGGGTTCCTGGCCACGTTCACACAGGTGAGAAACCTTTCGCGAATCACGAGGCCTTCAAAAAGCCAGTCCCTGACGGCCGCCTGAAGACGCCACCTGCAAGGGAGTCTGGCTCCGTCCTATCCCAAATCCTTATCCTGACCCCTTCCGGCCCCGTCCCATCCCAAATCCTTATCCTGACCCCTTCCCATTCCAAATCCTTATCCTGACCCCTTCCAAGGGCTATATAGTCGTAAGGGCTTGGCGCTTTACCCTCATAGTTCCCTTCCCTGGCCAAGGTTAAGCCTATATCTACACACAAAATTGTACTGTTTGTGCAATTTTGTACACAAACAGGACACATAGGCACAAGTTTGTGCCTGTGTCCTTGTTTGTATGTGTCGTCCTATGTGTCCTTGTTTGTATGTGTCGTCCTATGTGTCCTTGTTTGCATGTGTCGTCCCTTGTGTATCATTCGTGGTTCCAGTCGTCAGTGGCAAGACATTTTGCCTCTTTGTTTCTTTTATCATACCTGAGCCGGTCGGCCGAGCGGACAGCACGTTGGACTTGTGATCCTGTGGCCCTGGGTTCGATCCCGGGCGCCGGTGAGAAACAATGGGCAGAGTTTCTTTCACCCTATGCCCCTGTTACCTAGCAGTAAATAGGTACCTGGGTGTTAGTCAGCTGTCACGGGCTGCTTCCTGGGGGTGGAGGCCTGGTCGAGGACCGGGCCGCGGGGACACTAAAAAGCCCCGAAATCATCTCAAGATAACCTGTGCAAGCTCTGCCTGTGGCATCTTCAAGATCTATGTTGTGTACAATATTAAGGTGGTCGGTGTTACACACACTAGCAAAGGAAGTGATCATATTGTTGCTGCAGGATAAATACCATTTGGTGCCGCAGATGCGATACATAAATGCTCATTACCTATATTGTCTCCTCCTTTTGTAGCCCTTCCCCATGGCCGTGTGTGTGTGTGTGTGTGTGTGTGTGTGTGTGTGTGTGTGTGTGTGTGTGTGTGTGTGTGTGTGTGTTGTGTGTGTGTGTGTGTGTGTGTGTGTGTGTGTGTGTGTGTGTGTGTGTGTGTTGTGTGTGTGTGTGTGTGTGTGTGTGTGTGTGTGTGTGTGTGTGTGTGTTGTGTGTGTGTGTGTGTGTGTGTGTGTGTGTGTGTGTGTGTGTGTGTGTGTGTGTGTGTGTGTTGTGTGTGTGTGTGTGTGTGTGTGTGTGTGTGGATGGGAGAGTCCGCATTAACGTTCACGACTTTCACTCCTCTTAGATTTCATCTGTGACACTCGCGCATTCCCCCCCCCCCTCCCCCACCTAACCTCCTTCATGTACACCTCTTTCTCCCTCTCCTTCCCTACCTTCCTGCCTTCTCACCTCCCTGCTACTCTCCCTCCCTGTCCCATGTAACCATCTCCCCCCCACCCCCGGTCTCCTACCCTCCCCCTCGTGAAGAGAACATAAACTGGGTGGCTCCGGCAGACTCCCCCTAATCTTGGACGGCTGGAGGACCTTGCAGGACCGGATATCACCTCTCCTCATGAATATCCAGACTTTCTCTTTTGGTCGACTCACTCTGGCCACCTGGGGGTATGGGTAGCGGCCGGGATAGGGAGGATGGATAGTGGTATGTTGGGGGGAGGAAAGATGTGTACGCGGGAGGGGGATAGATGGGTGAAGTAAGAGCAGCAGTAGCAACAGCAGCAGCAGCAGGAGGAGGGTAGAGGCGGTAGTGACAAGAACAGATGATGGGATCATCAGGAGGCGTGGGTGAGATCTCGGGAAACAATGTAACAGTTGTGCGAAACTTTTTTCTCCCGTTCCTTGATGACAGCGAGGAGATTAACGAACACACACACACACAGTTGATTGACAGTTGAGAGGCGGGACCAAAGAGCCAAACCTCAACTCCCGCAAGCACAACTAGATGAGTACTCTCTCTCTCTCTCTCTCTCTCTCTCTCTCTCTCTCTCTCGACAAAGGAGTTCACTATGCCACATATTGTTTGATTACATTCAATAACACATTGAACATATCAGACGGGAGGGTTTCCATTTAGCGCAGTATTGATAAAACAACCAGTACCTCTATATTGTGAGCATTTGTGTACTGAAGGTGTATTGCATTCACCTAGTTGAATTCACCTAGTTGTGCTTGCGGGGGTTGAGCTCTGCTCTTTCGGCCCGCCTCTCAACTGTCAATCAACTGTTACTAACTACTAATTTTTTTTTTACACACACACACACACACACACACACACACACACACACACACACACACACACACACACACACACACACACACCCAGGAAGCAGCCCGTAGCAGGTGACTAACTCTCAGGTACCTATTTACTGCTAGGTAACAGGGGCATCAGGGTGAAGGAAACTCTGTCCATTTCTTTTTCCACCGGCTACCGGGATCGAACCGTGGTCCCTAGGTCCCCGAGTCTAGAGCGCTGTCCACTCAGCCAGCCAGCCAGCATTGTGTACTGGAGGCGGTACCCAGCGGTGCCCGGGTCTCTCTCCGTCTCTCCCTCCCCTCCCATTCCAACTCCCTCACTCCCATTCTCCCTACCACCCTCCACGTATGAACGTGTTCTCCACCTCCTCACCTCACAGGTGCTACACCTCTCACCTCACAGGTGCTACACCTCACCTCCCCTCACCTCACAGGTGCTACACCTCTCACCTCCCCTCACCTCACAGGTGCTACACCTCACCTCCCCTCACCTCACAGGTGCTACACCCCTCACCTCCCCTCACCTCACAGGTGCTACACCTCACCTCCCCTCATCTCACAGGTGCTACACCCCTCACCTCCCCTCACTTCACAGGTGCTACACCCCTCACCTCCCCTCACCTCACAGGTGCTACACCTCACCTCACAGGTGATACACCTCACCTCACCTCACAGGTGCTACACCTCTCACCTCCCCTCACCTCACAGGTGCTACACCACTCACCTCCCCTCACCTCACAGGTGCTACACCTCACCTCCCATCACCTCACAGGTGCTACACCTCACCTCCCCTCACCTCACAGGTGCTACACCTCTCACCTCCCCTTACCTCAGCTCACAGGTGCTACACCTCTCACCTC
The DNA here is from genome assembly GCF_040958095.1 of Procambarus clarkii. Classification (NCBI taxonomy): domain Eukaryota; kingdom Metazoa; phylum Arthropoda; class Malacostraca; order Decapoda; family Cambaridae; genus Procambarus; species Procambarus clarkii. The sequence continues at coordinate 28,736,378 of NC_091155.1, forward strand.
CCCTCACCTCACAGGTGCTACACCACTCACCTTCCCTCACCTCACATGTGCTACACCCCTCCCCTCCCCTCACCTCACAGGTGCTACACCTCTCACCTCCCCTCACCTCACAGGTGCTACACCCCTCCCCTCCCCTCACCTCACAGGTGCTACACCCCTCCCCTCCCCTCACCTCACAGGTGCTACACCCCTCCCCTCCCCTCACCTCACAGGTGCTACACCACTCACTTTCCAGTCTTATTGCATATGAGAATTATTACATGTCTAATGGGAATACACTGTCCTTGTCCACCTAGTCTACTACCCAGGTATCTTGTACGCTGTGATCATATGTTCTCTGCTGATATATATAAACTTATGCGCATCAATTTTTATTTTCATATCAATTATATAATAATAATAATTATTATTATTTATCATTATTATTTTACTAGATGAAGTAGGTCCCTGCAATAAGTTATCCTCCCACACTGTTGATAAACACAGTTGACATCTAGTGGGTGTGACCGCTAGGAGTGTGCGATCACCTGGAGTATACCTGTTGAGGGCCTCGAGAGTTCTTCTACTCCCAGAGCCCGGCCTGGGGCCAAGGCTCGAGTGGTGCACCTACACCAGGTGGAAAGGTCCTACACTCTATGTAAGAAGATGAACGAGTAAATATAGATGGTGATTCAAGTGGATCTGCGAGGCTCGTGAGCCAGGTGCCGTAACGGGCCGGCACCCCCACACACACACTTGCCGGCAATCAACACCCGAATAACTGGACATTAGAACAGTCCCTGAGTGGGTGAAGGACTACCATATGGTGCCGGGGTAACTGTAGCGCACCCTCCTGTCTTGGCCGCCGACCACACAACGGGCGTCGAAGCTCACCATGGAGGTGGTGGAGGCCTGCACTACCTGCCTCCTCCATGGGTGGTGGAGGCCTGCACTACCTGCCTCCTCCAGGGGTGGTGGAGACCTGTACTACCTGCCTCCTCCATGGGTGGTGGAGGCCTGCACTACCTGCCTCCTCCATGGGTGGTGGAGGCCTGCACTACCTGCCTCCTCCATGGGTGGTGGAGGCCTGCACTACCTGCCTCCTCCAGGGGTGGTGGAGACCTGCACTACCTGCCTCCTCCATGGGTGGTGGAGGCCTGCACTACCTCCCTCCTGCAGGGAAGGAGTCAGCCTGCACTACCTGGCCATTTACCGATATCTTCCTCCTGGCGTGACAAGATAGTATTCCAAGCTGATCCTTGGCCTTGCGTGCTACGTCGGTCCCACACACTGCTTCTCTGATGATCTGCGGTTTCCTGTATATGTATTCTTCTCATTTATATATCTTGTGGCTAAATTCTTTCAAACCCCCCCCCCTCATAACCATCCACCACCACTAGTAACCAACCACTACCACCATCGGTAACCAGCAACCACCACACATCCCCGCTTTTGACTACCTTTCACCCGCTATGTGACATAAAGCTCGGTGGTGAGGAACGGGCGAGCCGCCGCTCTGGTGAACGGCGTCACCAGTGGTGTAGAGGGAAGGGGAAGATTACATCATGACTATACCGTCCTCCCGACACCATTCCTTTCCCTGCCTAATGTTCATGTGTTTTTTGTCTCCATTGCTGCACAGATGAATTTGGATATCTCGTGGCTGTTTTGTGTGTTACGTCTCACACGCGCGCGCACACACTCCCGTGCTAAACAGTTTATTTTTATTGACAGGGTAGTAAAGATAAACTGTTTAGTACTGGTGGGACACGAACAAGAAGACACAGGTGGAAACTGAGTACCCACATGAGCCACAAGGACGTTAGAAAGAACTTTTTCAGTGTCAAGAGTAGTTAATAGATGGAATGCATTAGGCAGTGATGTGGTGGAGGCTGACTCCATACACAGTTTTAAATGTAGATATGAGCCCAGTAGGCTCAGGAATCTGTACACCAGTTGACTGACAGTTGAGAGGCGGGACCAAAGAGCCAGAGCTCAACCCCCGCAAGCACAACTAGGTGAGTACACACACATTGGATGGGGTAACCGGCTCCGCCCGGGTCACTCTCCCCTTCTCTCATCTCTCCCCCCTCTATGTCCCCAAGCATCCCCCCCTCCTCCTCTCCCCCAGTCTTCCCCTCCTCCTCTCCCCCAGTCTTTCCCTCCTCCTCTCCTCCTCTTTATCTCTTAACCTAAGATAAAGTCATAATATCATGAAATATCTGTAATTATAAACCGTAGATTCAAGAATTAGATTTAGATGTAGAAGTTCTTTGGCCTTCAATGATTTATAATTTCTTATAAATCAGAGAAAACCATTTTCACTTTCATTGCAGAGAGACATAAACCATATTCGTGATCAACACTTTCTAGTTCGTTAAGTCTGTCTATAGTTTCATGCTTTCTAATTCTAACGCAGCGATGGGAGCCAGCGCTCTCAACCACAATTACTAACTTTCCCTTCAATTAAATACATTTGTGTCGTTTTCTATATTCGGCTCACAGTAGGTAAGTGGATTATTTAATGATTAGATCAAGAACCCTTGAAATCCAAATATTATACCATACACAGTTACTGTGAGATAATTTGTAGCTTGGAACAATACATGTAGTACTGTGCAACTATACATGTAGTACTGTGCAACTATACATGTAGTACTGTGCAACTATACGTGTAGTACTGTGCAACTATACATGTAGAACTGTGCAACTATTCCCATTTAGGTATGTTAGTGATAGTCTGGGATAAAATGGTCGCCTTCATTGTTGCAAGAAATATCTCCCACTTAACTTTGACTGATGACGGTATTATCGGTAGACCATATGGGGTACCATTCTCTGTGGTGCGAATGGGGTACCATTCTCTGTGGTGGGAATGGGGTACCATTCTCTGTGGTGCGAATGGGGTACCATTCTCTGTGGTGGGAATGGGGTACCATTCTCTGTGGTGCGAATGGGGTACCATTCTCTGTGGTGGGAATGGGGTACCATTCTCTGTGGTGCGAATGGGATACCATTCTATGTGGTTAGTATGGGATACCATTCTCTGTATTTACTATTTGTCTGCAGAATTAGGCTATTAGGTTCTTGGACCCCGCATTTCTAACCAATCTATTTTTCCTCTATTGTATATACTACATATATTTCTCTCTAACACACGCACAAACACGCACATTCTCAGAAAGCGACTCGTAGAAACTGTCTAACTCCCAGGTACCTATTTACTGCTAGGTGAACAGGAACATCAGGGTCAGAGAAACTACCTATTAGTTTCCGCTCCCAACGGAAATCGAACCCGGGTCAATAAGACTGCGGCCCACAAGCGCTGTCCATTCAACCGAAGTATGGGACCGTATTGAACACCCTATGGGAGTGCATGACTTCCACTGTGGTGCATGTGAAATATTATTTGGATTAACATCAAAATGCTACGAAGTTTGTACTGAATAATTCTTTGTTGACTTGTGTCTAAGAACTTTTGACACAGTCAAAACTATGAAGGAAAGCAAGTTATACACCCTGAGAAAATTACCATATGAAGATCTTCACAAACTCCTTGTGAAATAGCTTCATATTCGCCTACCCGCCCCACATCATCTAGGATCACTGCTATCCCCACACTACACACCATCCTTCCCCACCCACACACCATCCTTGTCCCCACCACACCCACATCCTCTATCTCTCTTGCCGCCATACAAAGACGTAGTTTAAGACACAAGCCGTAATTTCTCCCAGTTTTATCATTGATGCTCATGTCTTCTCTATGAGGGGGAGGAGGTGAGAGCATTTATCTTTCCTGCGTGAACTTTATAGCTGTTTATGTCCTCCCTCTCACCATGTGTCGCTTCCTCTCACTAGCTGTCCTTTCCACACACCACATGGCAGCTGGTAAATATGCAGGAGGTACAGCACCACAGTGTGGCAGCTCAATATATAGAAACGCTTGATGGATTACTATAGCAAAGTGCACACAATTCTGGTTTATTTTGCATGGCAGTGTGTCGTTGCATCCACCCGCGTTACCCGGTGCTGCTTGATCTGGGTGACCCGGTGCTGCTTGACCTGGGTGACCCGGTGCTGCTTGACCTGGGTGACCCGGTGCTGCTTGACCTGGGTGACCCGGTGCTGCTTGACCTGGGTGACCCGGTGCTGCTTGACCTGGGTGACCCGGTGCTGCTTGATCTGGGTGACCCGGTGCTGCTTGACCTGGGTGACCCGGTGCTGCATGACCTGGGTGACCCGGTGCCGCTTGACCTGGGTGACCCGGTGCTGCATGACCTGGGTGACCCGGTGCCGCTTGACCTGGGTGGGTTACCACGCCCGGGATCATGTACACAACTACCAGCATGAAGGCCTCGGTGCTGGTGATCACATAAGCGATATAAGGGATGACTCCTCAATCCACGTGGCAATAGCATACATTTGGCGCCCGACCGCAGCCCCGCGCGCCCGCATATCCGTATTTCCACATGCGACCGGCCAGATCTGACCTACTTCGTCGTGAGGTAACCCATTACTCACCCGCCTCCACATAGGTCGCGCCTGCATCAATTAAGAGGTTATTCGAATGGCACTGTGCCGTCGTGCACAGAGGCGAGGAAGTGTGACTTTAATTAATCAATCATTCTCATTTTTCTTGACTCGTGATTTGTGCTTCTTCCTTCACCGCCGTGAAGGAAGAAGCACGAAAGAAGCTCCTTCACCGATTTCCGTGTTCGCTGGTGGCCGGATACTTGGAGAATGCGACTTGGAAAACAGTCCCCAAGTGGCGAAGTGGTAACACATTCGCCCCGGGCTTTGTTTTAGCGATTTGCCCTTGGTTTGTATCCTGGCCGGGGGGGATTGACTGGGCGCCAATCATGAACTGTCCGACTTTGTTCACCCAGCAGTAATTGTGTTCCTGGTTGTTAACCGATTGGCGGGTCATGTTCCAGAGAAAATTAGTGGGTAAGGCTTGCCATGAGCTATGGGAAGGGAAAGCTCTCAGCCTGCTAACAGGAGTAAGAAGTTGTCTGCTACTGTACCCACCTGTCTGTAAAAAGAAATATATTGAAGAATGGACCGCTGTGGAGGGAGGGAATTACCAAGGGAAAGCGCCAAGCCCATTACGACTCTATAGCATTTGGAAGGGATCAGGATAAGGATTTGGGATGGGGCGGTGGTAAGAATGGTGCCCAACCACTTGGACGGTCGGGGATTGAACGCCGGCCTGCACGAAGCGAAGCCGTCGCTGTACCATCCAGCCCCAAGTGGTTGAACTAGCAAATGTTTGGTGAAAATGTGTAGGAAAGATAATAGCTTCCACCACGAGCGGCGGCGCCAACACCACGAGCGGCGGCGCCAACACCACCACCACTAAGAGCGGCGGCGCCAACACCACCACCACTAAGAGCGGCGGCGCCAACACCACTAAGAGCGGCGGCGCCAACACCACTAAGAGCGGCGGCGCCAACACCACTAAGAGCGGCGGCGCCAACACCACTAAGAGCGGCGGCGCCAACACCACTAAGAGCGGCGGCGCCAACACCACTAAGAGCGGCGGCGCCAACACCACTAAGAGCGGCGGCGCCAACACCACTAAGAGCGGCGGCGCCAACACCAGTGCTAGGAAGTGTCTGGGAAATCAAATCGTCTCGGGTTCAATATTCGCGAGTTCTCTCGGCTGGCAGAGCAGCGGCCGCTGGTGTGGTGTGACCCACTCCCGGCGGGTCACTGGGCCGAGGCGCTGTGCTTGTTCCCGCCGGAACTGGCGCTCGCTCGCGGTGCTTCATTACTCGCTGAACACACGGGATGGACATGCGCGTTGGACGGCGGACAGGAGGACCACACGACAGGCGTGGTTGAAGCATATTACAAGGTTGCAAAGTTATAAGTAAGTAATTATCAAAGGAAGGCACCAAACCGGGAAGGCCATGTAGCATTTATGAGTGATGAATTGGGATCGCTTTCCTGCCCCTCCCCCTATCTTTCCTCCCACTCCCCCTATCTTTCCTCCCACTCTTACCCTCCCTCCGTGCGGGCGCTGAGGTACCATGTCCCTTCGCAGGCACCTGCACTTGGCCCCTCGCTATTCCCACATACACAGGTCACGGACGGCGCTCTGGCAAAGCCAGTCAAGAGATCAGATTACCACACAACTCTGGGATCCGCTGCTTCCGGTTGTGGAAAGATGTCGGCGGCCTCGCTGGCTGACACCGCTTCCTCCCCATAATCCGGGGCCTTGTTGGTGCCCCGGCCGGATGGCAGGGTCGCAGGGTGCAGCGGGTGGCATGGTGCTTACCTGCACTCACTACCCGAGAGTAAGGTCGAACTCTTAAGTCCTGTCTGCTACCTTTCTTATATCTTGCGCGTCTTATTTTGACTTTCGGAACATGCAAACTCCTTGCAGTTGTGGCTGGAGATGGGCGCCAAGACTTCTTCTTTCAGTGTATTCTACTTGTTGATCACAAAGTGTTCGAGTATTTCTAGCGTTTCTTTGAGTCTCTTGCGCTTCCGGCTTCCACCTGTCCTCTTGCCCTTCTTTCTCTCACTTTGAAGATCCTGTACGTTTCAGCCTTGCCTATTCCTCCCCCCCCCCTCTGCATTTTCCTCTAAGGATGTGAGACTGAGCTCCCTTAACCTGTTCTTGTTGCTTACTTCTTATTGCAAACTTTTTTTCTGGAAATATTAGAATAACCAATTCTAAATTTGCACACATCAACATTTAAGAGACCAAGAGGCATGCCAGAATGTTAACATTTTCACTACTGAAACGTAGGAGTTCAACCTGGTACGCTGAGATAATTATATAAACATTAACTTCTAAGCTTTCTCGACATCGTTCCTCTACAAATATATGCCATCAACAGACCCCTAAGTGTTCAAGAGGTTACTTGATAAACTCTTCCAAAGGTACTGATCAACCGGGCGGTAATTCTTACGTCAGATTACGTGCCTCGTGAGCCTGTAGTGCCCGGGTCGCTGGGATGTTGATCCATAAGGAAATTGAAGGTAAGGTTCATGAGGACTGGGGTTGGTAGTTCGTGTTGGGATTGGTGGTGGCGGGTAGGGGGGGGGGGTGCGGTGGTATTGGTGTGGTTGCTGGTGGGTAGTGGTAGTACTGGTGTGGTTGGTGGTAGCCAGTGGTAGTACTGTTGTGGTTGGTGGTAGTACCGGTATGGTTGGTGGTAGGTAGTGGTAGTACTGGTGTGGTTGGTGGTAGGCAGTGGTAGTACTGGTATGATTGGTGTCAAATCTGAACGTAAAGTTGGCGTTGGAGATGGTATCCATTTCAGTGTTGACCACCATCACAGCGTTCCCAGTTTCCACTTAAGTTCCCTTGTCCTTCTTTCTCTCAATTTCAAGCGGCTGACCTTGTTCACTTCGTCTATTCTCATCAACATCTTGTATGTCGTGACCATATCCCCATCAGTTTCTTCGCCCGTCTAAAGTTATGAAATTTAATTTCCTGCTTAACCTTTCCTCGTAGCAAAGTCCTCTTAGTTATGACACTAATCTTCTTGCAAACATTTTCACTTTTCATTTTTTTGTGTGTGTTCATGAGGTGAGGATTCCAGGCTGGTGGGGGCTTTGTTAGGGGGGTGGGAGAGTGGTGGGGAAGAGGTGGAGGTTGGGGGAGTGGGAGAGTGGTGGGGGAGGAGGTGGAGGTTGGGGGAGTGGGAGAGTGGTGGGGGAAGAGGTGGAGGTTGGGGGAGTGGGAGAGTGGTGGGGGAAGAGGTGGAGGTTGGGGGAGTGGGAGAGTGGTGGGGGAAGAGGTGGAGGTTGGGGTTGTAGAAGGTAGGGGTGGTGGGGGTGCGCCGGGTCATTCACCTGTGCTCCCACTACTGGTCTTCTGCTTATGCTTAAATATACGAAATTTCACCAACTTTCTTATGGCCACTCGCGAGTGGAGAGCCCAGCCCCACAGTTCACGCACACCCACACCCTCACCCACACCATCATCCACACGCACACCCACACCCTCACCCACACCATCATCCACACGCACACCCACACCCTCACCCACACCATCATCCACACGCACACCCACAAACACGCCCACACACCATAATCCACACGCCCACGCTCATCCACACGCGCACACTCATCCACACCAACACGCTCATCCACACGCCCACGCTCATCCACACGCGCACTCATCCACACGCGCACACTCATCCACACGCGCACCCACACCATCATCCACACGCACACCCACAAACACGCCCACACACCATAATCCACACGCCCACGCTCATCCACACGCGCACACTCATCCACACGCGCACACTCATCCACACGCACACACTCATCCACACCAACACGCTCATTCATACCCACACACTCATCCACAACAAAGCCACGAAAATTATTTTTAATATCTATTTTGTGAATGAGAAAATCCACTAGAGGAGTGAGATGACTGGCACCAGCCAGGCACTCACTCCCAGCCACGCACCTCACCACTCCACCATGTGACCAAAGTTATACAACCTGGGATTCCATTGAATCCACAGGAAGTCTGTGGATATTTCATAAAGTATCTTACCTATCCCTTGCTCAAATTTCGCCCCCCTCTGCTTCCCGTCGCTGGCGCCTCCACGCCTCCCCCGCCCCCTCAACAGATACCCACCTATCCCCTAAATACCATCCCCTCCCCCCCCCCACCACCTCACCCCACCCGACAGCCTCACCTGGCGCAAGGCAATCAAGAGTTTCTCACATGTGTTTAAATATCACAGTTTTTCATCTCTAAAGTGTAAAAAAGGAACGAGAGAGTGTCATTACTGAGATGAGAAATGAAACGGTATGTCATTAGGGTGAAAGAGGGTGTCATATAAGGCAAAGGTCGCCTATTGTTTGAAGGAAAGGGCTTATAAGCTGGGGAAATGTGGTGCCTGACCGAACAAGGTTTATTGATATAGTGAGAGAGCCCAGGAACTGGAGCTCAGTCCTGGACATACTACTAGGTAACAACTGTCAGGCAGGTGTGTATGTGTGACACACATGCACATACATAGACTGAAGGAACTAAAAATGAGAGAGAGGGGGGACATGATACAGATATATAAAATACTTTAGGAAATTGACACAATGGACAAAGAGATGTTTTCAATGAATACCAATAAAACAAGGGGTGGTGGTGATAGAGTATAGCTGTATATGGTGTCCCCATTCTACCATACATATACAAAGATCAGCTGTAGAAGGGAAGACTGACCAACAGATACTATAACTGGGGAAATAAACAAGCTCGGACCAGAGGAAGTCAACCAGACAAATGTAATTAAACAATATGGCGGACGGAGCAGTAACTTAAACTCACATCAAAGGTAACTAGGACAAAAACTGGCATCCAACAGTACTTTTGTACAAAAACACATTAGATGAACATAAGCCCATGATAATTTTTGGGTGTAAAGACAAGGAGATGCATCTAGAGCTGTGCTTATCAAACCTTTTCCTTCTTTACCCAAAACCGTTTATCACAAAATCCTTTTTACCCAATGTAGGTAAATAGGAAGCAACCAATATGTTTGATGCGTTGTCTTTATATCAACGTCTCGAAACACATCAGCAGCCACAACAAATGTTGGTAATTATACACCATAAATATTTCATCACCAACGTCCCAGCTAATGAACAAAATGTCACTGCTCCGTCCTGCTACTTCCGTTGAAATTGAAATAAGTTTATTGAGGTAAAATACACACAAAGGGATGAGGTAGCACAAGCTATTCTCACCCCGTTCAGTACATCGTGTTAATACATACATAGACACAGCTACTTCCGTTGTTGTTGTTGTTGTTTTAGATTTAGCTACTGGGACCGAAATGTCCACGTAGCATGGTCTATAGTGAGCCCGTGATTGAGTTCGGTTATTCGCGATAAAAGTGTTACTCTTTCGCTACTTCCACAACATTGGAGACAATTATAGACAGAGTTCCTCTCACCTCACTTCGTATTCGGGGTTCAGCAACAAGTTTGGTTTTGTGATCTTTATGAGGGCAAGAGTGAAATATCGTACTTCCCACATGTAGGTGCTTGGAGAAAGCGGTAATGGAATCCCGGCCTCCCTAGCTGCCACAGTCTGTTCGTCGTGAAGCATTAACCACAAAGACCCGAAATGGTCCTTCTCTTCTTCAAATAACATTTTGCACTAACTGCTTGACCTGAGCTTGATTGGTGGAGGGACAGTGGTGTGAAAACAGCACAATGAGGGGTAGGCATATATACGAACCAGTTTTCACAAAAATGTAAACGACATTCGGCCAGCACGGTACACACCTGACACCGCCACACCTGACACAGCCACACCTGACACCACCACACCTGGCAATACACTACACAGAGTGTACAGTGTACGCTCAGTGCCCAGGCACATTGACCGGTCACTTTCTTCACAATATTACTTCTACACTTTCACGATAAATTGTAATATGTATTTCGAGGTGTGTCGTTAACCAAAGAAAAGCCACTTTTACCCAATTTTGGGTAATTTACCCAGGTATGGGAAGCCCAGATCTAGGGTGAATACCCATACCACCACAGAGAGAGAGAGAGAGAGAGAGAGAGAGAGAGAGAGAGAGAGAGAGAGAGAGAGAGAGAGAGAGTGAGTGAGTGTGTGTTTTGACATTTGGATACCGTATAGGCTCCCATATATTTTTGTTATTTCTCATAATTTTTCTTGGGTTTTTCTTTGTGAAATGATGCCGGGTCGACCCAAGCACCAAGCAACCGGCAGTTAGTAAAGCTGCCACTCCCTAGCCCCCGTCCTCCTGGCGAGGAGTCACTCCCTAGCCCCCGTCCTCCTGGCGAGGAGTCACTCCCTAGCCCCCGTCCTCCTGGTGAGGAGTGACCGCCACATTCCCCGGCCTGAGCGGGTCACACGGGTTCCGTTTTGCGAACCCTCGGTCTAATTGTCTCTCAGTTAATTACAAATAGTCGCCAAACAATCGGAGTGTAATTATTACCGGAATTATTACTCTCTCCGGCACCTAGAGCCCGTTGTGTCTGCTAACCCACATGTGCTTCACTTCCTCACTACACTTACACTTAACATTCTCATTTTTGTTATTTCTATGACATCTGACGTTCACATCTCTGCTCCCTCATTCTGTTTTTTTTTGTCTCACGTTGAACATTGCTTCTTTCTTTACTTTGTCAATTTCACATATAATCTTACTTGATGTGGTACCCATTGGTGCCCGGGTTTCTCTCTCTCTCTCTCCTTCCCTACATCTCTCACTCTCTTCCTTCTACCCCCTCTCTGCATTTCTCCCCTTCTCTCCTTTCTTCTCCCTCAACATCACCCATCTCCGTCCTCTCATCTCTCAGAACAAATAATTCCAACAAGCACACAGCAAAACCACAACGTTATTTTTACAATTATTATTTTGATGCATTGTTGTAACAAAGTAATTACAAAGTTGTAGTTACATTTTGTGTAGGTATATTATCAACAACTGAAAGAACTATTGAAAACCTCCAAGAAAAACAAAAAATCCATTTCAAACTTCAAAAGAGTTGCTGGAAATCGGCATAGGCGTTCATCCTTCTTAGAGGAGAGGCACTGGTGCCAACCCCACCCGGCCTATGAATGTCCCATACCACCCGTATGTCATCTTGACAAGTTGGGTTATTTAGTCATCTTCCTTTTGAAGTATTTAGGCTGATCCTTGGTTTTGATGGCTACGTCATTCTCACACTGCTTCTCCAGTGCTCCTCCAAGTTCTATGTTTTCGTCCCATATTATTTGAAATGTCCATTGTGATTCCCCCTTTGTACTCTCTGTATATCTGCCGCGCTTCTTCAGAGTGGCACTTCAGTGGCACTAGAGAGTGCCTCCAGGCACTGCTCTTGAAAACATGGGTTAATACCACTCGTGGATCTTTTGTCTCTGAACGGCAGTCTGAATCGTCTTCCATCTTATTTGAGTTTATTCATCATGTATGCTATCATGTCATGCACTGATTATCTTTTAAGATAACAATGTTGCCACGTAGTCTCTCCGGCTTGTTGCTTTCTTTTGATAATTCTAACTTTATCACTTTACCGTGATATTCTTGCTAGTTCTCTGACCTTCTGATACTTTCCTTTTCGATATATTGTCCTCTACATTTGTCTTTCTTTATGCAAACTTCACTGTCACTACACATTCAAAGATTAAAATGTAGAGTCACTGGCCTCCATGTACACTATATGTTTATACTCTCTCTCTGTGAGGTCCAGAGATTGCTGGCTCATCTTCCCCCACTTCTTTTATTTTTATTTTTGTTTTTTTCTAACTAAAAGACTTTTCATATATCAGTAGAAAATTTAATTCTAAAATTTCTACCAGCTTCACTCTTCATGTCTTTTTTTTCCACCATTCTTGTCCATTGTCTAACAGTCAGTTTTGGCATATGAAACACCTTTCTTACGAGAGAGCGAGAGCGAGCGAGAGAGAGAGAGAGCGAGAGCGCGAGAGAGAGAGAGAGAGAGAGAGAGAGAGAGAGAGAGAGAGAGAGAGAGAGAGAGAGAGAGAGAGAGAGAGAGCGAGAGAGAGCGAGAGAGAGAGCGCGAGAGAGAGAGAGAGCGAGAGAGAGAGAGAGCGAGAGAGAGAGAGAGCGAGAGAGAGAGAGAGAGAGAGAGAGAGAGAGAGAGAGAGAGAGAGAGAGCGTGTACAAGCACACTGGTAAACACACATGCAAGCATGCAAGCCACGCGCTGCCACGCACAAGCTCAACACTAGGCTAAGTGTATTTACTTTGACTCGCCCAGTAATTCACAGTCGCACGAGCCCCAGACTTTCTTCCATTTGCGTGGATCTGGGTGTGTAAGGTCGTGTTTGTTTACCTTGTATCTTTACCTTGCCTTTACCTTCCATTAATTCCGTGAATCAACGTCCCCGTGGCCTCCTGGTTTGTGGTCTGGTCAACCAGGTTGTTAAACACCAGCTGCTCGCAGTCTGGCATATGAATCACAGCCTGGTTGATCAGGTATCATTTGTAGAGGGGCTGTGTCCTACATCTGTGCCGGATGTAGCCTGAATCTGCATTGTTTTTAGCTACATGTTATAATAGTAGTATGACTAGAAAATATTAGTTATGGAATAATGATATGTAAATCAACACACACAGTAAAACATTCTTGTGATAAGTAGATGTTTAAATACCTGCTCATGATCAGCTGAGGTCGTTATACCAAAAATATGGTTGTTTAGTAGGAACAGAGAGCTCTTATCTGTCTGTCGTACTCGTTATGGCGTCAGCTGTGTCGCCCTGCCACTGAGGCACTGATACAATAATCCACCCTGAAACTGGGACACTGATACAATAATCCACCCTGCCACTGGGACACTGATACAATAATCCACCCTGAAACTGGGACACTGATACAATAATCCACCCTGCCACTGGGACACTGATACAATAATCCACCCTGCCACTGGGGCACTGATACAATAATCCACCCTGCCACTGGGACACTGATACAATAATCCACCCTGCCACTGGGGCACTGATACAATAATCCACCCTGAAACTGGGACACTGATACAATAATCCACCCTGCCACTGGGACACTGATACAATAATCCACCCTGCCACTGGGGCACTGATACAATAATCCACCCTGCCACTGGGACACTGATACAATAATCCACCCTGCCACTGGGGCACTGATACAATAATCCACCCTGCCACTGGGGCACTGATACAATAATCCACCCTGCCACTGGGACACTGATACAATAATCCACCCTGCCACTGGGGCACTGATACAATAATCCACCCTGCCACTGGGGCACTGATACAATAATCCACCCTGCCACTGGGGTACTGATACAATAATCCACCCTGAAACTGGGACACTGATACAATAATCCACCCTGCCACTGGGGCACTGATACATTAATCCACCCTGCCACTGGGGCACTGATACAATAATCCACCCTGAAACTGGGACACTGATACAATAATCCACCCTGCCACTGGGACATCGATACAGTAATCCACCCTTCTACTAGGGCACTGATACTCTCCAACCACTCTTTGACTATCAAATTAAAGTTGATACCTTGAGAAGCCTTTGGAAGAAAAGAACAAAATTCTCATTGCTTAATTTTGACGGTCATAAGTTCCATAGATTTGTTTAAATCTTTCAAGAGGGGTCTTGCATCATGATATAAATATTGAATAATGATGGTTTGTATGTTCAAATAGAGCGTGATAAGGTCATAATATCCTAGTGCTTGACAGTGACGTCGTGGAGGGGAGAGAAAGCCTAGTGATCTAGCAGCCCATAATTGTTTTTACCCGGACTGACGACTGTTGACCACAGACTCCCTCCCGCACTGTGCTGCGACAGCCAGCCACAGCTGCCCAGTCCTCCACAACCCTGTGCTTGGTGGAGGGATAGAAGGTCTTAATTCTTAATTGGCCCTGTGTCATTCAATCAACTGCGATTGATTGATTGATTGATTGATTGATTGATGGAGATTAAGCCACAACACAAGAGGTGGCACGGGCATGAGTAGCCCGTAGGTGGCAAATGTTTGAAGTGAATATTGTCCTTGGTCGTGTAGCATCTTTGAAGTGTCTCTGGGCCTGCGTCTTGCCAATTTCGGGTGCCATAAGTGGCCCCAAAAGTGCACGGCAAGCAGTTCGGCAAGGCATACGAGAAAGGGTTAGGGAAGAGGGAATGTGTGATGGGTGTGGCTCTTGTAGTTGTCTTAGATTTAGCTACTCTAGACTAAAATTTCAATGTAGCACGGGCTATGGTGTGCCCGTAATGGGTGGCGAAATGTGGGGTTTATGATCAGATCGAGGAGACAGAGGAGAGGGGAGGAGGTGGGGGAGGGGGGGCCGGGAGCTTGACCCACTGCCCCCATCACCTCAGTCAGCCCCACAAACAACTCTCCCTCGAACTGGCAACTCTTCTCGTTTCTTGGTCGAGTTGCCACAGCGTCATTGCTTTTTTGTTTATCGGAAGGTTTACATTCCTTATGCTTGTTATTGTATTATTGAAGTCATTAGCACATTACTGTGCTCCTGTAATCACCACAATCAGAGGGCAACAGCACAGTGATCGCGCCTAATAGGAAGACCATAACTCACAATTCAGATTCTAGAACACATTTTAAAGTTCCTCATTTGGGAGTTGCTCATCACTGCAGTTATTTTACACAACAAATAAAATGCTCTTGTTTATTATGGTAGTTGAGTATTTCCATGTCTTTCCAAGTCCGTCTTGTTAAACATTCGGTTTAAAACGAATCTATTTTCCACAGGGCCAGACGCATGAGGACCAGAACGCCTTGGACTCTGCCTCCTTACCCGTGGAGCACAGAGGAGGAGATGTCTACGGACCCCCGTTAGGAGTTCCGGGGCCCCACTTTGGAGGTCTAGGGCCACAACTAGGACTCGGCCCACAACTAGGAGGACTTGGCCCACAACTAGGAGGACTCGGCCCACAACTAGGAGGACTAGGGCCCCAACTTGGAAGCTCAGGACCCCTTCCAGCGGGCCCAGAAGATCAATGGCCCCTTGCTCATCCTGATATGAACACTGTTAAAAACCTGCAGGTGCGTTGCCACACTTCCTGCTGCAGGAACCCTTTAATCTGAACTGCGCTTCCTACACTTTTTGGTGCATGTTTCATGAGTCTGGCATCCGCCACAACAAGCATATGGCCCTCTAGCCACTTAGTCCCACATCCACCTGACCCCAAGCCACTTAGTGTCACATCCACCTTACCCCAAGCCACTTAGTGTCACATCCACCTTACCCCAAGCCACTTAGTCCCACATGCACCTAACCCAAGCCACTTAGTCCCACATCCACCTGGCTCCAGTCACTTAGTCCCAGATCCACCTGACCCCAGCCACTTAGTCCCACATCCATCTAACGCCAAGCCACTTAGTCCCACATCCACCTGGCTCCAGTCACTTAGTCCCAGATCCACCTGACCCCAGTCACTTGGTCCCACATCCACCTGACCACAAGCCACCTGAATCCTAACCTTCTAAATAACAACCATCCACGTGACCACATCAATCCCAAGTCCTTGTGACCCCCACCCCAGCCTCCCGACCCTCCAATCTCCTGATCACAACCTTCTAGCCATAACCTAAACACCAGCCTCCTAACTCTTGACTTCCAAACCCTTCCCTATTTATCCCAAACCTCCTTCCCAACCCTTCATGACCCCAAACCTCGTGACCCCAAGCCCCCAGTGTCCCAACCCTCAGCCTCCTGACCCCCCAGTCTTCTGACCTTGCTTCTCTAAGCCATACCATGCAATACAGTTTCGAAGTTTTCACATAATACACAGTTCTAATCTGCACCTCAGAAAGCTCTATTTAATATGGGGGTGCAAGAGTAATCACGCAAATCAGTTATCCGCTTGAGTACATCAGTGTAATTGGTATTATAATGTAATAGAAAATAAGTTCCTGAAAACAGTCAATTGAATTTGTCTTGCTTCCACAGGTACAATGTGAAAAGTCTTTCATGCGAGTCTCCATAGAATTCGATCGTCCCTTCTACGGTATGATCTTCAGCAAGGGTTATTACAGGTGGGTCCCCTTCTCTCTCTCTCTCATTGTGATTATTTATAATTGTGCACGCTTGTCAATGCAAGTTATCAGACTCATTTCATTGAGTATTACAAAGTTGATGTATTATTGTGTAAGAGAGATTGGATCTGCCCCGACTGATGACAGGCCAATGCCTTCTTAGATAACCAGTCACAAACCTTTATTTTCAA
This sequence comes from Procambarus clarkii, assembly GCF_040958095.1. Lineage (NCBI taxonomy): Eukaryota > Metazoa > Arthropoda > Malacostraca > Decapoda > Cambaridae > Procambarus > Procambarus clarkii. Next base: position 28,753,088 of record NC_091155.1, read on the forward strand.
TTTATTAACAATTATACCCTTTTTTATTTGTGGTGTGAGCAGTGACCAGAACTGTGTGCATGTGCAGCCTGGGTCGGGACGCCTGCAGGCCCAGTTCGACATCTACCTCAACAGCTGTGGCATGACCTCCACCGCTAGCAACGCCAACTACGGCCAGCCGACGCCTTCAGGCACCTACATTGAAAACATCGTCATCATTCAGTTCGACCCCCTGGTGCAGGAGGTGGGTGCACTGAGGAAGTCTTGTGGCTGCAGAGTAGCTGAATGCTTCCTTTGAATATCAGATTGTTTAATTAAACTAAATGGAAGAAAACAAAAATAATGAAGAACATAATTAATGGTTCCTAGTGGTAGGAAAGAAGTTTAAGGTGAGAAATATTTTGACAAACAGGTTTGATTGTTTCAGGTATGGGACGCTGCCAGGAAGCTCAGGTGCACCTGGTATGACTACTACGAGAAGTCCGTCACCTTCAGGCCCTTCCAGGTATGTGTTTAGCACGGCAACGTGACGGACACTGTCTCTTCTACTAGATAACAGACTGGAATATACCACATAAATGTGCACATCTCCGGGACGTGGTCACACATCTCTAAAATGTGAATGAACCATTTAACTTGTGGTGGGCAGAGTGACAACACTGACAAGACATTTGACATTTATCAGTTTATTACCTTGATTCAATCCTCTGCAGTGTATTTACTACTCTTGTACTTTCAATAGAAGCAATACATCTATGTTTCAAATTTTCATATAAGAAACGTTATAGTTTAAAAACTTTTTGAGTTTAATTCAGCCTACATTAAGTCAATGTTATAGTTTCATATAATCACTGGATTTTATGCAATTTTCCTTTTGCTATTAACTATCTTTAGATTTAAATAGTTATCTTTCCTATCGTGACTGATACGATAAAGTATTGATAGAGTCTGAAGAGTATTGATTATTGTCTCCTTCAACAGGTTGACATGCTGAATGCTGTCACTGCCAACTTCCTGGGTGACAATTTGCAATGCTGGATGCAAATTCAGGTTGGCAAGGGTCCCTGGGCCTCGGAGGTCTCCGGCATCGTCAAGATCGGCCAGACTATGACGATGGTTCTGGCCATCAAAGACGACGAGAACAAGTTCGATATGATGGTGCGTAACTGCGTGGCTCATGACGGAAAGAGGGCCCCCATCCAGTTGGTGGACGAGCGTGGCTGCGTTACTCGCCCTAAGATAATGGGACGTTTCCAGAAGGTCAAGAACTTTGGTTCATCAGCCTCAGTGGTGTCATATGCATACTTCCAAGCCTTCAAGTTCCCAGACAGCATGAACGTACACTTCCAGTGTGTGATCCAGGTGTGTCGTTACAACTGTCCCGAGCCACAGTGTGATGGCACTAGTCTGGGATACCAAGGTGCAGAAAGCAACAAAGTCAACACTTACGCCGGTCTCCCAGATCCGCGTCACACTAACAAAGTCGGCGTGTCTTCTGACCAGGGTCAGTCTGCTCAACCCAAGTCTGGTGAAAGCATTTCGTTGGATAGAGAAGGTGGGCCGAACCCTATCCCCGTCCCTGTTAGCGTTCCACTTAAATCTTCGAGTGTAAGCTTCCCTGGAGGTGACAAAGACACTTATCCTCAAGTCAACCGCCAAGGAGCTCTTGATAAGGCTGGTCGACCCCGTTCTCTTGCTCACGAAGATTCAGAAGACGCAGACGCAGAAGAGGAAGAGAGTCGAGTGCGTCGCTCCACAGTGCTTCACGTGTACCGTCGCGCTGCTCAAGAAATGACAGACGTGGCCACTGCTCGAGTCATTCAAGTCGTGGCTCCTGGTGATGTTGCATTTAATTTGAATGCAGCAAATGAAACCGTAGTCGTTTCAGAGCTACTAGAAGATGCATCCAACATATGCATGTCTGCAACTGGTTTCGCCGCAGGCCTTGTTATGCTATTGCTTGTGTTGACTATCGCTTGTCTTGTTGCATGCTTTCTCTACACGCGAGTGCGAACCTTTAATGCTAAGGGCGGCGTCACCACCTTTGTGCAGGGTTTCGACAACCCAGAGTTCGTCAAGGTGGCTGGGGGTAACTGAGCCACACCACCACCTCGACCTCCGCACTGTGCCATAACGCCGCCCCGACACCTGGACGCAAGTGTGTTTGACACCTGCGACCTCCTTGTACTGTTCCTTCACTGCCAGCCAGTGCTGACGCCTTGACCACCGTCGTTGACGCCCGATGGACGTCTGTGGTGGTGGGCCAGGCATGGGTGGTGATGGCCTCTTAAACGGTGGTTCATTTGTTCTTTGTTAACCGTCATTTTTCCCCTTAACTGTTTGTTGTGTTCTATGTTACCTCTATACTGTGCCTCTTCCCATTCCTCCACACAGTTCATGGCTCGAGTAATGTGGCCTTCAGTCTCGCAGCACAACGTCTCCATTTGTACGCCTGTGCAGCAACCACTTCCACGAACCTATAAACACAAGGACTTCTACACCATCCTATCTCAGTAACTCAAGCACATCAATAGCTTTATTTTTAAGTTACCAAAGCCCGAGCTGTGTACCAAGCCACGGGGAGACACAGCCGGGGCGGGGTGGTGCCAGAGTTGGCGGTCTCCCCGGAGGACTTGCCAGTCGCTCCCAGACTCGCATGCTCGCTCCAGTTTCCCATGGGGTTCTTTAATATTATTCTCTTGTTATATAAGTTAACAAAGTTATTAATCCCTGGAATTAGCTGGTCTTGTTCCATATTATTTATGACCTGTTTTAGCACATTAATATTCAAACTCAGCACCTCATGAACTCATCACTTGAGTGTATATTATGACAAGCCAACGAGGAATGATGATTTTCCCTCGCCAGTAGATATATGATAGACTCACATAGTGTACAGTTAGCTCTGTGATCCCCACCACCTTCCTTAACACCCTGCACACTCTCTAGCCTCCACCCGACTCGTTCTGTGCATCTGGCTGAGATCTGAGAGAGATGTGCCAGTGTGTCTGTGAGCATAGTTTGTGGTATGATATAAATGGCATTTTTTATGGAGCATTAGTAAGTAGTACTCGTATGTGTGTTATTATTTTCTGACTTGTTTTGATGGTAAGAGTAACCTTCATACCACCTGCAGGCCTAGCAGGCAGCCTGCACACCTGCAGGCCTAGCAGGCAGCCTGCACACCTGCAGGCCTAGCAGGCAGCCTGCACACCTGCAAGCCTAGCAGGCAGCCTGCACACCTGCAGGCCTAGCAGGCAGCCTGCACACCTACAGGCCTAGCAGGCAGCCTGCACACCTGCAGGCCTAGCAGGCAGCCTGCACACCTGCAGGCCTAGCAGGCAGCCTGCACACCTGCAGGCCTAGCAGGCAGCCTGCACACCTGCAGGCCTAGCAGGCAGCCTGCACACCTGCAGGCCTAGCAGGCAGCCTGCACACCTGCAGGCCTAGCAGGCAGCCTGCACACCTGCAGGCCTAGCAGGCAGCCATCACACCTGCAGGCCTAGCAGGCAGCCATCACACCTGCAGGCCTAGCAGGCAGCCTGCACACCTACAGGCCTAGCAGGCAGCCTGCACACCTGCAGGCCTAGCAGGCAGCCTGCACACCTACAGGCCTAGCAGGCAGCCTGCACACCTGCAGGCCTAGCAGGCAGCCTGCACACCTGCAGGCCTAGCAGGCAGCCTGCACACCTGCAGGCCTAGCAGGCAGCCTTTACACTGCCCTCAGGCCCATAAGGTAGACTTCACACCACCTGTAGGCCTAGTAGCCTTCTAGCCTTCACACTGCCTGCAGGCGCCGCTGCTTACACCGCGGCTGTTTTTATCTATTATTTATTGTAAATATTTAAGTATATTTATTCCATGTACTGTAATATTTATTTGTAAATCTGTAATAAAGTTATTAAAAAATATTTGCAATTTGTTCTTTTTGGCCTGTGTTTTGACCTACAATCAGTCATTATCCATCTAACTACAGCGTCTATGTACATTATGTAGTACAGCGACCAGATCGGCAAAGCGGAGCCCAAGAGCTAGAGACTGCTGAAGGATGATATCCGTAGTTCTGTTGCTTTCTGCTTCTTATTATAATTTCCAAGACACTGATTGATAATTTTATGCATCGATGATCTACTTATCATGACTTTCTTGATCCCTTCTAATAATGATCCCTTGATGTTGATCCCTTCTTCTCTTGGCCTCATATCACTGCTTCTCATCACTCCCAAGTACCTCTGGCAGTTTGATCTTCTAATGACTGTTACTGATATGGAATTTAGTCTCGCCGTCTTTCACTAAGTTCAGGAATTTGAATTAAGCAAATGCAGATTAATGTTGATAACAATAGTAATCCACATTGGCTCTTTTTCACTGAAATTTGCGAGTCTCCTTTCAGTTCACGAGTCTCTTGTAATCACTACACGCGCTGTCTCCGTGTAGTCTACGACGTAATTACGGGTCACTTCAAATGAAAGGCCGTTCATGTCTATTATAAAAAGCAGGAGGGGGGGAAGGGGCTTAGTACAGAGCCCTGCGGCACGCTAGTGGTCATACATACCTCGAGCCAAACTGTTTCAACGATAATGAATTGGTGAAACCGGTGCGACCAGTTTTGTACACTCGGGTCGGAAGTTTCTTTTAAACATATTTGCTTTGACGAACTTTCCCCTGATATATGTCAAAGCTGAAATTGAAGTAAGTTTGTTGAGGTATTAATACACACAAGGGGGATGAAGTAGCTTCAGCTATTCTCACCCCGTTCAGTACAACGTGTTCATATATATATATATATATATATATATATATATATATATATATATATATATATATATATATATATATATATATATATATATATATATATTTATATTTATATATATTTATATTTATATATATTTATATATATATATATATATATATATATATATATATATATATATATATTTATATTTATATATATTTATATATATATATATATATATATATATATATATATATATATATATATATATATATATATATATATATATGTCGTACCTAGTAGCCAGAACTCACTTCTCAGCCTACTATTCAAGGCCCGATTTGCCTAATAAGCCAAGTTTTCCTGAATTAATATATTTACTATAATTTTTTTCTTATGAAATGATAAAGCTACCCTTTTCACTATGTATGAGGTCAATTTTTTTTCATTGGAGTTAAAATTAACGTAGATATATGACCGAACCTAACCAACCCTACCTAACCTAACCTAACCTATATATATAGGTAAGGTTAGGTTAGGTAGCCAAAAAAAGCTAGGTTAGGTTAGGTTAGGTAGGTTAGGTAGACAAAAATACATTAATTCATGAAAACTTGGCTTATTAGGCAAATCGGGCCTTGCATAGTAGGCTGAGAAGTGAGTTCTGGCTACTAGGTACGACATATATATATATATATATATATATATATATATATATATATATATATATATATATATATATATATATATATATATATATATATATATATATATATATATATATATATATATGTCGTACCTAGTAGCCAGAACTCACTTTTTGGCCTACTATTCAAGGCCCGATTTGCCTAATAAGCCAAGTTTTCCTGAATTAATATATTTTTCTAATTTTTTTCTTATGAAATGATAAAGCTACCCATTTCATTATGTATGAGGTCATTTTTTTTTATTGGAGTTAAAATTAACGTAGATATATGACAGAACCTAACCAACCCTACCTAACCTAACCTAACCTATCTTTATAGGTTAGGTTTGGTTAGGTAGCCGAAAAAGTTAGGTTAGGTTAGGTTAGGTAGGTTAGGTAGTCGAAAAACAATTAATTCATGAAAACTTGGCTTATTAGGCAAATCGGGCCTTGCATAGTAGGCTGAGAAGTGCGTTCTGGCTATTAGGTACGACATATATATATATATATATATATATATATATATATATATATATATATATATATATATATATATGTCGTACCTAGTAGCCAGAACGCACTTCTGAGCCTACTATGCAAGGCCAGATTTGCCTAATAAGCCAAGTTTTCATGAACTAATTGTTTTTCGACTACCTAACCTACCTAACCTAACCTAACCTAACTTTTTCGGCTACCTAACCTAACCTGACCTATAAAGATAGGTTAGGTTAGGTCAGGTAGGGTTGGTTAGGTTCGGTCATATATCTACGTTAATTTTAACTCCAATAAAAAAAAATTGACCTCATACGTAATGAAATAGGTAGCTTTATCATTTCATAAGAAAAAAAATTAGCGAAAATATATTAATTCAGGAAAACTTAGCTTATTAGGCAAATCGGGCATTGCATAGTAGGGTGAAAAGTGCGTTCTGGCAACTAGGTACGACATATATATATATATATATATATATATATATATATATATATATATATATATATATATATATATGTCGTACCTAGTAGCCAGAACGCAATTGTCAGCCTACTATGCAAGGCCAAATTTGCCTAATAAGCCAAGTTTTCCTGAATTAATATATTTTCTCTAATTTTTTTCTTATGAAAAGATAAAGCTACCCGTTTCATTATGTATGAGGTCAATTTTTTTTTGTTTTAGTTAAAATTAACGTAGATATATGACCGAACCTAACCAACCCTACCTAACCTAACCTAACCTATCTTTATAGGTTAGGTTAGGTTAGGTAGCCGAAAAAGTTAGGTTAGGTTGGGTTAGGTAGGTTAGGTCGCCGAAAAACAATTAATTCATGAAAACTTGGCTTATTAGGCAAATCGGGCCTTGCATAGTAGGCTCAGAAGTGAGTTCTGGCTAATAGGTACGACATATATATATATATATATATATATATATATATATATATATATATATATATATATATATATATATATGTCGTACCTAGTAGCCAGAACGCACTTCTCAGCCTACTATTCAAGGCCCGATTTGCCTAATAAGCCAAGTTTTCCTGAATTAATATATTTTCTCAAATTTTTTTTCTTATGAAATGATAAAGCTACCCATTTCATTATGTATGAGGTCAATTTTTTTTTATTGGAGTCAAAATTAACGTAGATATCTGACCGAACCTAACCAACCCTACCTAACCTAACCTAACCTATCTTTATAGGTTAGGTTAGGTTAGGTAGCCGAAAAAGTTAGGTTAGGTTAGGTTAGGTATGTTAGGTAGTCGAAAAACAATTAATTCATGAAAACTTGGCTTATTAGGCAAATTTGGCCTTGCATAGTAGGCTGAGAAGTGCGTTCTGGCTACTAGGTACGACATATATATATATATATATATAATGTCATTATATATATGTATATATATATATATATATATATATATATATATATATATATATATATATATATATATATATATATAATGTCGTAAATATATATAGTAGCCAGAACGCACTTGTCAGCCTACTATGCAAGGCCCGATTTGCCTAATAAGCCAAGTTTTCATGAATTAATTGTTTTTCGACTACCTAACCTACCTAACCTAACCTAACCTAACTTTTTCGGCTACCTAACCTAACCTAACCTATAAAGATAGGTTAGGTTAGGTTAGGTAGGGTTGGTTAGGTTCTGTCATATATCTACGTTAATTTTGACTCCAATAAAAAAAATTGACCTCATACATAATGAAATGGGTAGCTTTATCATTTCATAAGAAAAAAAATTGAGAAAATATATTAATTCAGGAAAACTTGGCTTATTAGGCAAATCGGGCCTTGCATAGTAGGCTGAGAAGTGCGTTCTGGCTACTAGGTACGACATATATATATATATATATATATATATATATATATATATATATATATATATATATATATATATATATTGTGACAATAATCTCCTTCAAGAGATTGAGCCTGCTCTTCCCTCCACAAACCCGTCGTTGAAATTATATAAAACGACTATGGAAGACATGTCCAACAATGACAACAACACCAGCAAGGCTTGCCAGGGTGAGCAAAACGTATGCAGCCAGCCACCTGTTCGGACCCAAACCACCAAACTACATGTTGATCGCTGCCGGCTCCGCTGATTGGTCGCCGGTCTGGCTGCACCTGCACTCGCCCCCCCATACTACTTGATGTCTGGGGTCGCCCCAACCTCGGACTTCAGAATGTTCAGTGCTCTCGTTGTCACCACTCCTCCCGGCTAGACGCTAGCGTGTACTGAGAGAAGTGGTGGCTTAAAGCCAATATTCCAGCTCCTCCCATTTACTTTTGTATTGCACTTCTTGTTATTTTGCCTTAACGTAACTTTTCATTGTGTCATCTAATTATTCTTATTATTTTGATTGATTTTATTATAAGAATTTGTTTGTGCATTTTATTCATGTTTTGATTTAATTAACGTAATTAAAATTTCATTGTTAAAGTTTACTTGTGTTTTGTGTGTCTTCTCCTTACCTTATCACAGACGAAGTTCCAGTTTTTTCTATTTTTTTTTATAACTATGTGACGAGGCCATACCCCTAGCCTTAAACAGCCGAACACCAACGCGTTACCGTCACAATATGTAGACGGAGTACCACCTCTGGTGCAAGTGTAGGGACCCATAGCCTCGGAGAAGAAAATAAAGAGTACTCAGAGAAGACCTTGTGGATCCTCATTGAACACTTTGATATTTTCTTCTCCTACCACCCCTATTCTTTTGGTATGTGTGTATATTTATCTAACTTTATTTGAAATATATATATATATATATATATATATATATATATATATATATATATATATATATATATGTCGTACCTAATAGCCAGAATGCACTTCTCAGCCTACTATGCAGGGCCCGATTTGCCTAATAAGCCAAGTTTTCATGAATTATTATATTTTCTCAAATTTTTTTCTTATGAAATGATAAAGCTACCCATTTCATTATATATGAGGTCAATTTTTTTTTATTGGAGTTAAAATTAACGTAGATATATGACCGAACCTAACCAACCCTACTTAACCTAACCTAACCTAACCTATCTTTATAGGTTAGGTTAGGTAGCCGAAAATGTTAGGTTAGGTTAGGTTAGGTAGGTTAGGTTGTCGAAAAAACATTAATTCATGAAAACTTGGCTTATTAGGCAAATCGGGCCTTGCATATTAGGCTGAGAAGTGCGTTCTGGCTATTAGGTACGACATATATATATATATATATATATATATATATATATATATATATATATATATATATATATATATATATATATATATATATATACAGAAACAATAAGCATATTACCGAACATTCTGAGTGATAACTTATACATTTATCGATAAACAAAGTTGTTTATCGGTAGGTCGCACGCAGCACGAGCTTCATCCCTCTTCCTGAATATTGTGATCACATTAACGAGCTTTCGGGCAGTAGGGACAACACCAGTTCTGATTCATTTATTAAAAATACTCGTAAGTGGCTCACTCAGCTTCTCTTTGCATTCTTTTAAGACTTTTCAAAATACCTCATTAAGACAAGAGGTTTAAGCCTCTCGACCTGTTTACCTCCTCCTTGTAATGTTCCACAATCTATTTGAACCTTCTTGATAGATTCCCGCTATACTGCACAAATTTTTTAGATTTTCCTGTGTGAAAATTGAAACATTTCCATTATATTATTATTATAATACAATGGAAATGTTATATTTGCATTATATTATAATATAATATTAGCAGAGTATATTGCTTATTTCCTCCTCCTCCTCCTCCACTACCATATACTACTTGGCCAGCTATTGTTTACAGCGGTCCTCTACTGTCCACTACCTTCATTTTATAGTTAGGAAAAATACTTTTAGGATTCAACTTCAATTCTCTGGCAATATTTTCTTTCCTTATTTCTTGCATGGCTAATTTTCTAAATTTACTCTATTGAGATATTAGTTAGGGAGACGGATCTTAAAATTTCCTAACAAACAGAACCGTGTGTAACAAATTAAAATCCGGATCATCCATCAATGAAAGCTCAATCCCAAAGGGGTCTGTGCATGCTCCAGTATTTTTTCTCCTCCTCATATCAGATATAGACAAGGATACAAACTATAGTACCGTATCATCCTTTGCAGATGACACTACGATTTTCACGAGTAAACAATATAGAGGACACAGCAATCCTCCACTCTGATGTTAATCAGGTCCTTCAATGGGCCACAGAATGTAACATGTTTAATGAAGATAAGTTCTAGCTATTGCGCTATGGAAAAAAAAACGTATATATCAAAGCGGAAACCACATTTAAATCGCAGTCAAACCACACTACTGAGAGAGACAAAATATAAAATTATGATCTGGGAGTACTCACATCGGAAGACCTTACTTTTAAAGAGCACAAAGTAGCTGTCGTAATTGCAAGAAAAATAGACAGACTAGACAACAAAACCTTTCCAGCAAGGGACGCCATACCAATGATACGAGTTACTTGCGTTAGTTATATATATATAAAAATATATAATAGGCCTTAATAGATAATTACTTGACACTTCCCTTTGTGGCTAGTACCTTCTATGCCATGTTCGTTACTTTTTATGGCTCCGGATATGTAATTTCTCTGCTCTACAATAATAGCTGCTCTGAGCTATTGTTGTAAATGGTACTATCTATCGTCGTTAATTACAATAGGCGTTGGTACGTTATTACTCTGCTCTTCCACCTCAGGTACTGCTTTAGGGGGCACAAATTTACCATATTTCTTATACAGTACCTTTGATCGTTATAATAGGTGCCAGTGTGTCATTACTCGCCATGCCATAATATGTGGCTTCTCTTGTCTTCTATTTAGTGGCAATATATATATCGTGTTCTTTGACCACCAAGATGGAACATCTAAATACGTGAGTTTACCTGCATAAAGATAAAGTTATTCTATTTTCTGTGTATATCACATTCTCTGTTCAAAAGGATAACTGTGATATTTCCTTTCTTCATTAACGAGAGTGATATTTAGGCACTTTAGTGACTTTATATATATTTGTGTCAAGTTCGGTGTAATCCCAGCATGTTCAGGGAATTGATGAAATATCTGTGCCTATGAACCAGGAGTGTAGCGGGATGTGGGATGCCTGTGGCTCTCGCCTCCTTCATTCGCTTGAAATGCTATCGATAGCAGAATGAGTATAGTACTGGGCTTGCCACTGGTTAATGCCCTGGTTCGAATCTCAGATAGATCATTAGAGTACTTTTGATGAAACTGATGTGTGAAAACCATTCAAAGGACACACACACACACACCACTCTATTCACTTTCGCAAACAGAGTGGTAGACGGTTGGAACAAGTTAGGTGAGAAGGTGGTGGAGGCCAAGACCGTCAGTAGTTTCAAAGCATTATATGACAAAGAGTGCTGGGAAGACGGGACACCACGAGCGTAGCTCTCATCCTGTAACTACACTTAGGTAATTACACTTAAGTAATTACACACACACACACATACACACACACACACACACGTACTGGGGGCCTCGTAGCCTGGTGGATAGCGCGCAGGACTCGTAATTCTGTGGCGCGGGTTCGATTCCCGCACGAGGCAGAAACAAATGGGCAAAGTTTCTTTCACCCTAAGTGCCCCTGTTACCTAGCAGTAAATAGGTACCTGGGAGTTAGTCAGCTATCACGGGATGCTTCCTGGGGTGTGTGTGTGTGTGGTGTGGAAAAAAAAAGTAGTTAGTAAACAGTTGATTGACAGTTGAGAGGAGGGCCGAAAGAGCAAAGCTCAACCCCCGCAAAAACACAACTAGTAAACACACACAAGCCGATAGCCTGGTGGATAGCGCGCAGGACTCGTAATTCTGTGGCACGGGTTCGATTCCCGCACCAGGCAGAAACAAATGGGCAAAGTTTCTTTCACCCTGAATCCTCCAGATACCTAGCAGTAAATAGGTATCTGGGAGTTAGTTAACTGTCACGGGCTGCTTCCTGGGGTGTGTGTGTGTGTGTGTGTGTGGTGTGGGGAAAAAAAGAAGTTAGTAAACATTTGAGAGGCGGGCCGAAAGAGCAAAGCTCAACCCCCGCAAACACAACTAGGTGAATACACACACACTGCTTAGCATTTTAAAAGCACCGAATCACCTTCTGTGGTTGATTGTTCAATAAACCCTTGAACTATATGTTTAACACATCTCTAACCCTGTCCATGGAGGACAGAAGAAAATGTATATATGCTGATTAGCATTGTAAATGTGTGGCCACGTCTGTGGTAGAAAATAATAATAAAAAAAACTGATATAGCAGAAAATGATATACCAAACAAAGCAAAGACCGAACCAAAGCTACTCCACAGTCACATCAGGAGGAAACAACAGTGAAAGAACAGGTAATGAAACTTAGAACAAGCGAGGACAAGTATACAGAGAATGACAAAGAGGTATGTGAAGAATTCAACGAGAGGTTCCAGAAGGTCTTCACAATAGAACAAGGTGAGGTCACTGCGCTAGGAGAGGTGCCAGTAAACCAGGCGGCCTTGGAAAGGTTCTAAATTACGAAAGATGAGGTCAAGAGACACCTGTTGGATCTGGATGTGAGAAAGACTTGATCCAGACAGGATCTCGCCATGCGTACTGAAAGAGTGTGCACAGGCACTTTGCTTGCTACTCTCCATAGTGTATAGTAGGGAGACCTACCAGAAATATGGAAGACGGCGACGGTGGTCCCAATATACAAAAAGGGTGACAGACAAGAGGCACTGAACTACAGGCCAGTGTCCTTGACTTGTATACCATGCAAGGTGATGAAGAAGATCGTGAGAAAAAACCTAGTAACACATCTGGAGAGAAGGGACTTCGTGACAAATCGCCAACATGGGTTCAGGGAGGGTAAATCTTGCCTTACTGGCTTAACAGAATTCTACGACCAGGTGACAAAGATTAAGCAAGAAAGAGAAGGCTGAGCGGACTGCATTTTCTTGGATTGTCGGAAAGTTTTTGACACAGTACCCCAAAAGAGGCTGGTACATAAGCTGGAGAGACAGGCAGGAGTAACTGGAAAGGTGCTCCAGTGGAAAAGGGAGTACCTAGGCAACAGGAAACAGAGATTTACAATGAGGGGTGAGACCTCAAATTGGCGTGAAGTCACCAGTGGAGTCCCACAGGGCTCTGTACTCGGTCCTATCCTGTTTCTGATATACGTAAATGATCTCCCGGAGGGTATAGACTCATTTCTCTCAATGTTTGCTGACGATGCCAAAATTATGAGAAGATTAAGACAGGAGGACTGCTTGAGGCTTCAAGAAGATCTAGACAAGCTGAAGGAATAGTCGAACAAATGATTGTTAAGCGTTTAACTCAAGCAAATGTAATGTAATGAAGATAGGCGTAGGGAGCAAGAGGCTGTTACCTATCGTACGTTACGGCTCGTGATCCTACAGCAGCCAAACTTTAATAAGTCTAGGGATACGACACAACTGCTGTTCTCAATAGCGAATCACCAGTATAACCCCTTAATAAGTACTGAGCAAAAAATAGAATCTTCATAGGACTGAAGAATAAAGACACTAAGTATAGATATATACTATTATATTAAATAAATCTCAAAAGCAAACAGATGATTATATGGTCACAATATATATCACATTTAAAATATCACTGTAACTTCCAGACATTAAATCAATACTAAGAATAATTATATGGCTAGAATAAAAGAATGACTTAACTCCAACAAGTGTTATCTCCCCGGTTTCTGCTCAGCTACTAAACAAAATCACGCGAGAATCAAAAGAGATTGCCTCGCCCCGCGAATAAATTGCCAAAGTTACAATATTTATTATTTCAACAATGGAGCACTACATTGTGACAAGAGTAATCTTAAACTAACTTAATGAATAATTAGTACATATTGATATAGACAACAAAAGTACGTGTTTCTTTACATAGTAATTAAAATATGCATACAGAATAGCATAATGGCATGCACACCCCAGCAACGGACGATCCCACGACAATTTGCCAGATACAGTTCACTCAATTATTATTTCACTCTGTTACCCACTGATGATCACATATAAATCATTAGTTCCCGTGGGAAAACTGATCACACAAAGAAATAAACAATCATTCCCACGATACGCTGGGCCTAACGCCAACACTGTAACATGAATGTGCATTTGCATAGAACATATAAGTATAACAATATACATGCTTGTAATTTACATACAATTATAAATGTACATATTAATATATTCACTTACGTATCTTATAAGGGTACGTAACACTTCCACCTCCAAGAAAAAAAATGCAATGGATTGAAGATCAATGGCATTTTTTCAGAAGTAAAAATGTTAGGTAAAAAGAAACATTTCATTTATGGTACATCAAAACTTCTTGACAAAGCATCAGCAATAACATTTTGTCTGCCTGGAATATGTTTGATTTCTACATTAAATTCCTGCAAAAACAATGACCATCGCAGAATTCGTTGGTTCTTGACTTTCATCATATTTATAAAGATAAGGGGGTTGTGGTCTGTAAATACTAACACTTTATTTCCTGATAAGTAAATCTCAAACTTCTTGATTGACAATATAAGACCCAACGCCTCCTTTTCTACCACGGAATAATTTCTCTGAGCTGCATTAAATTTTCTGGAATAGTAATACACAGGATGCTCAATCTGGTCTAAACCAACTTGAATAAGCACAGCACCTATCCCAACATTAAATTCATACGCACCATCAGGTGTAACAAAAGCAGTAACCTCTCTAGCATACTCTGTTAATGGAATTTGATAATACCCTTTTGACAAATCAAGCTTACTTACATATTCGGCATGACCTATGGACTCTATACATTCTTCCAACAAGGGTAAAGGAAAAACGTCCACTGTAGTGTTCTTGTTCAGTTTCCTATAATCCACGCACAATCTCCAGGTTCCATCTGGTTTTGGCACTAACAAACACGGAGAGCTCCAAGTACTTTGACTTGGCCGAATGAAATCATGCTGGAGCAGATATTCCACTTCTGCTTGCATAATTTTCCTCTTTTCGGGATTCACTCGGTACGGATGTTGTCGAATGGGGGTGCTGTCCAGGAGCTGAATGTCGTGTGTGATGAGGTGGGTCTGGGTAGGAACCTCCCCAAACAGAGATGTATGGTTGTCCAGCAGAACCTGGAACTCATCACGTTGTTCCTCCTGTAAATGACATAGCATCTCCCTGCCATTGGAACTGGAACTGAGAAGTGGGATATTAACAACATGTCCCTCACTACAATTATCCTCAGGTGGTAACTCTTCCCGACTAAAACAAGCTACTACACCAGGTCCAACATAAGCTTTTAATCTGTTAATGTGTACAGTCATTTGGGGTTCTGAAAGATTAGGGTTAATTAGTTTATAAGTTAGGTCTCCCACCTTGTCTACCACTTTGTAGGGTCCTGCGAACTTATGGGACATGGAAGTCCCCATACGAGGTTTCAACACCAACACCAAATCTCCGACATCAAACGACCTTAGCTTAGCCTTGAACTTCTTGTCATATCGTACTTTCATGGCTTGTTGAGTCCTTCCCAGATGTTCTTTCGCCAACTCACGAGCCCGACACAACTTAGCCTTGACCTCGCTCAAGTACAATCCGCTCTGATGAACAGAGACATCTCCCAACAACTTTTCTTGTAGCATTTTAAGAGGACCTCTTACTTGGTGACCAAACACTAGTTCAAAGGGTGAACAGCCCAATGACTCTTGTAGCCCTTCTCTAGCAGCAAACAACACAAAGGGGAGATTCTCATCCCAATTACGTGGATGAGTTTCTCCGGTTGTCTTTAGCATTTGTTTCAAAGTCTGGTGGAAACGTTCAAGTCCACCTTGGCTTTGTGGATGATATGGACTGGACAATTTGTGCCGAATCCCTCGGGATTCGCAAAAAGTTCTGAAAACTTTAGAAACGAAATTTCCCCCATTATCACTCTGAATAACTCTAGGCATTCCAAACAACGAAAAGAATCTTTCAAGACACTTGATGAGATTATGAGCCTTGGTATTCCGTAGAGCATAAGCTTCAGGAAATCTAGTAGTCATACACATGAGAGTGAACAAAAACATGTTACCCGATTTAGTCTTAGGTAAAGGACCCACACAATCAATTACAACATGAGTAAATGGTTCATCAGGAACTACAATAGGTTGCAATGGTGCTCTAGGTACAGATTGATTTGGTTTACCAACAATTTGACAGGGTATACAGTTATGACAATATCTGACCACGTCTTTCTTTAACTTTGGCCAGAAAAAATATTTACTTATCTTATGGTACATATTCGTGATACCTTGATGACCTCCCATGGGATCATCATGTGCAGCCTGCAGGACCTGCCTACGATAATCATTGGGGACAACGAGTTGGGTTCTAATCTCACAATCCTCTGAAGAGGGAGTTCCCTTGGGTCTCCACCTTCTCATCAGAAGTCGATCCTTGAAGAAGAAACCCGTCCCTTCCTCCAATGCATCAATATTATCAGGAGCCTCAGAAATACACTTACTTAAACTAGGATCAGTAGTCTGTACAACACTTAAGGGCCATGACTCAGACTCAGCAGCGAGCGGGCAAGAACCTAGTAGCTTGATCTCTTTTCCCGATTGATCAGAATAAAATGGAGTCATAGCTACTTCGGCCTCACTCTCGACAACTGGCACACTGGAGACAAGCGGGCAAGGTACAGATAGTTCAGCCTCCTCACCTTCACTTTCCTTGTGATTTAGGTTCGGCGGGGCTTCTACTACGGCCTCACTCTCATCATCCAGTCGAGTCATAAAAGAATCCTCAAGATCCACCTCCCACTCCTTTACTGAAGGGGTCCTGGTCTTGGGATCAGCAACCTCAGTGAAGACAGGATTACTCTCACCTGTTTTTCCCATTGATCTAGTAACAACACAAGCAGGGTAAATAATATCATCATCTGCTTCCGGTTGAGCTAATACATTATGGGGTTTAGTTAACATGATGGGACACTTTGGCCCTACAACCATTTGGTTGCCAAAATCATTACCTAGAATAATGTCTACCCCAGGAATGGGCAGTTGTTTACTTACACCAACATTACACCATCCTGAAGTATATTTAGAATCAAGGTTAACTTGCAATAAGGACACTGGTTGCACACTACCGGCAATACCCTGGAGAAGCACAACTTCACCCAGATCTCGGGTGTCAACATCATCAAGTACCTTCTGGGTAATAAGAGACTGTGAAGCTCCAGTATCACGGAGTAATTGAACAGTCTTATGTCTACCATTAGTACATAATAAGGTACCTGTGGACATATAGGGTTTGAATTCAGCCATCCAATTGGGACTGACTGTAATACATGAAGAATTAATAGGTTGCACTCCTTTACTCATAATAAGACCAGTTGGTCGGAGTTCAGGATGCAAACTAAAACATGAAGAAATCACATGCCCCCTTCTCTTACAATGGGTACAATGTTTGACAGTGGACACACTGGTATAACCAACTGCCGGTTTAGAATTAGCATTACTAGGCTTAGATGATCCTGGCAATGGAGTAACCATCTTAGGGTTAGTAAGAGAAGAGTTCACGGGAGTAACTGTCGCACCAGGAGGAGACTTATACTGATAAGGAGTACGGTGAGCATTGAAATTTACTCTACGACTAGACTTAGGTGAAGTGGCCATAAACGGGGCCTTAGTCAGCAACTCATGCTCATCCGCGAGCTTTGACAGCTCATCAATATCGGTTACATTCTTTTGTTCTGCCATAAAAGTAGACAACTGGTCTGGAAGACAGGACAATACTTCTTCCATTATGAGAAGATTCTTTAGAGCATCAAAATCAGTGACTGCAAGTGACTTTAACCATCTGTTGCAAAAATTCGTCTTCTGACGAGTAAAATCGGCTATTGTCTGATCCCTGATTCTCCTTAGGTTCCTGAACTTTTGCCTGTGTGCCTCTGGATTTAGTTGGTATGCATTGAGGATGCTTTTCTTTACAAAATCATAATCAAAACTATGAGCGTCAGGGAGGGATGTGAAAACCTCCTGACTACGCCCCTTGAATTGAGACTGCATAATGGCTACCCACTGATCCCTTGGCCAGTTCATACTGATGGCAATTTTATTAAAATGTGCAAAGAAAACCTCAGGATCTTCCTCATTGAACTTGGGCAACTCTATATACTTATTCATCCTGATGGGATTATTATCACTATTTGTTGAAACATTACTAGTATTTCCATGCCCAGCTGCCATACGCTGTGATTCAAGCCTGAAGTTAGTGTCAGCCATTTGTTGTTGAATCTCTAATTGCCTAGTTTGTTCCTCGGCTTGTTGCTTCTTTGTGGCTTCAAGTTGCAACTCAATTAAACCTCTCTGGTTTTGTGCCGCAATTTCTAAACGCCTAGTCTCCAGCTCCCTTTGCTGAGCTTCAGCCTCTAATATTTTCTGTTCTTTTTGAGCTTCAAGCTTAGCATGGGCTATTTGCGCTTCTAACTCAAGACGCTTTAACGTCATCTGATCACTCGACTCCTCTCTTAACTCTTCTAGAATTTCTTCATCTAAATCCCCATTCTCAACAAAATGCGTCACAATGACTTTCAATATTTGGGCTTTAACCATTCTATTGCTGGCGGTCAAATCCAAATGATTTGCCATTTGTATTAACTCAGTCTTTTTAAGGTTCTGAATCCCTTCAAAGTCTGGGTGAGCCACCAACGCTGCAACTTTCTCCTCCATCGTTACTAACACTTGGCACTTGATTCACAACAATAATTAAAATAATGGCACTGCACTACACTTCACTGTAAAATTGTCACCACACTGAAAATTCGCTTGGCCTCACTGCACAAACAAAATATATAGGATGACTTACCTCAAAATCGTGAAACGTTGTTACTTGACACACAGGAAGGCTTGATTGGCACATGGAATAGTTCTTAAGAAACACACAGAGACACTTGACACACTGGTACCTAGGAAGGCAAGGTTAGATTAGCATAGTTAAGTTAAAGTGGGACAATATTTCCCGGCACAGGCCCCCATAACTCTTTGTTACCTATCGTACGTTACGGCTCGTGATCCTACAGCAGCCAAACTTTAATAAGTCTAGGGATACGACACAACTGCTGTTCTCAATAGCGAATCACCAGTATAACCCCTTAATAAGTACTGAGCAAAAAATAGAATCTTCATAGGACTGAAGAATAAAGACACTAAGTATAGATATATACTATTATATTAAATAAATCTCAAAAGCAAACAGATGATTATATGGTCACAATATATATCACATTTAAAATATCACTGTAACTTCCAGACATTAAATCAATACTAAGAATAATTATATGGCTAGAATAAAAGAATGACTTAACTCCAACAAGTGTTATCTCCCCGGTTTCTGCTCAGCTACTAAACAAAATCACGCGAGAATCAAAGGAGATTGCCTCGCCCCGCGAATAAATTGCCAAAGTTACAATATTTATTATTTCAACAATGGAGCACTACATTGTGACAAGAGTAATCTTAAACTAACTTAATGAATAATTAGTACATATTGATATAGACAACAAAAGTACGTGTTTCTTTACATAGTAATTAAAATATGCATACAGAATAGCATAATGGCATGCACACCCCAGCAACGGACGATCCCACGACAATTTGCCAGATACAGTTCACTCAATTATTATTTCACTCTGTTACCCACTGATGATCACATATAAATCATTAGTTCCCGTGGGAAAACTGATCACACAAAGAAATAAACAATCATTCCCACGATACGCTGGGCCTAACGCCAACACTGTAACATGAATGTGCATTTGCATAGAACATATAAGTATAACAATATACATGCTTGTAATTTACATACAATTATAAATGTACATATTAATATATTCACTTACGTATCTTATAAGGGTACGTAACAGAGGCCAGATACAAGGTATCATCTGAGAGAGGAAATTCTTCAAAAGTCAGAGAGAGAAAAAGACCTGGGGGTTGATATCACGCCTGTCCCCTGCAGCCCATATCAAGAAGATAACATCAGCGGCATATGCCAGGCTGGCCAACATAAGAACGGCCTTTAGAAACTTGTGTAAGGAATCATTCAGAACTTTGTATACCACATATGTCAGGCCAATCCTGGAGTATGCAGCCCCAGCATGGAGTCCATATCTAGTCAAGGATAAGACTAAACTGGAAAAGGTTCAAAGGTTTGCCACCAGACTAGTACCTGAGCTGAGAGTTATGAGCTACGTGGAGAGGCTACGGGAATTCCTCACGTCGCTGGAAGATAGAAGAGTTAGTGGGGACATGATCACCACATTCAAGATTCTCAAAGGAATTAATAAGGTAGATAAAGACAGCCTCTTTAACACAAGGGGCACACGCACTAGGAGACACAGGTGGAAACTGAGCGCCCAAATGAGATAACAGAGATATTAGAACGAACTTTTTTAGTGTCAAGAGTGGTTGGTAAATGGAATGCATTAGGAAGTGATGTGGTGGAGGCTGACTCCATACACAGTTTCAAATGTAGGTATGATAGAGCCCAGCAGGCTCAGGAACGTGTACATCAGTTGATTGACAGGCGGGACCAAAGAGCCAGAGCTCAAACCCCGCAAGCACAACTAGTTGAGTACATATATATACAGTATACATATACGAAATATTTGTAATTATTCCCCCCCCCCCCCCTCCGTCCTTCCTTCCGATTCCTTTTTGTATAAATTTTGTTAGTATTGCAACTCCCTTTATGTGCCTCATCAAGTGATTGGTATGTGTTGTAGCCATACTGTTGCTCTCGTGTGAGTTAGTGATGTACGTGTTGCTTAAAAGCTACACATCAGGTCTCCCGGTCTCGGTAAAATCGGCCACTAAGTATTGTTGCGGTTCCCGTGTCTCGCCGGCCATTTGGTGACCACAAAAGATAATTATCCCTTACTTGGAACATGAACGACCATAAGGTCCGACAGCTAGTTACACTTGGATACGTCGGCGTCTCCATCAACTTTGATCAATAGTGGGGCTGGGCGGAGGTAACATCGTGTGTGGGGGCAGGGAGCGCTGTCAGTCAGCAAGGTGTGCTGACCGCACCTGTACTCTGTGGGAACACCGCTCGGGCAGGCCTTGGTAAATTGTCCGAGCAACTTTCAGGGCTGGAAGGCACAATGGTGATACTTAAGTGGAAGCATCAGTGGTATGGGAATGTCAACTCTTGGACCGAGGCCACTAGCGCAGCGAATAACAGTCTTCAAGTGTCGGTTACGTGTTGTACATACCCTTAGATCACTAGAGACCGTGAGTTATTATTACGTATTCGGTAGTT
This sequence comes from Procambarus clarkii, assembly GCF_040958095.1. NCBI lineage: Eukaryota > Metazoa > Arthropoda > Malacostraca > Decapoda > Cambaridae > Procambarus > Procambarus clarkii. The sequence continues at coordinate 28,774,332 of NC_091155.1, forward strand.
AACGAAGAAGAAACTGTAATTTGAACATCAAACGTTGGACAACCGTAATGATACAACATCTGTATATTTTGATGTGAAGCTGATATGTAGACATTTGAGGGAAAATGTCAAAATAATTGTTATATATAATGAGTGATCGATTTTCTTATCGTCTTCTCAGAAGTATCAAGTGGTATGTTAGTGTAGAAAATGGATAATAACCAAATTGGGGTATTAGTAACATGGAGTCATATCATGTTAGCCAGGAATGGGGTACACTAGACAACAGCAGTTGGCCGTTATACCACTCCCAGCTCAATGATAAATTATGCTTCCTCAATTCTAGGAATCATTGGATTCCCCCCCCCCCCCAAGGGATCGTTGATAAAGTTGTGTAAAATACTCTGTGGATAATAAGTTGACAGAAGTAATGTGTGTTAAAACCGTATATGAACAAGTCCCGCAGAAAACATTTCTGTCCTCGCCACCCCAAAAATGTCGAATTAAAATATAGCCTAACGTTAAATTGTGTAAATTTTAAGAATGTCCTGTTTGTGTCAGTGTTGTGTAATCTATATTAACTGCGTATTTATCCTTTAACATTCATGGTCACCATTCGATTAAGATGCTCTTTACTCAATGTAATTTATTTTATTTTAGGAAGACTCGTGTACAGTGCTGCATTCCTAGTTTGAGAGGAATTTCTAGAACCCTCTGACTACGTGGTCGTTCTTGTCTGGCTGGCATAGGAGTGGTAGTGCCTGGAGTGGGTGACAAAGTAAGCGGGGAAAGCCGCTTGCTGAGTTTGCTATAGTATAGGGTTTATCCTGAGTGTTTTTGTTCGTTTTCTGTGGTGGCTGAGGAGGCGCTGAGCGGTGGTTTAGGGGATACTATGAAGGATGGCTTGTTAGGCGTATAATAATTCAATGTGTCGGGGGACAGGAAGCCAGAGTGTATTCTCTGGTTTTTGCGTTAGGCTTTTATCGAGGTCCCCCCCCCCTCCCAGGGTCGAATTACTGACCCCGCCCAGGATGCAACTCCACAACAAGCTGACTAACTCCTGAGTACCTACTTGCAGTTAGGCGAAGAGCGGCATTAGGTGAAAGGAAATGTGCCCAACTATTTGTCCCGCCCGGGATTCGAACACGGACTTCTCGATTGTGCGTCAAGAACGAACCCGACTGTACTACCGAGACCCTCAATGTAATAATTAATTGCGTCGGAGCAGTCGGCCAGTGTATTCATACACGTTAGGCTTATATGAGAATATAAGTTATATTTTCTGAGATCTATACAGTTTTTCACTTCTTAATAATTAATTTTGATAGAAAGGGAGAGGGGGAATGCAGGGTTGGAGGACTGGGGAAGAGACGAAGGGGGTAGGGGGTGACCAAGGGGATGGGGACAAGGAAAGGGGTGGAAAGAGGAGGGGTGGGGGGGGGGGTAAAGAGACACGAGTGCAGCCGGTTACCCCTTCTGTCCGTTGGAGGGAGAGGGTTATCTTGAGATGATTTCGGGGCTTTAGTGTCCCCGCGGCCCGGTCCTCGACCAGGCCGGCCTCCACCGGGTAGAATAGAACCAATGAAGAGCAGAGGTGCCATAGGCACAATCAGAGAACACTGTATAAACATCAGAGGTCCGCGGTTGTTCAACGTCCTCCCAGCAAGCATAAGAAATATTGCCGGAACAACAGTGGACATTTTCAAGAGGAAACTAGATTTATTCCTCCAAGGAGTGCCGGACCAACCGGGCTGTGGTGGGTATGTGGGCCTGCGGGCCGCTCCAAGCAACAGCCTGGTGGACCAAACTCTCACAAGTCGAGCCTGGCCTCGGGCCGGGCTTGGGGAGTAGAAGAACTCCCAGAACCCCATCAACCAGGTATCAACCAACCACCCCTAGGAAGCAGCCCGTGACAGCTGACTAACACCCAGGTACTTATTTTACTGCTAGGTAACAGGGGCATAGGATGAAAGAAACTCTGCCCATTGTTTCTCGCCGGCGCCCGGGATCGACCTTGGGACCACAGGATCACAAGTCCAGCGTGTTGTCCGCTCGGCCGACCGGCTCCCTAGGGTAGGGAGATTGGGGGGGGGGGTGATAGGGGAAGGGGTGGAATCGGGGGTAGGAGGCGAGACAGACTATCCGGGGCGCTGCCACTCAATGCTGAGTAAATGTTAGAATGCAAAAAAATTTATATTGCATATATGCAGCAAGAGATATCAGTAGCTGGGAAGCTAAGATCAGCTGGATGCGCCCTGTGTTCTCACAGAACACATACATACTCTGCAAACTAAAAACAACATTACACGGACGGGTCACTCAATTCAGCTACAGGGAGGGCGGGAAGTGTTTGCCATTGTTGACCAGCCCGATTGAAACGCATATTGAGGAGTTTGGTTAAAAATGGCGCTCCTCCACGAGTTAACAAGAGTTACGGAATTAAGAGGCTCACCTTGAGTCTGCAGGCTCACCTTGAGTCTGCAGTCTTCTAGGGGGTGGTGTCGGACGTAGCACTAGGTTCCGGAGGTAGATTGGGTTGAGATCGGAGATGGCGAACTTCAGGTATTCTGCCAGAAGGTAGAAAAAAAGTCCAAAGTCTAACGGGTGGGTTCTCTGGCGTCTGCTTAGCACGGTGAAGTCGTCAACTCTGCCAGGGGCGCGCGCCCCGGGGTTGGCTCAGCCAATCACCACCGAGTATAACCTGGAGGAGGGAAATGCTCCCGCCGGCGGCCGATTTAAATGTGGTTTCCTACCCCGTCCCCCACGCACACAATTGAAAAAATATATCAGTAACTGGGAATCCACCTTGCAAGTTGAACTGTTGGTTATCCTGGTAGCACTCGACATTATTGAAAGCACTATAGTAGACAGGAAATAGAAACCTCTCGTAAGTAGAGGGATTAAGACAGCCTCATTTACATGATGATTGTTATACTATCTCGTCCATTTGTATATTTCAAAGAGGTTATTAATTAATAAGGTGTTAGGTAACGAAGATGAATGGAACACGCAACAATGTATAATAATTGGAAAATTTCAGATTCAGAAAAGACCTGGATACATATTGGTTTGGGGAATAGGGTTGTTGACTTATAGAATAAATTACCGGAATTGCTTCAAGCGAAAGTTAGACTTATTAATGAATAAGTTAAGTTTGACACAAAAAGGAGCTGTCTATAGTTATCTGTATTCTTAGTTTAAATATAATGTGGCATTCGAGGAAAAATGGATATGAAATCAACTTGTTGAGATTACAATTTTTATTACACGTCCATTATTGGCTACACTTATATTCATGTAATCCAAATTTTCAACAGGTTTTACATTGAAAATATTACCTGACTAAACAAACAGCTGGCAGTGATGACCGAGTGCAAAAATATCATACATAACGGCTGTGGTGGAGATCACGCCAGCCTACACCTCTACCACACACAATATTATAATCAGCTCAGCAAGTAAAAATATTGACAACCCGTTGCCCTGGGAAATCAGAAGCTATCGCGTTATAACTGACCAACACTGGGCTCAGTTAATGACTAATATATATATTAGAGCTATAGTTTCAAATGCAGTAAATGTCATGAGATCAAATATATATCACAATCTTTGTGTTTTCCTATTCATTTTAACACGTCTAGTAAACAATACCAGGACTGGGATGACATACAGTAGTTTTGGACATGCTGGAATGGTTTATTGTGTGCTAGGCTGTCCCAGCTGAGGTTGTCTGATTTATTTGTGCCTTTGTCAGTCTGATGCCATTTACTATATTATTTTTATATATCTTTTAAGTAAACGGCTACTGAGGTAGACGTATACAAACTAGACAGGTTTTCTTCGCTATATACCATTTTTTTCTGTGCTCATGCACTCTATTAGGATAAGTTAGATTTAGTTAGGATAGCTTTTGTTTAGTAGAGTGCGGCCGGCTGACTCACTATCGCCATTTCTCTCTCCTTAACAACGCTAAACGATATGTTATGTATTTCATTTCTGTTTGCATTGTTCATTATCATTAACAATTTCATTGATGTTATTACTCTTTTTTCCTGTTAAGTTAATGTTACTAGAGCGGCCAATGAATGATGGAAATCACGCTCCCACACGGCCTAACCAAGAAACTCGACCATCATTCATTACTATCCTTCCTAGACTTGTGCGGTATATACTAGGAGTTCCAAGCAGGTGGATTATCAAGTGATCTCATGCAAAGCTAAGCATGATCAGTGGCAGTGACGCTGCCAGTATAACTACAGTATAGCTTCAGTAGCCTATGTTCTGCGCTATATAATTATTATTATTATTTATAACTGGTCACTTCACCGTGCCGAAATGGTCCTGTAAAAGCAAAAACACATGGTTAAAATTAAGTGAAATTCTATAACCAATAGAAAATCGGTTTGTGACTTCCCAAGGCATTGCAACTTCTTGGACCATATGTGACGTGGGTGGGGTTAGTAGCCATTGCCGTGTCAGGAGGGGGAGAGTAGCAGGTGTTCTTGTACTTGAGTTTGTGGTGGTCAATATTTGACACTTGAAGCTTGTAAGGTGGAACAGCAGTACCGGGCAGTGCCCAAAGTATTACATTTAGACATAAATTACTTTTCAGGGCATTTTCAAAGTCCCTATTGCGTTATTGATTTTTCCGACGAGGATAATGTGGTACGCATATTAAGTCATGTACATAAGGCTTATGTGACAAAAATCCTGTATTTAAATATTTGTCATCACGGTAAAATACTTATTGAAAAAAAATAGTGATTGCTTTGACTAATATTGTTCATGATCTGAGACATATACACTTACAATTGGTAAAAGAAAATTAGATACTAGGACTTTATTAGCCTTACAAATCTAGGTCGCTCGAACACTTAATTTAATAACACAGTTTCAAAACTACAGTACAATTACAGAATGTAATATCCACACGCACACACAAGCTTAATGGCTGATAGAGAACAGAAATAATTCTTTCTTTTTCAGTTTTGAAGCTAGGAGTTCATGAAGGCAATGTGCGACAAAATGTACACGGCGCACTCAATATTATGTAACGATGTGGGATTTTGAATTAACTTAGCTCTATACTGTATTGCAAAATACTGTTTAATTTATACGAATGTGACAGTGTAACGGGAGTGGGGGTGGGGAGTTAAGTACTATGAAATACAGCATATCCATGCACTAAACTAATGCTTATGAAAATCTTTGAAAAATGACATATAGGCACCTTGTAATGGCAAATGTTGTTTGAAATCCCACAGAGCTACTAGCAGGAGAAGGGCACACTCACCATACCGCGTGAGCTTTTAAACACACTCATGATGCAGACCTGAGCCATCAGTCTAGTCTAGTCACTGGTTTACACGTGCAACAACGGTCAGTCACAAGTTTACACATATGCAACACATCACCTGCGTTCACATGTGTAGCTGTCTCTCCAGGAGACTAATCAGTGAGGCTTCGCTCACTGCCTAAGCATCTCGCCCACCAGCCTAGTCCAGCTGCACAACGCCTCACAATATATTTGGGAACTGTGACACGCCCTTCATACATAGCTAAACATAACACATAGTGTGATTTTGTACCCGTTACACCCTGATATGATAATAAAAATATAATAATATTAATCTTGATAGATGTTTTTTGTTAATTTAAAATTCAAGACGCTTTAATCAAACATATATATATTAATGTAATCCAAATTGTATCGATATTTAGAACGAAGGTAATTGACCAAATAACACTACAAACGTATTTTGAAAGAACATAATTTGTTATGAATAGTTCTAATATTTCTTGTTATAATCTAAAATCGAGGGAAAATTTAAAAATAACAATCATCCACTGCCTTACGGCTCATTATGGGAATTTTTCTAGCCAAACAGATAATTTTCACTAATATATTATTAATTGCTTATGGAAAATATTTTTCTTACAATGCTGATAAATTGACCAAGAAACCTAGTTTAATGCATTATAATTTGCTGAATTTATTGTTTTAAATATATACATAAAGTACAAGAACCGATTAATGTGGCGTCCACACTACACAGAACACGAGCCAGAACACACACTGGTCACACTAATATATAGAGTTCACAAACCAGTGTGTTTTCTTGTGTTTTAAGACGGTGTTGGAAAAAATATAAATGAAACGTTGTTCTTAGAGGAGAAAAACAGTGGCTGGTGTTGCATTACAGGTATAAGGAAGATCCTGTCCATTTGCAGGTTAGAATTCCCTAAGCATTTAAGTGTACGCTTAAGAAACCTGTTCATCTTTCTTCGATCATGACGACTTAGTCTGTATAATTAAACAATTTACGACCTTCGAAAGGCAGCGAGGATTCTTGAAGCAAGGTTATTATTGTTAAGGTTAATATCGTTAAACCGCTTTGATTAAGGAAAGATGTTGAGGCTTCGTAAGTGGAAACGAAAAATGTTTGGTGAATCCTGGCCCTTCCAGAACTTCCGACCCAAGATATTTTAGCAGCCCATGTTGTAATGCTTTTGATAGAAGTTGTGATACATTTTTTAATGGCTCTTGTCGTAGGTGTTCTTATTCTTGTAGCCAGCCACGTAGCCAGAAGTGTCTGGGGTGTCTTTGCGGCCAGATATCCCCTTCCCTCGCCCGGCTGAGTCGAAGCGCAGTTTGTGAGAGCCAGTGAACTTCTTGGTGTCTGTGAGGCGGTCCACGGCACTGCTCTTCACTACATTCTGGTTTAAGAAAAATCACCGTCATTACCATTTTTATAATTTACATACGTCAAACATAATAATATTAAATTATATGGAACATTTACTGAGCACGAGAAATAAATTAGTGAAACACTGAGGCCACACAGACTCGGTCTTCGGTGAACCACTAGACACACTGAAGATTAATACCCCTAATGGATTCTTCATAAACGACACCAACTTCCACTCACGTCTCGGGTGTCACCCGTACTCGTCTGGACTCTGAAATGCTGCCTTGACTACTTCAGAGTTCTTCATGCTCTATTTCTCCAGAGTGCTATTTCATGCACTCCGCTTCAAGATTTCTGGAATTCTACATTCATCAAGAATTAAGGAATGACTATCTAAATATTCTACATAGACAAAAGTGACCTCCCCGGAACACTAACAGCTAAAATTGCTGCAGCAAACCAGTTGCAAAAAAAACTCGTCCGATAACACATAAAAGTCTTCGACATAATGATGATAAGAGAAAACATGTGGAGTAACGTGTACATGACCCAAGGCAACACGAGTATTGAGCAGGATACTTCAGCCTCCCATGAGTGTTGGACAACTTTCACAAGGCCTTGGGGTGCTGTGGAAGACATCGTTTAAAACTATCGAAAAAGTAACCTTCGTGTTATTGTACGCAGTGTACACATATAAAAGGTAACTGAAGAATCGAAAATAAAGGCAAGAGAACATAGGGAATGAGGAAAGGACATTAGCCCACAGAAATGAGATTGCACAAAAATAAGATGGTACTGTACTTGGAGGCGTGTGCCCAGCCACTTGTGTTCGTTGGTACAGCAATAGCCTCGCTTTTTTGCAGGGTCGGGGTTTGTTCTCCGATTGTCTAAGTGGTTGAGCACCGTTCCTTGAGTGCGTCCTCATATCTCGGCTCCTTGTCCTCTTATCCCTTTTGAGTACTATGTAGTCATGCTAGGTGGGTAGGGGTGTACCCGACTCTGGCCTGGATCTCCCTTCCCCCTTCCTCACCTTCTCCCTCTCTCATGTCTCTTTCCATATCCTCTTTACAACTTTATCTCCTCTCACCTCTAATTCCCAGTCTCCCACCCTCTCCATCTGGCCCCCCCCCCACCCCCGCCATCTTTCGGGGGGGGGGGGGATGGAGAAATCTCATTCCCCTCCAACTTTTCTCTGGCTGGCAATGATAAATTCGTCGTGGGGGTCAGATAGTTGAAACCCTGGCATGATGTTCCCTCTTGTGACGACCCCTGACCAGCCAATGTCCGTCCCATTTGCCAAACGATTCTTCTTGCAAAGTTTGGTGAGACTAGCCCCAAGTATCTGATTTCCAACACTGGACAAAGAGACATTCTCTCTTCTTAATATAGAATTGCAGTTATGTAGGGGAATAACTGATGTTATGCTTGATCTGTGTCAACGATATAATGTTTGGAATAGTTGCATGTCAAAGTTTGCAGATATCGAAAGATTAAACAGAATAGACTCAAAGGAAGACTAAAATATTCACAAGACAGGTTAAAGTGTTGGAGTGAGAAGCAGCAACATAAGTTTAATAAAAGTAAGAGTAAGATAAAAAAGATTGGCTCCAGAGGAGACATGATTGATGTATGTGGAAACACTAATCGAGCTGGATCTTTAAATATTACATAAGGGGCAGGAAATGTACGATAAAGAGGAGACATGATCGCGACATTGTAGACAAGGGGAAACACATACAACAGATGTAGAACGAGAGGTCAACGATGAACGATTAGAAATACACATGACTCAACGAAATGGAAAGAAATATTACATTAGCCTAAGAGAAGTGAATACATGAAATTATTTAGTTACGGAGGTAATCGAGGCTAATACTATGCATAGATATAAATGTAGACCTGATAACAATCTAGTGGGTCAAGCGCCAGAGATGACCCACAGCTGAAAATTCAAGGCTCAAACGCTGACGTACGATCCTGTAGACATAATTAGTGAGAAATATTAGTCGAAAACACACACACACACACACACACACACACACACACACACACACACACACAAATAAAAAATAAATAAAAAATTAGTTGATTGACCGTTGAGAGGCAGGACCAAAGAGCCAGAGCTCAACACCCGCAAGCACACACACACACATATGCTGGGGGCCTCGCGGCTAAGTGGACAGCGCTCTGAGATCGCGTAGTTCTAAGGGGCCGGGTTCGATTTCCGGCCGAGGCAGAAACAAATGGGCAGAGTTTCTTTCACCCCTATGCTCCTGTTCACCTAGCAGTAAATAGGTACCTGGGAGTTAGACAACTGCTACGGGGTGCTTCCTGGGGATGTGAGTGCGCGCATGCGTGAGTGCGTGTTTTAAAGAGAAATATATTTGGTAGACATAATAGAGGAAAATTAGATTGGGTCCAAGGGAGGAGAAGAGGGGAGGTCCCCTCCTTTGGACCCAAGGGATTGAGTCCAGAACTAAAAATTGGGTCCAAGAACTAACAGCTCGATTCTGCAGACACAAACAGTAAATACAAATAGTAAATACACACATGTACCTAAATGGTAAACACACACACACACACACACACACACACACACACACACACACACACACACACACACACACACACACACACACACACACACACACACACACATGTGGGGCCTCGTAGCCTGGTGGATAGCGCGCAGGACTCGTAATTCTGTGGCGCGGGTTCGATTCCCGCACGAGGCAGAAACAAATGGGCAAAGTTTCTTTCACCCTAAGTGCCCCTGTTACCTAGCAGTAAATAGGTACCTGGGAGTTAGTCAGCTGTCACGGGCTGCTTCCTGGGGTGTGTGTGTGTGTGTGGTGTGGAGAAAAAAAAAAAAAAAAAAAAAGTAGTTAGTAAACAGTTGATTGACAGTTGAGAGGCGGGCCGAAAGAGCAAAGCTCAACCCCCGCAAAAACACAACTAGTAAACACACACACACACACACACACACACACACACACACACACACACACACACACACACACACACACACACACACACACACACACACACACACACACACACGTACCGTAGTGCCTGATGTTCCAGGCGCTCCACACTCCTTCAACTTTGTTTTAATATCCTTTCCCTCCAATTTCTTGGACTTAGCAATCTCGTCCAAGTACTTCTCAAAGTCTGCGAAGGAAATCTTCTTTGTCCTGAGAAAGAGATTATACATATTAAAATATTTAATGAAGATAAGAAACAGTTCATAAAACAACGTGTTATGCAGCGATCTGTAGAACTGAGGCAATGTTTGATTTACTCGCCAAAATTTCAGCAAACAGAATATAAGTACCCGAGAGCTGTATATAACATGGTGTAAGTTATTACTTTCATATCACATCATAGGGCTACTGATTATTTATATTACAATGTCAACTAAGATCAGTAATATATAATCCTATGAATACATCATCCTGTTGTTTAAAATTATTACATTAATATATCAGTCGCAAATATTTTGGAAATCTGTGTTAGAATTCCCGAACGATGAAGCCTGACAAAACTGTAAATTGCTTAGCCAAATGATTTTAATTGGGGCTCAATTCCAGAGCCAATTTATATACCTCTGTAGCCTCTCCCATTACCACCCACGGGATAGGCTACATAATAAATGATCAAAACTAAAAAATAAATAAGAAAACTTTTGTAGGCTTACTTGAACCTGTTGAATGTGATGGCTGTGTCGGTGGTGGTGATGGTCTTGCCGTCGATGACCTTGGCTTGCTTGAACCACTTGTCCGCCTGCGACAGTGTGATCATCTTCCCATCACTCTTCGTGTCCCCGAACTTGCTGAAGTTCCTAAACTGCTCCCGTAGAGTGAGGGCCTTGGGCGTACCTGTGAGATATGCTCGTTATTCCACTTGTGAGGCATGTGAGGGCAGGATAGGAGCTGGGATATGAGGGCAGGATAGGATCTGGGATATGAGGGCAGGATATGAGCTGGGATAACAAGGACGGGGGTGAGGGAATGGTACTCAAACATAAGAGGCAGCTCCCCTACTCACCAAAACTATAGGTGGTGGATGTATCACCTAGACTAATTGAATGGTTATCCTGCTGACCCAGTAACCATGTGTAATAGATTTAAGTACTGCGGGAATTATTAACTATCCAAATCAATCTGATAGAATTATACAGTAATTTAGCGGCTGTTGTTAATTTGGCTGGAAGAACTATACATCTTGGTGACTTGTGAGAGTGCTGGGATCAGTTTATTCAATGATTCAATGGTTTCCTTCACGTTTTGGAACTAAGAGGGAGAATTAGTCATTTCCTCTCATGTCTTCTTCCATACACCATCGTATCATGACTCCTGTTGCCATATATCTATATATATATAATATATATATATATATATATATATATATATATATATATATATATATATATATATATATATATATATATAATATATATATATATATATATATATATATATATATATATATATATATATATAATATATATATATATATATATATAATATATATATATATATATATATATATATATATATATATATATATATATATATATATATATATATATATAAACATCCCCATTAACAGAGAGTACAACAAGTTGCAAATTCATATTCTGTGATAATGAAACACTTGTTTACTGAGAATTATACTACTGTATATGTAATGTAGTACTGCCTTGTAAAAGTTATGCATATATGATTTATATTGTATTTTATTAAATAAATAAAAACAATAGCCAGGGATTTGAGCCTAAGACAACTTAGGCTACATCCATCAAACTAAATAGACAATAGCATTTAACAACACGGCCAAGGAGTATTGAGTCACTTCCTCATCCGCCTTTACCTCAGCCTGTGGCTATGAGTCACTTACTCATGCGCCTTTACCTCAGCCTGTGGCTATGAGTCACTTACTCATGCGCCTTTACCTCAGTCTGTGGTTATGAGTCACTTACTCATCCGCCTTTACCTCAGCCTGTGGCTATGAGTCACTTACTCATGCGCCTTTACCTCAGCCTGTGGCTATGAGTCACTTACTCATGCGCCTTTACCTCAGTCTGTGGTTATGAGTCACTTACTCATCCGCCTTTACCTCAGCCTGTGGCTATGAGTCACTTACTCATGCGCCTTTACCTCAGTCTGTGGTTATGAGTCACTTACTCATCCGCCTTTACCTCAGCCTGTGGCTATGAGTCACTTACTCATGCGCCTTTACCTCAGTCTGTGGTTATGAGTCACTTACTCATCCGCCTTTACCTCAGCCTGTGGCTATGAGTCACTCATCTGCCTTTACCTCAGCCTGTGGCTATGAGTCACTTACTCATCCGCCTTTACCTCAGCCTGTGGCTATGAGTCACTTCCTCATCCGCCTTTACCCCAGCCTGTGGCTATGAGTCACTTACTCATCCGCCTTTACCTCAGCCTGTGGCTATGAGTCACTTCCTCATCCGCCTTTACCTCAGCCTGTGGCTATGAGTCACTTACTCATCCGCCTTTACCCCAGCCTGTGGCTATGAGTCACTCATCCGCCTTTACCTCAGCCTGTGGCTATGAGTCACTTACTCATCCACCTTCACTGCCCTCAAGACACCCCAGCAGGACGTACCGGGCGTCTCCTCTCCGTTCTCCTGGGCTTTGGGCTCGGGAGTACTTGTGCCTGTCGAGGCTCTGCTGTTTTCTTCTCTTTCCTTCTTCTCTTCAGTTTCCTCGCTCTCCTTTCTCTCCTTCACTTCCTCTTTCACCTCCTTCTGGGCCTCCTGGTCAGACATCTGCGGAGATAAAATGTCGATATAGAGAAGCAATATATGAATGGAAAACTTGCAGGACCGAAGCGACATTCAACAGACAAAGCATTATCGATAATTAGCATTCTACCACACTATGTTCATTATATTACTGATTATCTATATTTTTAATACGGAATTTCAATACGGAAAAGCTCTTTGTTAAAACAAAAATGTATGTTCACTATATTTTGCTACCGTTCTGTTTACGAAATGGAGGTACTTGAAAACTCCGACCACAAGCGCCCAACGACCCCAAGGCCCTCAAGTCTCACACGGCGCTTAATACTTACACGTCTCGCTTAACGTCTCACACTTATACAATAATTCGATCACCTCGGACCTCAGGAGATTATTATATACGAAAAGTTGAGCGCTACGGACCGCAATATTCTTGTACGTTGCAGTGCGGCGGGTCAGAGTGGCGCGGAGTTGCGGAAGGTCGATGTTCCTGCAGACTTCAGGCGGGAAGATTGGCGGATTCCAGGGAGGCTGGAGGTATTTGTTCCCCTGCTGGCCGCTGCCACGCTTTCACAATTATGTATTTATCCTCTAAAGTGTGAATATTTATATATGTATATATATATGTATAAATATGTTGTTGGTCTATATATTATTTATGGATTTATCTAATAATATAGAACGGCTAAAACGTAAGGTTCATCTTTAGCAAAGATCAATTTCGGTGTGAAATGAGAAGATGTGGCAGGAGCCAGCGTGATGGAGATGACTCAGGGTGAGTCAGGCGAGGGTGGCAGCCAGTGCTGTGACTCAAGGCTCTCCAGCTTCATCACCAGCTTACTCATGCCCTTACATCTTACCATCCCCCTTTCACTCAGAATATGATTATTAGTTTCAAATTTGAGGTTTGCAATATTTATATAGGTTTATCTAGAAAAACAGTATACTAATATACAACAGAAATGGAGGCAGTTGTTGTATTTGAAATAGCAGTAGTAACAGCAGCAGCAGATGTGCTACAATAGGAGCAGGAACAGCAGCAGCAGAAGTGCTACAATAGCAGCAGGAACAGTAACAGCAGCAGCAGCAACAACAGTAGTACTAGCAACAGCAGGAACAACAGAAACAGCAGCAGCTTCTGTAGTAGAGATGGTGAAAGCAGCAAGAGAGGTCCTATTAATAGTGAACAAAACAATAAACTGGATTTTTTCCATTCACCTTATATACGCAAAGCTGCTAGAATCAAGTTTTGGATATTTAAGTTAGGCTAAGTTTAAGTTAGGCTAGGCTCGGGATACGTTTAGGTCAATAGAGATGAGATCCTCGGGATAATGAGGGACGGAGAGGGGCGTGCCCTCCAGGAGTCTATGGAGTGAGGGATACACCCAGCTAATGCCAGAAAGCTTTCCATCATAAAATACGAATATATCCAAGCAGATAAGGCTGATGGATTCCTGTTTCCAACGAGCAGCGAAAGGATTGGACTGATTATTATTATTATTAATATGTGAATTGAGTGTGTCCTTCTACTTGATCTCTCAGTGGCTAAGCGAATGCATGGGTCAAGTGCAGGTGTGGGATAATATGAATAACTCTACGGTGCTGCACTGCCACATTAATATATAACTATGGCACTATACTACCACCCCACCACTGTCACCAACACCCCACCACTGTCACCTCCACCACCACAACCACCACCACCATTTCGAGTGCTTCAATTAACACCAACGGCAGCTGTGTCACCCCAATTCCCCACCACCATTGTGTAGGGGTGATGAAGGTAGTGGCGAGGGTTTCAGTGATCGTTGAGTGATGTAAGAAGGTGAAAGAGACGCTAACATCGGGGAGGTGAGGAGAGATACTCTTGCCAGGAACAAGGAGTAAAGGTGACGGGTGAAAGTACACCCTTAGTCGAGTGGCTGTAGAGGTTCATGATATACAACGACACCAACATCTTCCTCTCTGCAGGACTACTGGACGACACCAACATCTACGTCTCTGCAGGACTACTGGACGACACCAACATCTACGTCTCTGCAGGACTACTGGACGACACCAACATCTACGTCTCTGCAGGACTACTGGACGACGCCAGTCATTAGTGAAATGGAAGTTTACTCGAGGCGAAGATGCAGGCGTCCCACATTCAAATCAACACTTCATTATGATGAGATTAGTTTAGTTACATTAAACAACTTATCATACAGAGTGCGAGCAATATTGGTTCACAAAGGACCACTTATTGGTGGTCGATAGTAATTATTAATATTAATTATATCACTGCAGTGTGGTCAATATTCCTGTTACAGGTGCTACTGGTTACAGCGACACACTCGCTTAAGTGTGTTGGACTCGTTTAACAGGACTGGCTTAACAGGACTCGCTTAATTAAGGACTTGTTAACTTACAGCGGGATGATGTACTGCGGTACATCAGGACCGAAGTACTGATGTACTTCTTCCCAGCTAGTTTGGCTGGGCTTAAGGTCTTAAGGAAGTTGACACAATACATATCACGGATTTAAAGGAAACTTTTTGTTCAATTTTGTTAAACAATTGTACAGTATTACTGACAATTACCTGCCCCGGCAAGACATTTACAGCTTACAGTTATCCATTGACTAGATAAAACATATTTGGTATCGTGAAGCAAAATTGAAAAAGAAAACAATTATGTGTAATATTAAAACCAATCTTACCAGTTGTTTTACTGAGTAGCATCAAAAGTATTTGTTTGTATCAAGATTGCATTGCCCTTCGATCAATCTAAATGTATATCTTAATGTCTAATCTGGTATCTCTCCTTGCAAGACGGAATTAATTTAGCTGTGGTCAACGGGTCTCAGGTGAAGACTACAAGCCACAGAGGTGCGGCTTGAACCAATAAAACGAAACCTGTATATTAGGTCCGTGACCAGTCATCAATACAAGTTACAACACACACATTCTGCACATTTAGTTTTGTTTTTAATATATCCATAATATTCTCTCTCTCTCTCTCTCTCTCTCCTCTCTCTCTCTCTCTCTCTCTCTCTCTCTCTCTCTCTCTCTCTCTCTCTCTCTCTCTCTCTCTCTCTCTCTCTCTCTCTCCGTTTCTTTCCCCTAATCCAGATAATAATCAAGTCATCATCTCATCATCTAGCAAAAAATAGCCTCGCTGAGCAAATAAAGCGATTCCAAAAATTCTCTGTTGTAAATTTCCAAAGGTTAGACACCTCGTGTCGCCCACACAAAGGTCAAGGAGAGGAACCAGATGCCACGGGGGCCCTTCTTGTTGTGACCCAGTGTCCTTGTTGTGACACAGTGTCCTTGTTGTGACCCAGTGTTCTTGTTGTGGCCCAGTGTCCTTGTTGTGACAGTGTCCTTGTTGTGGCCCAGTGTCCTTGTTGTGACCCAGTGTCCTTGTTGTGACCCAGTGTCCTTGTTGTGACCCAGTGTCCTTGTTGTGACCCAGTGTCCTTGTTGTGACACAGTGTCCTTGTTGTGACCCAGTGTTCTTGTTGTGGCCCAGTGTCCTTGTTGTGACAGTGTCCTTGTTGTGGCCCAGTGTCCTTGTTGTGACACAGTGTCCTTGTTGTGACCCAGTGTTCTTGTTGTGGCCCAGGGTCCTTGTTGTGACAGTGTCCTTGTTGTGGCCCAGTGTCCTTGTTGTGGCCCAGTGTCCTTGTTGTGACCCAGTGTCCTTGTTGTGACCCAGTGTCCTTGTTGTGACCCAGTGTCCTTGTTGTGACCCAGTGTCCTTGTTGTGACCCAGTGTCCTTGTTGTGGCCCAGGGTCCTTGTTGTGACAGTGTCCTTGTTGTGGCCCAGTGTCCTTGTTGTGACCCAGTGTCCTTGTTGTGACCCAGTGTCCTTGTTGTGACCCAGTGTCCTTGTTGTGACCCAGTGTCCTTGTTGTGATCCAGTGTTCTTGTTGTGGCCCAGTGTTCTTGTTGTGGCCCAGTGTCCTTGTTGTGACCCAGTGTCCTTGTTGTGACCCAGTGTCCTTGTTGTGACCCAGTGTTCTTGTTGTGGCCCAGTGTCCTTGTTGTGATCCAGTGTCCTTGTTGTGGCCCAGTGTCCTTGTTGTGGCCCAGTGTCCTTGTTGTGACCCAGTGTCCTTGTTGTGACCCAGTGTCCTTGTTGTGACCCAGTGTCCTTGTTGTGACCCAGTGTCATTGTTGTGGCCCAGTGTCCTTGTTGTGACCCAGTGTCCTTGTTGTGACCCAGTGTCCTTGTTGTGACCCAGTGTCCTTGTTGTGACCCAGTGTCCTTGTTGTGACACAGTGTCCTTGTTGTGATCCAGTGCCCTTGTTGTGACCCAGTGCCCTTGTTGTGACCCAGTGTCCTTGTTGTGACCCAGTGTCCTTGTTGTGACCCGGTGTCCTTGTTGTGACACAGTGTCCTTGTTGTGATCCAGTGCCCTTGTTGTGACCCAGTGCCCTTGTTGTGACCCAGTGTCCTTGTTGTGACCCAGTGTCCTTGTTGTGACCCAGTGTCCTTGTTGTGACCCAGTGTCCTTGTTGTGATCAAGGGTACTACTGTTGTTTCATTAACCACCACCACCCGTTACTACTGGTGTTACATTAACCACCACCGCCCGTTACTACTGGCGTTATATTAACCACCACCGCCCGTTACTACTGTTGTTACATTAACCACCGCCACCCGTTACTACTGGCGTTACATTAACCACCACCGCCCGTTACTACTGGCGTTACATTAACCACCACCACCCGTTACTACTGTTGTTACATTAACCACCGCCACCCGTTACTACTGTTGTTACATTAACCACCACCGCCCGTTACTACTGGCGTTACATTTACCACCACCACCCGTTACTACTGTTGTTACATTAACCATCACCGCCCGTTACTACTGTTGTTACATTAACCACCACCGCCCGTTACTACTGTTGTTACATTAACCACCACCACCCGTTACTACTGTTGTTACATTAACCACCACCACCCGTTACTACTGTTGTTACATTAACCACCACCACCCGTTACTACTGTTGTTACATTAACCACCACCGCCCGTTACTACTGGCGTTACATTAACCATCACCGCCCGTTACAACTGGCGTTACATTAACCATCACGGCTCACTAGCAAGTCGTCACGTAACAAATAACTCCTTGGTCGTAATTATGCTCTTTAGAGGTTAATTGGCTGAGGGAGAGCCAAGAATAGTGCAGACGGAGCGTTGTGAGGGGAGAATATGAGGAGGAGGAAGCAGGAATATAGTGAATGAAGGGTGAATGAAGGAAGGAATGATGGATGAAGGCAGTAACATGGTGCTTGCCAGTCAAATGAGACCATCATTTGACCATCAAATGAGATGGTCAAATGAGACCATCCCACAGTCTGGACCATCCTGTCCAGACTGTAGACAGACTAAAATGTATTAAAAATATGTTATTACGAAGGATTAAAAAATATAAGGGAATGCAGAAAGTATTTCACACTTGACGCCATGAAAATCGCTTTGGGGGTCTCTGTTAATACAAATATTTCTTAAAGCATTTATTTTAGGCTTGTCGGGATCGGCTTATGTCCTTCCCGTACCCCAGGCCATTCCTCCTGCAAAGTTTGATGAAGCTAGCCCTAAACATCTGGCCATTATCCTTGAACAAATAATTAAACATATATATATATGCCACCAGGGACTTGATGAAATTATTAACAGGGACTTGATGAAATTAACGTCTAAATGACCCCTCACTTGCTCTAGTGCTCTTGGGAGGTGGTGATCTTTGGTGTATTTAAATACTCCGAAATTACCATCTCTTTTAAGGGTCTGAGCGGGTGGTGGAGCGGGTTAAGGCGTACCTGTTATGCCAGTTGCTGGAAGGCTTCTGTGCTGGCTAGGGTTCGAGTCTCCTGGTGGGAAAGTGTTCTAAAGTTGTATATATATATATATATATATATATATATATATATATATATATATATATATATATATATATATATATATATGTATATATATATGTATATATATATATATATGTGTGTGTGTGCATATATAATATATATATATATTACAGGGGCCGGTGGCTGAACGGACAGCACGCTGGACGCGTGATCCTGTGGTCCCGGGTTCGATTCCGGGCGCCGGCGAGAAACAA
>NC_091155.1:28795382-28837882 GCF_040958095.1 Procambarus clarkii
TAGGTAACAGGGGCATAGGGTGAAAAAAAACTCTGCCCATTGTTTCTCGTCGGCGCCTGGGATCGAACCCGGGACCACAAGATCACGCGTCCAGTGTTCTGCCCGCTCAGCCGCCGGCTCCCCGGATACATACAGGTTGAGAGTGCGTCAGTGTAGGTCCTTGCCTGAGCGATGCGTCACGCACACGACCCTCCCACTGTATGACGTAACCACCAAGGTGGTACGCTTCGTGACGCCCGCGCCCCCAACCCTCGCTGCACCCCCCCACCCACGCCCGCCTTCACCACCCCCACCACCCACACCTACCTTCACCTCCCCCACCACCCACACCTGCCTTCACCACCCCCACCACCCACACCTACCTTCACCTCCCCCACCACCCACACCTGCCTTCACCACCCCCACCACCCACACCTGGCTTCACCACCCCCACCACCCACACCTGCCTTCACCACCCCCCACCACCCACGCCTTCCTTCACCACCCCCACCACCCACACCTGCCTTCACCACACCCACCACCCACACCTGCCTTCACCACCCCCACCACCACACCTGCCTTCACCACCCCCACCACCCACACCTGCCTTCACCACCCCCACCACCCACACCTTCCTTCACCACCCCCACCACCCACACCTGCCTTCACCACCCCCACCACCCACACCTGCCTTCACCACCCCCACCACCCACGCCTGCCTTCACCACCCCCACCACCCACACCTGCCTTCACCACCCCCACCACCCACACCTGCCTTCACCACCCCCACCACCCACACCTGCCTTCACCACCCCCACCACCCACACTTGCCTTCACCACCCCCACCACCCACACCTGCCTTCACCACCCCCCACCACCCACGCCTGCCTTCACCTCCCCCACCACCCACACCTGCCTTCACCTCCCCCACCACCCACACCTGCCTTCACCACCCCCACCACCCACACCTGCCTTCACCTCCCCCACCACCCACACCTGTCTTCACCACCCCCACCACCCACGCCCGCCTGCACCTCCCCCACCACCCACACCTGCCTTCACCTCCCCCACCACCCACACCTGCCTTCATCACCCCCACCACCCACGCCTGCCTTCACCCCCCCCCCCACCACCCACGCCTGCCTTCACCACTCTAATAATACCTGATAGCGACCCCAGCCCCTTGCCCTGGTAGTGTTGACTTTATCACCGGTTTAAAATGCTTGTCATTTTTAGATCTAAGATACATCCTGTATCACGTGGCCCGCGAATATTCAAATTACTCACGTGTGTGTGTGTGTGTGTGTGTGTGTGTGTGTGTGTGTGTGTGTGTGTGTGTGTGTGTGTGTGTGTGTGTGTGTACTCACCTAATTGTGCTTGCGGGGGTTGAGCTCTGGCTCTTTGGTCCCGCCTCTCAACCGTCAATCAACTGGTGTACAGATTCCTGAGCCTATTGGGCTCTATCATATCTACATTTGAAACTGTGTATGGAGTCAGCCTCCACCACATCACTTCCTAATGCATTCCAATTACTAACTACTCTGACACTGAAAAAGTTCTTTCTAACGTCTCTGTGGCTCATTTGGGTACTCAGCTTCCACCTGTGTCCCCTTGTTCGCGTCCCACCAGTGTTGAATAGTTCATCCTTGTTTACCCGGTCGATTCCCCTGAGGATTTTGTAGGTTGTGATCATGTCCCCCCTTACTCTTCTGTCTTCCAGTGTCGTAAGGTGCATTTCCCGCAGCCTTTCCTCATAACTCATGCCTCTTAGTTCTGGGACTAGTCTAGTAGCATACCTTTGGACTTTTTCCAGCTTCGTCTTGTGTGTGTGTGTGTGTGTGTGTGTGTGTGTGTGTGTGTGTGTGTGTGTGTGTGTGTGTGTGTGTGTGTGTGTGTGTGTGTGTGTGTGTGTGTGTGTACTTACTATTTGTGCCAGCAGTATCGAGCTCTTAGCTCTTGAACCCCGCCTTTCTAACCGTCGGTTGCCTAATGTACACACATACACCTTGAAGATGCAGCCCTTTGCAACTGTCTAACTCCCCTGTAACTATTTACTGCTAGGTGAACAGCCGGATCAGGTAAAAGAAACTGTCCATTTGTTTCTGCTTTTTCTTCTTCTGATGCCAAGTCTTTTCGTACTAGTTTCCCTGCAACACAACCAGCCATTCGGTTTACAACCAGACTACTGCTGGTGAGTTTGGGCGCGCAAATTGGTGCCCAGGCAACCCTCCCTGGCCTGAGCTCGAATCGAGACGCTCTCTTTTCAACACTATATATCTCTCTCCAACCTGTCCTCTTGAAAAGAACGTCACATTTCGATCGTATGCGTCATATAGAGCAAAAAATTGTCGTACTGGAAAATGGAGGCTACTCCAGAAAGTGACGTACTGTCCCGTTTTCTTTCTGTTACAGGTCCTGTGGTAAGTTAGGTCCCAAATCTTGGAGTTAGGACACTTTATTTTGACCCTTTTTTAGACGTTGGGAAACCTTAGGAGGACGGGCTGCGCTCTCTCTCTCTCTCTCTCTCTCTCTCTCTCTCTCTCTCTCTCTCTCTCTCTCTCTCTCTCTCTCTCTCTCTCTCTCTCTCTCTCTCACTCTCACTCTCACTCTCACTCTCACACTCACACTCACACTCACACTCACACTCACTCTCACTCTCACTCTCACTCTCACTCTCACTCTCACACTCACACTCACACTCACACTCACTCTCACACTCACTCTCACACTCACTCTCACACTCACTCACTCACTCACTCACTCACTCTCTGTCACTCGACCCCCGCGCATTATCACAGTCTTGGCAACAAGAGACGAGGTAAATTTTGTACACTTGCTTAAAGCGCCGCCTCCCCGCCGCCACAATGCCCACCACAGCGCCCCAACACGCACATAAAGCGCCGCCTCCCCGCCGCCACAATGCCCACCACAGCGTCCCAACACGCACATACACAATATCAACGTTAAAATATACATATAAAGCTCTCATTATATCATATTTGGTGAAAAGTTTCAATTAAATTGCTAAACGATAAGTACAAATCTTTGTTGCACTGGGAGTGGGCAAGATCTCACATTTTTAAATGTAGCCGCCCTATTGGCTCGTTATAACGGCTACACATGATTGGAAACTTTGAAACTTAAATGATTGTTAACCTGTCAACAGTGTGAGAATTACCTTGCATTTCTAACATTAAAACACGTTTTCAACATCCACTGATGTTCTCTTATCTAATTTTCTATCGGTTTACAATAGGCTGTTCTTGTGTAATTTTTGTTTTATTTCCTCAGCGTTGCCAAGTTTCTTTAATATTTTGTATGTAGTGATCATTTGCCATCTGTTCCTTCTTTCATATAGGGCTGTGAGATATAATTTAATATGATCCTATTGCTTAGTCTTCTGAATCATGGTACTAGTCTTGTTAGGACTTTGTTTAACTTTTTCAAGTTTTTTAGTGCTTCATGAGGTGTGGATTCCATGCCTGTGCTGCATATTTCCAGCGTAGTCGTCTTCAGCTTTTCCTCTCCTCTGTGGCTTTGTCATCTGTAACCACGGGGTATATAGGTGGTTTTCATAGATTAGGAACGTCAGTGGTCCGAGGACAGAGCCCCGTGGGAGACCACTGCCAGGTTGCCTGCACCGCCTCTCTCACTGTGAATCATGGTTTCCTATCAGGGCTTGTTTGTTGGTCTCGGCTTATCCACTCTCCGTCTTGTGTACTATTTGTGTGTAACAAAAGGTGCTTGGAAATGAAGGCAGGTACTCTATCAGCAGCTTCCTAGCTGCTGATAGATCTTCAACACGAGTACACAGAGTACACAGCAGCAACACGAGTACACAGAGTACACAACAAAGGCAGCAAGGCAAGGCGACGCCCTATAAACAGCTGCACAAGTACTGAGATTAATAATAGAAGAACGTTTATTGCTCGAACTCTTCGACTCTGGTCTTAAAAACCACATATATGGTGGACCTAATGCATAGACAACAGTAACAAAACTATCAACAACTGCCTCCATGGCAACAATAACACCTGCAAGAACAATATCAGTTGCAACAACAAAAGTAGTTGCAATATCAGCTGCAACAGCAACAGATGCAACAGGAACCAAAGCAGAAGCAGGAGGGAGCGGGTGGAGCCACGCCCGTCACCCTGCGAGCTGTTTACATCCAACGTCACCAATGGTTTTATCTTCCCGGGGCGGGAAATGTGATGCTGCGAGGCAGCAGTGTGGAAGGGAGCGTTGGCGAGGCCCCAAGTTCCTCCCATTATCAGGGACAGGAAGCCTGGTAGGCTTATCCAGGTCCTCGTAGATAACCTCTAGCCAGCCATCAGGGTGTGACCCGCTAATTTACTGGTACGTATTGACTGCTGGGCGAACAGAGGGGTAAGAAAACGGCATCGGGTCCCAGGACGCGAGCCCAAATGTCCTCACCCTGCCCGGGAACCAAGTCTACTAGCAATCAATTGCTTGTCGTGTCCACTACTTAATGCTCTTCAAGAATCTGCTGAATAGGGGAAATAAATATTATTGTGAAAAATGTGCATGCGAATGAATAAACATGTGAAGAAACCTGTGAATGAAGAAGGCAGCAGAGGGGACTCGTGGAGACGTGACAGGACTGAAGTAACTGTGACGAAGTCGCCGCTGGCTTCGGTTATGAGGTACGACGGTGGCTCTTGTATTTTAAGAGTTGGGGGAGGTAGAGATGAGGGGACTGGTGGAGAGATGAGAGGGAGAGAGGCGGAGGTGAGGGGAGGGGAGGGAAGGGGGGGGAAGAGGAACATGACCTGCTCGCCTGTGTGTGTATGTCTAACTTCTCAGCCATCACTCGTCTGATACAAAGACTCGAATCTTTTATTTCCACTTTCCTTTCATGTTATAACAGTCTGCGTGATACAGTTGTCGTCGTGTGCTATATTACCAACTCGTCCTCAACTTTGTCCTCAACAAGTATATACGTCCTGAATATTACATTTTAAAATGAAATTATTTAGTACAAAAGCGAACTTAAAAATTAAACTATTTTCGTTTCAATGTCCACTTTAAAATTTTCAAATTGTTATTTGCAGTGTTTATTTTGGGTAAGTTCTTCTTTCTGCTCAAAGGGTTTGTCTCAGACCAGATTTTCCAATACTGTGTTGAGGTAAATACAGCAGGGAGGTGGGCGTGGGAGGGTGGCGTGGGAGGGGGGCGAGGGAAGTGGGCGCGGGGGGGTGGGCGTAGGAGGGGGGCGTGGGAGGTGGGCGTGGGTGGTGGGCGTGGGAGGTATGTACACACGTAATATGTAGGAAGACTTGCTGGCAGCGGCGCAACTTTTCAAACTAAGTGTCTAAAATAGAAGTAAGGTAATAATAGCCATAATGGGTCTGTTCCCTCAATGACTGAAAGTTTATCTTAATGACAATAATAAGTTCAATGTTGACAATAACATCAACACAAGTGAACTTATTAATAAATAACACCCAAATAATAAAACTAAAAATAATAACAACAACAATAATAATAATATAAATAAATGCCAGTTGTCAAGTTCAAAAACTTTATTAATAATGTTTTAATGTTAACACATTAAAAGTGTGTTAGTTTCCACAAAATTACGTGTCATTATCTGCCATAATAACGACACAACGCGGAATTGTTCATAGATTAGGACACGGTGTTCAGTACGCATGTACAAGAGTGCTCAGAGGGCAGATATGTATAAGAGTGCTCAGAGGGCAGATATGTACAAGAGTGCTCAGTTGGTAGGTGCATATGTACAAGAGTGCTCGCTAAGAGTGTACATACAAGTTGGTAAAGCAATATAATACAGCATGTGATCAAACTTGCCTTAGCTTAGTCATAATGATATGGACAAATTGACCTTCATATAGACAGGCAAGGTTTAGGCTAGGCCCAAAATGTAAATTGATTAGTCGACCTTCCGTGGTTTATCTAACTCGACCTGTTCCTACCATTACAGGGAGGCGAGAGCCTTTCCTGTTGGCGGAGCACACGCAGTTCTTGGTGGCGTAGTTGTGTCTGCGGTTGATGGTGGTGGCGAGGGAGCGAATCTCAGTACGGAAGTCCTGACGCTGTCGCCTCACCTCTGCCATCAGAGCGCGGATCTCCTTCAGGAGCGTGGAGTACTCCTGGCGAGACTCCTCCTCCCTGGCCTCTGCCGCCATGTTGGAGACACTGGCTGCGGCCACAGGGTGTTACTAGCATGGTGGCTACCCCCCACACCCCCCTGGGACACTCGCTTTATTATCCATATTAACCAATACATCGCATCATAATTCAAGAAGCACATGTTGTTAAAGATAATGTACACGACACATGAAGCTAACCTGATTTGATGAGCTTTTTCTTGTTGCGGCGACTTCGCTTGGGTGCGGCGTGACTGTTGCGGCGAGCGTCGTCGCTTGCGGCGGCGGCGTCTCCACCAGCCTCTGCGATGCAACACTCACCTCTGAACCTCACCCTGTGGCCCACGGACGACGAGCGTACTTTTCGTCCGTCTTGGGATCGCAAGACGGAAGTAAGCAGCTGTTCCTCCGGGATGCCGCTTGTCTCCGAACTGTTCTCTTCGTGAATGGAGTCTACAGACGGCGACGACACAACTCCCGAACCTTGAAAATACTTGAGTTTCTGAGTGCCGTCTGTTTCTCCGTCAGACTCTCTTTCCACATTTCCGCCGCCGTTAGCAGAAGGATCGCCTGGTGCAGTCTCTTGCGACTCCGGAGTTTCTTCTGAATTTTGGACAAATATCTGGAGTTCGATGTCTAAGTTATTAGCCTGAGGAACAGGGTCAGGGCTCGGGGATAAGTTACCTCCATTTGTTAATGGCTCTGGTAACTCGTTTCCTTTCTCCGCTAGTGACTCTATTGACTCACCAGCACCTGCTGACTCTATTGGTGGCGTTGACACCGAGTTATCCTCACTACGGACGCTGAGCTGCGACCTCCTGCCGCTGCTTGGATAGGTGGCGCGGCCTCCGTCACCACTACCTCGGCGCCTTTCAGTAATATCATCTGGTGTTAGAAGGTCCACCTCGTGCTTCACTGAGGCTCTGCTCTCACTCCTGAGTGACCTTCCTATACCACTCCTCAGCGACAGGTTGTCTTCCTCCCAATTTGTATTATTTGGTTCTGCGAATGAGACGACAATTGCACCTTCCGTCGTGACGGGCGGCCCTGTCTCTATCGTGACAGCTTCCCGCCAGTTGTCCGACAAGGCCTCCTGGCTCTGTGGGTGTCGGTCCTCCCAGGTACTGGTGCTGGGTAGTGTGGGATGTATGTCACACTCGGACTCGGACAGTCCTGTGGTCTTCGGGGAGGCAGAGAGGACCCTCACGGAGGCCGGTGACCCACCGAGGGAGCCGATTCCGTCGTCGGTGTTGCCCGCATCGAGAGTGTCAGCCCCTGGAAAGTGTACCTTAGTGGCGGACCCTTTGCCAAGGCCTTGCAAATCCTCGTCGACGTCTCTGAGGCGAGTGTGGCGGCTGATAGCACTAATGATGTCCGACCTCACCGACTTGGCACTGGAAGTCATCACGCCCCTCACCTACATCCTCTGTTGTTCCCATATTAAGGAAGTTTACAGTTGATAAAAAAAAGAATTAACTTTTGTCGTCACATAGAGATGTAATATTATCAGTATAAAATGTATAGTTTTGTATGCCGGGCCGTGGGAGGTGTGTGCGTGAGGCCGAGCGTTGCAAGGCTCCCGCTCGGGAAGCACATTACCGCATGCAACACCACACGCCCACCTGCAGTGATACCATCTTAACTACCTCTTTCATATTATACACAACTCTGTACTGAGGCTCCTCCTCTAGTTATTGTTCATTATAACTCCCCCCGTCCTTCTAGCCCTGAGCCGGGCCGCGAGGGGGGAAAGATCCTCGCTGATAGTGAGGTCAACAGTGTAACGCAGCTGTCCCTAGACGCTTACAAGCACATTACACGATAGACTCAAGGCCGCCTTCGTATCTTTCATCAGCGATATTGATCACTGTTTCATCCTCCTGCCTCACTATTATAGTTTATCCAGGTCACTGGTAAGCAGACAGTTGCTGTCGCCAGCAGGAGGGAGCGACAAGCAGGCAGGTACGATGCCGCCGCCCCTACCACTAGCACCGCGCCACGGAGCCGACGCTGCCCACCTCCACCACGCACGCTCCCAGTTATACGCACCCGACGCCCCTCCACCTGTGGCTCAGTTAATCACACCAAGCTGACCTCTGACATACAGTTTTAAGTGCTTATTTCGGGAGGTGAGACGATTGTAATGGCTAGCGTTGTCTTACCGGAGGCTGAGTTGTATACTGACCCGCTGTCGTGTAACGAGCGCTTGGTCTACATAATTCCTGCTTCCTCGCCCACCCCTACATTATATCCCCCCCCCTTGTTCTATTCTAGTACTTATATTGCTCTGTCTTGTAAATCACCACACTCTCACCATCTACATCATCACTCGACTCCTACCTTATCTTCTACACCACCACCTGACCTTCTGCACCACCAACATACCACCACCTGACCTTCTACACCACCAACTGACCTTCTACACCACCAACTGACCTTCTACACCACCAACTGACCTTCTACACCACCACCTGACCTTCTACACCACCAACTGACCTTCTACACCACCACCTGACCTTCTACACCACCATCACACCACCACCTGACCTTCTACACCATCACACCACCACCTGACCTTCTACACCACCAACTGACCTTCTACACCACCACCTGACCTTCTACACCACCATCACACCACCACCTGACCTTCTACACCATCACACCACCACCTGACCTTCTACACCACCAACTGACCTTCTACACCACCACCTGACCTTCTACACCAGCACACCACCACCTGACCTTCTACACCACCATCACACCTCCACCTGACCTTCTACACCACCACCTGACCTTCTACACCACCACCTGACCTTCTACACCACCATCACACCACCACCTGACCTTCTACACCAGCACACCACCACCTGACCTTCTACACCACCACCTGACCTGCACCACTATGAAATGCTTACGCGGAGCTCTGAGTTAGAGATAATCCAGAGATGTGTCAACAGACTAATCTCAGAACTGAGTGGTATGACTTACGAGGAAAACTAATGAAAGTAAATCCCGCGTCACTGGAAGACAGAATGGTTAGAGGGGAAATGACTTTTATATACAAAATGTTCATATGAATTGATAGGATAGACATTGACAAACTATTTGGGTTCATTAGGGGTACACGATCAAGGGGACAAAGGTGGGAAATAAGTACCCAAATGAGCCACAGAGACATTAGAAATATTTTGTTGTCAGAACAGTGAAAAGATAGAATGCATTAGGAAGTGAAGTGGAGGAGGCAGACTCCATATACTGCTTCAAGGGTAAATATGATAAGGGTCCAATAGGGTTAAGAAGCTATATACCAATCGATTGAAAATTGAGATGCGGGACCAAAAATCCGAAGCACAATTAGTTAGGAACTTTCTGACCTTTCATACCACATCATAACATTCTATACCACCACAACACCACTATGTAACCTTAAGTGCTTCCACTTTACACAACCTCGCTTCCCCTACCACACGCACGCCACTATCTGAGCATAAACTCCACTACCTGAATTTTAGACAATGGTGTGATGCAGTACATGACGAGTGCTTCACTTAGTCAGTTTCTTAAACGCCTTTGGATCTGAATCAGTCGGTTAAACACCGCTGGGTCTAGCCAGTATAACTGAATGGGTGACTGTACACTCTCGCACTTCGCCAGAGGACCCTACATAATCCTAACATGCTACCTGTCTGTAAGAATGGTAACAGTGTATGAGCACCACTTCTCACTACTACACACTACTTCCCCCTCTGTTCACAATACAATACTCATCACTCGGGTACATATGGGTACTTAAAAGCCGCTGCATTTTACAGGCTGTTAGTGTATTATAGAGAGAGGCGGGTAGAATGTTTAAGAAGAGGCGGGTCCTTCCACACGTCGCCGGCCTCATGCCCCGTCGAGGCCACTATAGATAGTGGCTTTTAGGTAAATTCAGATGTGTTGCTTCATGTGTTGTGAACTTAACTTGATGCAGTCACTTAGATGTGCTTGCAGGACCGAGCGTCAGCTCCTAAATCCCGCCTTCTGTACCATTTGTAATTCAATCCTCCCGTGAGGAAACATTCTTGGATGTTAGAACATGTGGGGATCTGGAACACAATTTGTACCTCAGTACAATCCGGTAAGAACACACACACACACACACACACACACACACACACACACACACACACACACACACACACACACACACACACACACACACACAGAACAGTCTTCAGGAACCTTTAAATAAGACATTCAGACCACAAACACCTGTCTGACACCAATTCGCAGCCTCCACATAGAATACTCTCCTCAAAAGCACACAGGAGAACTTAACAGGGCACGATGGATTGCAATGAGGCTCGTTCCAGATGTACCTGAGATGGGGTATAACTGTTGAAGGAGTTCGTCCAAACGATGTTAGAAAAGAGAAGAGAGAGAGAGAAGACATGATATAAGGGGAACTGACGGTGGAGAAGGAAAGGTTTACAATGAATAAGAACAGAACAAGAGACGAAGAATGATAGATAAACCACAGGAATGCGAGAAAATACTTCTCTGTAATAATGCGACAATTTCAGGTGGTAGCAGGCAGCGCCATTCCACATCCATAAAATTAGGGTCTAGATAAGATAGGTGGAGTATACGCAAGACTGGCAAATGTGTAAATGACGTTGCGAGGGGCAAGGACTGGCTGAGAACACTCTACTCCACAGTGGGTGGCACCAGCTTACAATACCTCCCTGGACAACCATAAACTAAGTCCAGAAAGTCCAAATGCTTTTTATACGACTGGCTAATTAATAAGACACTTTAGAGCTTTAGTGGGAGCCGGTCGGCCGAGCGGACAGCACGTTGGACTTGTCATCCTGTGGTCCTGGGTTCGATCCCAGGCGCCGGCGAGAAACAATGGGCAGAGTTTCTTTCACCCTATGCCCCTGTTACCTAGCAGTAAATAGGTACCTGGGTGTTAGTCAGCTGTCACGGGCTGCTTCCTGGGGGTGGAGGCCTGGTCGAGGACCGAGCCGCGGGGACACTAAAGCCCCGAAATCATCTCAAGATAACCTCAAGAGAGACGTATTAGAAGAGATTTAACGGCAACATTCAAGATAATCAGTTACGGGCTCACTATAGCCCGTGCTACATGGACAGGCCGTTCTGAGTAGCTAAATCTAAAACTACAACAAAGAAAATCAGACATAGCCGAGGTGGACAAGGATACACCGTATATCACAGGTGTGGTCAGAAGCACAGGTCACTCAGATGAGCGAGTGTTGCACGTAGTAGAGTAGGGAAGGTTAACTCCAACACGCAGGACTAGTTGAGAGGTCGTGGGCCAGTGTTGGTACGGGAGCTGACAAAGAGTGGCCCCGCAGGACCCCCGCTCCAGTATGGATCCCGCGGCGCCCCCCACTAATACCAACCCCGCGATAAGACATGTCTTGCACGCGACTCTGAGGGACGGTAATTTTGTGGCAAGGCGCGAGGATTCCCGGGAACGGCGTAATGTGTGACGAAATGAAAGAGAAACAAATTTCGGAGTAAATGTAATTCCACATTCCACAGTCAGCCATAAAACTGACACCGGAGGCACACACAAACTGAGTAACATCGGCAGCATACTGTGTGGGACGCTGATAAACATTAGTACATCGCTTATAATCCTACATCAGGACGCTTTCCTGTCAATCGACACATGTTAGACCAATACTGGAATATTCAGCACCGGCCTGGAACCCATACTGTGTGAAGCATATAACCATAATTGAAATATACGGATATTTGCACCAAGATCAGTGCCAGAGCTAAGAAGACTAAGGTGTGAGGATAGATTATGGGAACAAGTCCTCACAACCCTTTAGGTGAGAAGAAACAATGAGGACATGATCACAGCATACGAGATCATGAGGGCAATAGACAAGGTTGACAAAAACATCCTTTTTAAATTGAGAGAAAGGAAAACGAGAGCATTTAAGTGAAAAAAAAACGTAGATGAAACTAGGAAATGCAAAGCAATTCTATAACCTGTACTGGTGGTCAACAAGTGGAATGCACTGAAAGAAGCTGTGGAAGCCACCTCCATCTTTAAGGCCAGATTCGACAAAGAATTCCAACGTTGGAACAGATAAATAATAACGCAACAGGTACAACAAGGCTGTTTATATAAAGAGTCACACCTCACTTTTCCGTCTTCAGTGATAGGTAAGTACCGCTAAAAACATACATGACAGCTGGGACCAATATATGGCACCTTCACTCAGCACGGTGTCCGCGATGACTACAGTCCACCACACAACCCTCAGTGTCTTGTGTATAGTAGAGAGAGAGAGAGAGAGAGAGAGAGAGAGAGAGAGAGAGAGAGAGAGAGAGAGAGAGAGAGAGAGAGAGATAAGGGGGGGGGGGAGGGGAGGAAGGGAGGGGGACGTAACATACAAGTGCTGAAGGGGGCACTAGAGAGGGGGGCAGAAGTTATTCCAGTGCTTCACTTTCCCACTGACGGAAGGGGAGTGTAGCGAGGGAGGCGGGCGAGCGCTCACTACCGGCCAGGAAAGAAGGGAGAGTGGAGACATCAGGAGCAGCTATCTTGAGATGATTATCTTGAGATGATTTCGGGGCTTTAGTGTCCCCGCGGCCCGGTCCTCGACCAGGCATCCAGCCCGTGACAGCTGACTAACTCCCAGGTACCTATTTACTGCTAGGTAACAGGATCATCAGGGTGAAAGAAACTCTGCCCATTGTTTCTCCCCGGCGCCCGGGACCAATCTCGGGACCGAACTCGGGACCGAACCCGGGACCAGAGGATCACGCGTCCAGTGTTCTGTCCGCTCAGCCGCCGGCTCCCTGGCGGAAGGAAGATTGAAGAAGAGTGTACCAAAAAAAATTTTGTATAGTCAATAATTTATGAAAAAAAATATTGCAGTTTGTTATTTCTCTACGATATGTTATGCGCAGTACAGGAAAGTCACGATGCGCGGGCAACGTTGCCCTTTACGTCAGACGCCTTAGACACACACCAGCCACGGCTCCTAACAACACAGAGCATTCATTTTACACTGACGTGCGTTAAATGCATTTGTAGTGTTGGTGGGGGGGATAAAACACTTAGTGTTATTATATGTGCGTGGGTTTATGTCGTTTGGACGCTCCTCCATCAAGGTTAAGTGTTCTAATGTGGCATTTAAGTGATCGGAGATCACTTATGTCAGCTAGACAAAGATGAACTATATATTCTTCTGCAATTTCGATAGTGTGGGCATGAAGGAAGAGAAAGGTGGGTTTAGGGAGGGAGATAAGAAGGAAAATCTGGGCAGAGATGGACGGAGGGAGGGATAAGGTGGACAGGAAGGAACTTCGGCCACAGGATAAGAGAATAAGAATGGCTGGAAGGAAAATCCAGCCCTTCGTTGGACTGATAGAAAATCTGTGCGTTGAGATAGAGAGAGAAAGTGTAAGCATAAAGAAAGGGGAGGCGAAGATAAGTAGTAAGCTGAAGAGGAAGAGAGGTGTAGGAAAGACAGGTATAGTATGGATGGACAAGGGGTGAGAAGAAATGAAAGAAGGGTACTGAGAGAGAGTGAGGGGTCGAGGCAGCCAGGGTCCGCCGAGCTGGCAGTAGTGGACCCTTCCCGGAACTGTGATGAATGGTGGTCTTCCCTGCCACACTGCCAGGGGAGAGAGAGAGAGAGAGAGAGAGAGAGAGAGAGAGAGAGAGAGAGAGAGAGAGAGAGAGAGAGAGAGAGAGAGAGAGAGAGAGAGAGAGAGAGAGAGAGAGAGAGAGAGAGAGAGAGAGAGAGAGAGAGAGAGAGAGAGAGAGAGAGAGAGAGAGAGAGAGAGAGAGAGAGAGAGAGAGAGAGAGAGAGAGAGAGAGAGAGAGAGAGAGAGAGAGAGAGAGAGAGAGAGAGAGAGAGAGAGAGAGAGAGAGAGAGAGAGAGAGAGAGAGAGAGAGAGAGAGAGAGAGTGAGAGAGTGAGAGAGTGAGAGAGTGTGTGAGAGTGTGAGAGAGTGTGTGAGAGTGTGTGAGAGTGTGTGAGAGTGTGTGAGAGTGTGTGAGAGTGTGTGAGAGTGTGTGAGAGTGTGTGAGAGTGTGTGAGAGAGAGTGTGTGAGAGAGAGTGTGTGAGAGAGAGTGTGTGAGAGAGAGTGTGTGAGAGAGAGTGTGTGAGAGAGAGTGTGTGAGAGAGAGTGTGTGAGAGAGAGTGTGTGAGAGAGAGTGTGTGAGAGAGAGTGTGTGTGAGAGAGTGTGTGAGAGAGAGTGTGTGAGAGAGAGTGTGTGAGAGAGAGTGTGTGAGAGAGAGTGTGTGAGAGAGAGTGTGTGAGAGAGAGTGTGTGAGAGAGAGTGTGTGAGAGAGAGTGTGTGAGAGAGAGTGTGTGAGAGAGAGTGTGTGAGAGAGAGTGTGTGAGAGAGAGTGTGTGAGAGAGAGTGTGTGAGAGAGAGTGTGTGAGAGAGAGTGTGTGAGAGAGAGTGTGTGAGAGAGAGTGTGTGAGAGAGAGTGTGTGAGAGAGAGTGTGTGAGAGAGAGTGTGTGAGAGAGAGTGTGTGAGAGAGAGTGTGTGAGAGAGAGTGTGTGAGAGAGAGTGTGTGAGAGAGAGTGTGTGAGAGAGAGTGTGTGAGAGAGAGTGTGTGAGAGAGAGTGTGTGAGAGAGAGTGTGTGAGAGAGAGTGTGTGAGAGAGAGTGTGTGAGAGAGAGTGTGTGAGAGAGAGTGTGTGAGAGAGAGTGTGTGAGAGAGAGTGTGTGAGAGAGAGTGTGTGAGAGAGAGTGTGTGAGAGAGAGTGTGTGAGAGAGAGTGTGTGAGAGAGAGTGTGTGAGAGAGAGTGTGTGAGAGAGAGTGTGTGAGAGAGAGTGTGTGAGAGAGAGTGTGTGAGAGAGAGTGTGTGAGAGAGAGTGTGTGAGAGAGAGTGTGTGAGAGAGAGTGTGTGAGAGAGAGTGTGTGAGAGAGAGTGTGTGAGAGAGAGTGTGTGAGAGAGAGTGTGTGAGAGAGAGTGTGTGAGAGAGAGTGTGTGAGAGAGAGTGTGTGAGAGAGAGTGTGTGAGAGAGAGTGTGTGAGAGAGAGTGTGTGAGAGAGAGTGTGTGAGAGAGAGTGTGTGAGAGAGAGTGTGTGAGAGAGAGTGTGTGAGAGAGAGTGTGTGAGAGAGAGTGTGTGAGAGAGAGTGTGTGAGAGAGAGTGTGTGAGAGAGAGTGTGTGAGAGAGAGTGTGTGAGAGAGAGTGTGTGAGAGAGAGTGTGTGAGAGAGAGTGTGTGAGAGAGAGTGTGTGAGAGAGAGTGTGTGAGAGAGAGTGTGTGAGAGTGTGTGAGAGTGTGTGAGAGTGTGTGAGAGAATGTGAGAGTGTGTGAGTGGGAGTGCCTACCAATTTTTAACTTCTATCATTGTATCCATAAAGAGGAAAATCATAAACAAACTAGCCTGTCTGTCTGTCTGTCCGGGCGAGGTAGAAGACGAGACGCTCGGGGGTCAGAGTACAGACCCTCCCTACACCACATTATTTAGACCTAATAAGAGTAAACACGCCACAACCCCACCATCATCTGCCTTAGGCTTGGTCACCCCAACCACTTGAACTGGACGGTAGAGCGACGGTCTCGCTTCATGCAGGTCGGTGTTCAATCCCCTACCGTGCATGTGCTTGGGCACCATTCCTTCCCACCGTCCCATCCCAAATCCTAATCCCGACCCTCTTCCAAGTGCTATATAGTCGTAATGGCGTAGTGCTTTCTCCTGATAATTCCCTTCCCTTCCCTGCCTTAGGCTTACTGAAGCCAATATTCGGGTCATAAACACTCATCCACCGTATAAATTAGACTGAAAGAGTAACCCTTAGTTGGTCAGCCTGAATCTTATAGCACCAGAGGTGGAATATCACCCCCTCCCCCACCCCTTTTTTGGAGTAAAAAAATTGACTCCATAGGCAGTCGCCTGACTTTCATGTGTATTGAGCAAGGGCACAATACACAATTGCCTTGCAATCCTTCACTCATCCTAAGGTCAAGTTCGTCCAAGGTGCGACCGACCCCCTCCCCAAAGATACATTCATAAGTTGTAATGTACTGTTTAATAAAAAACTATATTATCTCAAACATAAATTAATATTATCACGTAAAGCCTAGAGATTATGTTGGATGTTTTGGTGTCCTTGGCAATTATCTGTATTTACAGGACGTGCGTGAAGAAAAGAAGAATTTAGAGAGAGAGTTATTATCCAGACTGTGGTTAGCGCAGTTGGGTTCGATTCCCTTGCTGGACGTTCCAGCAGGTTTCCTTACACCTCATGCTTCTATAAGTGTTATGATTTTGACCCGAAGGGCGAGTTTATTGGTTAGCGTCACTCATGATGTGAGTGAACATACCGACGGTATTAGTTAGCGTCACTCATCCTGTGAGTGAACCTACCAACGGTAGTGGGCAACGTCACTCATTTTGTGAGTGAACATACCGCCATAGTAACAGTATTGGGCAGTGCCACTCATCCTGTAAGTGAACACATCGCCATAGCAGCATGTACAACACGCCCCAATAGAAAGAAAACCCGCTGGGTTATTCATCCTGTCACTTGTACCCAGACGCAGCTGGGATTTGCTTGTCTCACGTGAACAGCTTATCAAACAAGAAGATTAACATTTACCAACCCTAAACTTACGTTCTCTTGCGAGTGCAAAGTGCGGGAATTTGTTAAGAACAGTATTTATATTTGACAAATAGTGTTCTCCTAACTCGAACAATGGGAAGATCATTCATCTAGCAGCATAAATAGGTACTTGGGAGTTAGGCGAATCATGTGTGTTAGATCTTGGAGGTCAGTCGTCGTGAAGGCCCCGAGGGGGAGCGAGATTAGTCACGTCTTCAAAAGGATGTGAGGGAAAAGTGTTATAGTATAAATACAGTTATGTGGGGTCCAGGACCTGGCGAACAGCCATAGAAACTTCACGTACGTACTGCTTGAATAGCACACACACACACACACACACACACACACACACACACACACACTACACCAGTAGGGCAACCAGGCCGGCAGACCTCCATGACAACCAAGTGCAGTACTGGTATGGCAGAAGTCTAAGAAACTTTAGGCTTTCTGAAGTGTAGGAGGGCCAGCAGCTTCCTCCATGTAGCAGAGCTACAACAACACTGTCTCAACACCAACATCACCTCAGCATTAGAACTGCCTCGCCCGTAACAGTTTCTACAATACATCGTAAACCTGACACCAAATAAACTTATTCTCCTATAACGGTTTCAATTAGAAGCGCATCTGTGGCCAAGACGAGGAAGGTATTTTTTCTTAAAGGGAATTAATTGATAGTGGTTTCCAGACAGTAGAAAGGGGCGTGACCATAGCCGGTCGGAGACATTGCCTCCACATTGGCGCCAGTCTGCCTGCTGCAGGGAGGTGCTGGAGGGTGCGTCCTTCTCCCCCAGATCCCTTCTTCTTGTCCTCTCTCTGTTCCCCTCATCCCCCTCCTCTCTACACTCCCTCTCCCCTCATCTTCTTCTCCTTCTCTGTCTTTTCTGATAACTTGGGAACACTTTAATATATTAGTGCTGTCCCTAGTGTCATGGTCGCTGGCTGGTGCTTGTAGTATATGGCCTAGTTGTTGTTGCCTAGCTGCGGAGACTGACCTCTAGTTCCTGGATCCCGCCATTATGGTCGTAGGCTGTGGTGCAATGACTTCCATCCCTCTTGACTTATTTACCTCTGCGCGCGTGTGTGTGTGTTCTCACCTAATTGTGCCTGCGGGTGGGTTGAGCTCTGGCTCTTTGGTCCCGCCTCTCAACCGTCAATCAACTGATATACAGATTTCTGAGTCTACTGGGCTCTGTCATATCTACATTTGAAACTGTGTATGGAGTCAGCCTCCACCACATTACTGCCTAATGCATTCCATTTACTAACTACTCTGACACTGAAAAAGTTCTTCTAATGACTCTGTGACACATTTGAGTACTCAGCTTCCACCTGTGTCCCCTTGTGCGTGTGCTACCCGTGTTAAATAATCCATCCTTGTCCACCCTGTCAATTCCCCTGAAAATTTTGTATGTGGTGATAATGTCTCCCCTAGCTCTTCTGTCTTCCAGCTCTAGGACCCCACCTTTCTAGCCGATCTATTTTTTATCTTTGTTATGTCTACTATATATATATATTACTCTTTCACACACACACACACACACACACACACACACACACACACACACACACACACACACACACACACACACACACACACAGGAAGCAGCCGGTGCAGCTGCCCCCGAGAGACGCCGGAGGGAAGGGTCAATGATGCAGAAGTATTCTGAAGAAGTGATGCAGTGTCCAATGTTTTATTCAACAGCCGCAGTACTCTGATATAAGGTGACAGCTGTGTCGTGTGTAGCGCCGTCAGCACTACGGGCGGCCCCCCTGGTCGTGTGTGCGACGCCGTCAGCACTATGGGCGGCCCCCTGGTCGTGTGGACGACGCCGTCAGCACTACGGGCGGCCCCCTGGTCGTGTGGACGACGCCGTCAGCACTACGGGCGGCCCCCCTGGTCGTGTGTAGCGCCGTCAGCACTATGGGCGCCCCCTGGTCGTGTGGACGACGCCGTCAGCACTACAGGCGCCCCCTGGTCGTGTGGACGACGCCGTCAGCACTACGGGCGGCCCCCTGGTCGTGTGGACGACGCCGTCAGCACTACGGGCCCCCCTGGTCGTGTGGACGACGCCGTCAGCACTACGGGCCCCCCTGGTCGTGTGGACGACGCCGTCAGCACTACGGGCGCCCCCTGGTCGTGTGGACGACGCCGTCAGCACTACGGGCGCCCCCTGGTCGTGTGGACGACGCCGTCAGCACTACGGGCCCCCCTGGTCGTGTGGACGACGCCGTCAGCACTACGGGCGCCCCCTGGTCGTGTGGACGACGCCGTCAGCACTACGGGCCCCCCTGGTCGTGTGTAGCACCGTCAGCACTACGGGCGGCCCCCTGGTCGTGTGGACGACGCCGTCAGCACTACGGGCGCCCCCTGGTCGTGTGGACGACGCCGTCAGCACTACGGGCCCCCCTGGTCGTGTGTAGCACCGTCAGCACTACGGGCGCCCCCTGGTCGTGTTGTAACACTGTAAAAGTGTTTGGGTTAGTTTATTTAAAATATATATAGAGTACACGAGTCACAGACAAGGATCTGAGAGGCGCCAGTTGTCTGCCTGAGATCTCACACCTCTAACCGTTAATGACCCCAAGTGACCTGAGGTCAGATCATGATAATTTCACCTTGCTTCCGCTAAGCGTATAATTGGAGCCGGGTAGCCTTCAAACATGCCGACGTTTAAGGAGTGGCTTGGTAGTGCCGGAGGCTATCTACTTGTGGGCGGAGTTAGCTACTAGGTTCCCCAATATAAACTCGGAGAGCTATCCAGCAAAAAGCATTAACAGACAGAACGGGAGTCAGCAGAAGCAGAGAAGACAGCCCTACCAGGGAGGCTGTCGGCCGGCAGGGCGGGAGTCTCTGTCAGCTACAGACCCCCCCCCCCCCCTCTCTATTCAACTTAGACTCAGTCCTCGGTGAGTGAACATTTAGGTGACTTGGTCGTGTTTTCATATGTTGTGTGATGATCAGGGGCAGTCAAGTTGTAGGGTTCTCGAATTCTTGGATGATGACTCACTTTGCATATTAAACTGGAACATTTTAATTGAATTGCTAAATTATGATACTTCATGTGAAATATAATTGTTGAATGTATTATTTAAATTGTGTTTAACTTTGTTCCCTAGAGATTTGAGTTGAGATGAGAAAGCCTCTGTGGTTACTGGTTTCATGGTTTAGAATGAGTACATGATAAAGATGGGAACTACTAATAATGAACTCATGATAACATCTTTTGAGAATTTTGTGATACAGGCAAGTTCCATTCCTTGTCTTGTATGTAATGATCATGAATGGATGGTGGCAGCATTTCGTCTTCTACTATCTACTCTTCTACTTCTACTATCTACTCTTCTACTACTACCTATCTATTCCTCTCCCTCCACCCCTCTCTAAACTCTCACTTTCAACTAATGACCCTCCTCGCTCCTCCCACCTCCCTACCTCTTACCCCAAACCCTCACTAATTACTTCACTATTCATTTCTTTCCTTTCGTTTCCTCTTATACGTTTGTGGCAATGATTATGTATTCTAGAGTTCTCTCTAGAGTTTCGGGTAACTGATCAAGTGACGGCGCCTTGTAGTCGTAGCACCTAGGTAGTCAAATACCTAGGTTACAAGGTGTTGAACGAGAGAGGTTGCTTTAGGAACTCTGGAGGTGCTCTAGAATAGTTAGCTAACTGGAGACGGGATAACGGACTAGAGAGAGCTGTTTCCCCCGGCCTCGTTAGTTAACTGGGGGGGTGGAATAATGGACAAGATAGAGCTATTTCCCCCCACCCCCCGTTACAATGTTGGCAGCGGTGTTGAACAATGTTGTAGGTAGTTGGTGTTCTTTTAACATTGTTCAGTCCCACGTGTCTTTTTGCCGCTCAGGCGCTATCAGGGAGATCTTGACAGGTGTTTATTATTCGCGAGTTAGCGAACTTGTTTTCAGGTTAGGAGATAGTGATTCTCTAGTGTTGTGGTTTAGTGATTTTGTGAGTTTTGTGGTGTTCAGGGAATGTTCACCAGAACTTGCGTGTGTAGTGATTTATGTTAGTAATAAGATTTGGCGATTTGGGAACTTAGCGGTGTTGGTAGTGCAGGTCAGCTGAGTGTGACAGGTGACCTCGCATGTCCCACGGGGACACCCAGCCACCGCTGGTCTCCAGGTCAGTGGGGAGTGGCAGGTGTAGTTTTTAAGTAGTGGTTCTGCTCAGATTATTGCGATCGACTGTTTTACTCCATTTGAACGCAATAACCCGAGGTGTACTGGTCTTGTACAGCATGCTAGGGGGAGGCTTAGTATGTCAGTAGACTTCACGTTGGGGACGCTCGACGTTAGATAGTCTGGTCACAGGTGTGGCAACAGTTTTGAGTTGTTTACCGGCGGAGATGCTAGGGAAACACTCTGGGTCACGTAGGTGGCTGTAGGTTAAGGGTGGGAGTAACGTTTAATTATGTACTTAAGATTAGGAACGGTACAGTTAAGTTAGGCTAGCGTTTTGTCTATTAGTGTTGATTTTTTTTTGTGACAAGTTAAAGGTAGTGATGACCTTATTCTCTCTTCTCTAACTTTCCTCTGTTACTGTCTTATGTTCCACCAAGTCAATATCATTCAGTGTTAATTGGATTATTTTAAAAATTTAAGTGTAGTTGTTGCCAGGAGGAGAGCGGTATGACTGGACTGTGTAACCCTATACAAACTACAGGGTCACATAACATATCTTGGGAGCACGATATTGTCGCCTTTCTGTTCACCCACAGGTGGGAGCCAGAAGAGTGGAGAGACGCACATACAAAAGAGGGAGACGGCTGCCGTGTACCACACTCACGGGCGTTAATCACCACCACCACGACCAGCCCACTACCTGGAGGTCACGGCTCCACCACCATCACCACCCCAGGGGACCCCAAGATGCAGCCCTCTCGGTCAGTCAACATTGGTCTACCCATTGGACCCCAAGACGGACGGACCCCAGCGGACCCCCAGTGGACCCCAGGTCGTTCTGCAGACGACCCCAGACGACCCAGTAAAAATGGAAGAGGAGCAACAACGATTCCAGTCTGTCCCACCAACATCGGTCTACCCAGGATGGACCCCAGGACGGACGGACCCCAATGGACCCCAGGTCGCTTGTCAAAGACCCATGGGAGGAGGAAGAGAGAAGAAAGAAGAGAGAAGAAGGAAGAGAGAAGAAAGAAGAAAGAAGAAGAAGAAGATAAGACAAGCTGAGTGAGACACGATGCCTCGTGTCCCTTGCTGGTGTCAGCATCATTGCAGGGAGCGTAATTGCAAGACAGGATCGTTTGCCTTAACTGGCCGCCCCTCCTACAAGCATGTTGCTCTGTTGAGTGATTCTTCCTGTGTCATGCGGACTTGATGTGGCTGTCAGAAGTAGCTCTCTGAAGGAGGCGTGCTGGAGCAACAGGGAGGAAGAAGAGTAGGATGGGATTTCTACTGTTGGCAACTATATGAAGGTCTCGAAACTTGTAGTCCCTATAGCTGTGAAGAACCCCAATATACGTCTCTCATGGTGACTGACGTAGGGCCAATTACAGATCAGCTGGGACAACCGAATTCCACGGTCCTGTGCGCAGTTCAAGTAGTAACGGCTTTCGGGTTGACCAAGGGTTGTTGTGCGTTAACGACGGAGAAGCGACGGAGGCAGTTGTATTGAAGAAATGTGGTACAGGATTATCTACAAGACCAAGCAGTGACGTCGCCCAGCCAGAGACAATGGACGTCTGTCTACATATTTCATTTTTTTAGAGTAGGATGATGTATATTTGTTTAGCTAGGATGTATTCTTTTCGTTAATAAAGTTGTCGCACACAGCTAGCTTGCTTTAGCAGTGTTGCAAAAACTTTATTTTCGGGGAGAAGGGGAGATGTAACACTGTAAAAGTGTTTGGGTTAGTTTATTTAAAATATATATAGAGTACACGAGTCACAGACAAGGATCTGAGAGGCGCCAGTTGTCTGCCTGAGATCTCACACCTCTAACCGTTAATGACCCCAAGTGACCTGAGGTCAGATCATGATAATTTCACCTTGCTTCCGCTAAGCGTATAATTGGAGCCGGGTAGCCTTCAAACATGCCGACGTTTAAGGAGTGGCTTGGTAGTGCCGGAGGCTATCTACTTGTGGGCGGAGTTAGCTACTAGGTTCCCCAATATAAACTCGGAGAGCTATCCAGCAAAAAGCATTAACAGACAGAACGGGAGTCAGCAGAAGCAGAGAAGACAGCCCTACCAGGGAGGCTGTCGGCCGGCAGGGCGGGAGTCTCTGTCAGCTACAGACCCCCCCCCCCCCTCTCTATTCAACTTAGACTCAGTCCTCGGTGAGTGAACATTTAGGTGACTTGGTCGTGTTTTCATATGTTGTGTGATGATCAGGGGCAGTCAAGTTGTAGGGTTCTCGAATTCTTGGATGATGACTCACTTTGCATATTAAACTGGAACATTTTAATTGAATTGCTAAATTATGATACTTCATGTGAAATATAATTGTTGAATGTATTATTTAAATTGTGTTTAACTTTGTTCCCTAGAGATTTGAGTTGAGATGAGAAAGCCTCTGTGGTTACTGGTTTCATGGTTTAGAATGAGTACATGATAAAGATGGGAACTACTAATAATGAACTCATGATAACATCTTTTGAGAATTTTGTGATACAGGCAAGTTCCATTCCTTGTCTTGTATGTAATGATCATGAATGGATGGTGGCAGCATTTCGTCTTCTACTATCTACTCTTCTACTTCTACTATCTACTCTTCTCCTTCTACCTATCTACACCTCTCCCTCCACCCCTCTCTAAACTCTCACTTTCAACTAATGACCCTCCTCGCCCCTCCCACTTCTCTCCCTCTCACCCCAAACCCTCACTAATTACTTCACTATTCATTTCTTTCCTTTCGTTTTCTCTTTTACGTTTGTTTTTATGATTCTGTATTCTAGAGTTCTCTCTAGAGTTTCGGGTAGCTGATCAAGTCTCGGCGCCTTGTAGTCTTAGCA
Source organism: Procambarus clarkii (assembly GCF_040958095.1). Lineage (NCBI taxonomy): Eukaryota > Metazoa > Arthropoda > Malacostraca > Decapoda > Cambaridae > Procambarus > Procambarus clarkii. The sequence continues at coordinate 28,819,091 of NC_091155.1, forward strand.
CCTAGGTAGTCAAATACCTAGGTTACAAGGTGTTGAACGAGAGAGGTTGCCTTAGGAACTCTGGGAGTGCTCTAGACTAGTTAGCTAACTGGGGACGGGATAACGGACTAGAGAGAGCTGTTTCCCCCGGCCTCGTTAGTTAACTGGGGGGTGGAATAATGGACAAGATAGAGCTATTTCCCCCCACCCCCCGTTACAGTGTGGACGACGCCGTCAGCACTACGGGCGCCCCCCTGGTAGTGTGGACGACGCCGTCAGCACTACGGGCGCCCCCCTAGTCGTGTGGACGACGCCGTCAGCACTACGGGCGGCCCCCTGATCGTGTGGACGACGCCGTCAGCACTACGGGCGGCCCCCTGGTCGTGTGGACGACACCGTCAGCACTACGGGCGCCCCCTGGTCGTGTGGACGACGCCGTCAGCACTACGGGCGCCCCCCTGGTAGTGTGGACGACGCCGTCAGCACTACGGGCGCCCCCCTAGTCGTGTGGACGACGCCGTCAGCACTACGGGCGCCCCCTGGTCGTGTGGACGACGCCGTCAGCACTACGGGCGCCCCCTGGTCGTGTGGACGACGCCGTCAGCACTACGGGCGCCCCCCTAGTCGTGTGGACGACGCCGTCAGCACTACGGGCGCCCCCCTAGTCGTGTGGACGACGCCGTCAGCACTACGGGCGCCCCCCTAGTCGTGTGGACGACGCCGGAGTGCGTCGTTATCAAGGTGCTCTTGTTAATAATGAACTAGTGTCAAGCCTTGTACTTTGGGCCTCCTGGTGTTCTTGTGAGAACACAATGTGTTACTGTGGGGATATCATAGTTAACGTGAGTAGTAGAGGCAGTAGTGGCCACTCAAGCTACATTTCTTATGAAACTTTTCAATGCCCGAAACGCTTTCAATGCCCGAAACGCTTTGCGTAATAGTGGCTTTAGGCATTGTATGTACTAGCTATACCTATAAGTTAACAATCCTTGTAAATATTTATTGTATGTATGTACCTTACCTAAATAAAATTGTATTGTATTGTATTGTATAAACAATAAGCACAAAACTGTGATGGGAACATGTGGTCATTATATTAGACACAAGTGCGTCGATCACGCTTCTCAGCGCAGGATATTCGGGCTTGTATACCATATACAGGCATTACAAAATACATTTTACATTACATTTTTACATTATAAATCAATCCTATTATTTTCTTACCGGAGATCTGATATCGGAATTCGTAATTACAATTTAATCAACGTGTTCGGTTCGAAAATTCAGTTCTAGTGTCATGTTTGTATGGAAGGGGTAATACTATTATTCTCTATGTCGGGGACAGGAAGCCTGCATGTAACGAGGTCCCCCTTAGGCCAACTATTGACCTTCTACAGGATTTATTTTGAGACGATTATCTTGAGATGATTTCGGGGCTTTAGTGTCCCCGCGGCCCGGACCTCGAACAAGCCTCCACCCCCAGGAAGCAGCCCGTGACAGCTGACTAACACCCAGGTACCTATTTTACTGCTAGGTAACAGGGGCATAGGGTGAAAGAAACTGTCCATTGTTTCTCGCCGGCGCCCGGGATCGAACCCGGGACCACAGGATCACAAGTCCAGTGTGCTGTCCGCTCGGCCGACCGGCTCCCTGGTTGTGATGCAACCCACAACAGTTGTTGAACTCCGAGGTACCTATCTGAAGCTTGCTGTAGTGTGGTTTAAAAGCTCGAAACACTTGCATATTAAATGATTGTTACAGTTTCAAACTAGAAAGTCAGGATTAGCAAGACAATAAGTATTTTAAAATAAAATATTTGTAAATAGATTCATTGGTAAAAATGTGTTAATAAAACTAGTTTTGGTACGCACGACCTTCATCACTGGAACCATCTGGGGGCTCCCAGCATTTCATTATTATTTAGAAACAAATGTGCTGGATGAATCGTAGTGAGGTTGGTATTTATAGTGAGGTTGGCAGTTGGTTTCATGATGGGGGTGGGGCGAGGCGGGCGACCCCACCTATGACCATCCCCCAACACTTACCAGTCACCCTACAAAGTTTGATGGTGCCAGCCTAAAGCGTCTGGCCTCCAACATGAGACGGACATCGCTTTTTATAGACACGAGATCAAATTAAATTTAGCATAAACATTTATAATACTAATTTAAACATTCAGATGTGTTAATGGTAATCGTTGGAGTAGTTGGGTAGTTGTCGTTGTTAGTATTGACTGGTAATAGAAGTAGCATTAAGTTCTGAACTTAAAGGTTTAAGTTCAAGTGCTTCTTTATAAGCATTTGTTCAATCTTTTTCTCTACCAAGTCAATATTAACACTTTGTATTATAATTAGTAGTTTAACTTTCATCAGCTCCGTGTTTCCACCATCACTGATAGTGAACTGAGGACACGCAAGAGTGTGGGTGATGACTGCAGGCTTCCTGGTCGTTCCTAGCACCACTGAGAGCCAAGTCACTCCTCCACCAACCACTGCCCTCATCCTGGCTGTGATCAATACAACCTCTTGGCTCACCCAACTTTTATCGATGACACATTGGTGGTGGGTGACTGTCATAGGCAGGTCGGGGTCGGCGGCCCCCATTGCCCCCCCCCCCACCGTTTAATAAGAGTGCAACTATTGCATCTCCCAGCGACTCCTAACTCTCAAATGAAGATTTTAGTTTTCCATTGAGTGTTTCAACAGTTTTACAGCTGTTCGTCGCACACAACGTAACAAAAGCTATGTTACATTAAGGAAACATTAGTAAAAATAACGTTGTTGTTATGCTGTGTGTGTGTGTGTGTGTGTGTGTGTGTGTGTGTGTGTGTGTGTGTGTGTGTGTGTGTGTGTGTGTGTGTGTGTGTGTGTGTGTGTGTGTGTGTGTGCTGTGCGTATACTACATGTTCTGAGAGAGGGAGAGGGGAAGGGGGGGGGTGAGAAAAAGGGAGAGAGAGGGGAGAAGCAGGGAGGGAGGCAGAGAGAAAGTAAGATTGGGGGAGAGACGCTTGAGAGTGGGGGCATGAGGGAGAGGAAGTGAAGGTGGGAGAGAGAGAGACGGAAGGAGAGAGACAGAGAGAGAGAGAGAGAGAGAGAGAGAGAGAGAGAGAGAGAGAGAGAGAGAGAGAGAGAGAGAGAGAGAGAGAGAGAGAGAGAGAGAGAGAGAGAGAGAGTTCCTTATACTTATACGAGTGTTACCTAAGTGCTAAATAAAGTTTATTCCTAATTGCACATAACATAGACTCATGAAATAAATAAGTCTCTAGGAGACTTCATATGAGCTGAGGTAAGATAACAGCTCTTGCTTACATCTTCACTAGGAACTTCAATAAACAACCCCTAATAAACTCAAGTCTTAGTTTAAAAAAAAAAATCAAGAAAATCAAGGCTATTGGTTTGAACAAGTAGATAAAATATTATTTGTTTAGGTTCGTGTATGACTTCATCTCGTTTGGGTTAAAAATAAAATTGTAAGGAAATGAGCCAAGTGTGACGTCATCACCCGGGAGGTCAGCTGTGACGTCATCATTCAAGAGGTCAAGGTCTCCCAGGTTTATATGGAAACCTTATCGACTTTAACCCTGTTTACCCTTCCACTCTAGTTATTGATCCTCCTTGTTTTCCTTCCTAATTTATATTAGCCATTCTCCTCTCTCCTTATCAACATACTCTCGGTTATTCTTATTTTCCTGATAATCTTTATTCATTATAATTAATTATCATTCTACGCCCGGCTTTGTTGACACTGATTCTAAATTATTTTTTTTTTCTACGGGACAATGGAAACAGGACGAGCACATGTTTAATAAACACGTGACTTGAATATGGATTTTCATTGGTTGGTCGCTGCCACTGTACCCACACAGTCACTATACCTTCACACGTACTGTGTTCCCCCTCATCACTCATTATACCTTCATACTGTACCTCTACACGCACTGTGTTCCCTCTCATCACTCATTATACCTTCACACTGTACCTCTACACGCACTGTGTTCCCCTCATCACTATACCTCCACACTGTACCTCTACACGTACTGTGTTCCTCCTCATCACTATACCTCCACACTGTACCTCTACACGTACTGTTTCCCCTCATCACTATACCTCCACACGTACTGTGTTTCCCTCGTCACTATACCTCTACACGTACTGTGTTCCCCCTCATCACTATACCTCCACACTGTACCTCTACACGCACTGTGTTCCCCTCATCACTACACCTCTACACGTACTGTGTTCCCCCTCATCACTATACCTCTACACGCACTGTGTTCCCCTCATCACTATACCTCTACACGTACTGTGTTCCCCCTCATCACTATACCTCTACACGCACTGTGTTCCCCTCATCACTACACCTCTACACGTACTGTGTTCCCCCTCATCACTATACCTCTACACGTACTGTGTTCCCCCTCATCACTATACCTCCACACTGTACCTCTACACGTACTGTGTTCCCCCTCATCACTATACCTCTACACGTACTGTGTTTCCCCTCATCACTACACCTCTACACGTATTGTGTTCCCCCACATCACTATACCTCTACACGTACTGTGTTCCCCTCATCACTATACCTCTACACGTATTGTGTTCTCCCACATCACTATACCTCTACACGTACTGTGTTCCCCTCATCACTATACCTCTACACGTATTGTGTTCCCCCACATCACTATACCTCTACACGCACTGTGTTCCCCCTCATCACTATACCTCTACACGTATTGTGTTCCCCCACATCACTATACCTCTACACGCACTGTGTTCCCCCTCATCACTATACCTCTACACGTATTGTGTTCCCCTTCATCACTATACCTCTACACGTATTGTGTTCCCCTTCATCACTATACCTCTACACTGTATCTCTACACGTATTGTGTTCCCCTTCATCACTATACCTCTACACTGTATCTCTACACGTATTGTGTTCCCCTTCATCACTATACCTCTACACTGTATCTCTACACGTACTGTGTTCCCCTCATCACTATACCTCCAGTGAAGACCAAAGGTAAACACTGTCCGGAGCGACGAACTCAGCGTTGCCACCTTGCAGCAAGTAGCAGCACTTAAGGAAATAAATTCAAAGGGGAGGCAAGTGTGACTAGGCTACTGATCAGAATAGAAACGTAGGGATAGGAAGGGAGGGCAATACAAGGGAGTGAGTAGGATAACAGGGGAGAGAATGAAATAAGTACTGTACTACTGTGTTCCTCGCATGGTCTCCGACTACTGTGTTCCACACTCATGGTCTCTGACTACTGTGTTCCACACACATGGTCTCTGACTACTGTGTTCCACACACATGGTCTCTGACTACTGTGTACCAAACTCATGGCCTCCGACTACTGTGTTCCACACACATGGTCTCCGACTACTGTGTTCCACACACATGGTCTCCGACTACTGTGTACCACATTCATGGTCTCTGACTACTGTGTTCCACACACATGGTCTCTGACTACTGTGGTCCACACGGGGCCTCGTAGCCTGGTGGATAACGCGCAGGACTCGTAATTCTGTGGCGCGGGTTCGATTCCCGCACGAGGCAGAAACAAATGGGCAAAGTTTCTTTCACCCTAAATGCCCCTGTTACCTAGCAGTAAATAGGTACCTGGGAGTTAGTCAGCTGTCACGGGCTGCTTCCTGGGGTGTGTGTGTGTGTGTGGTGTGGGGAAAAAAAAAGTAGTTAGTAAACAGTTGATTGACAGTTGAGAGGCGGGCCGAAAGAGCAAAGCTCAACCCCCGCAAAAACACAACTAGTAAACACACATGGTCTCCGACTACTGTGTTCCACACACACATGGCCTCCGACTACTGTGTTCCACACACATGGTCTCCGACTACTGTTTCACACACATGGTCTCTGACTACTGTGTACCACACACATGGTCTCTGACTACTGTGTCCCACACACATGGTCTCCGACTACTGTGTACCACACACATGGTCTCCGACTACTGTGTACCACACACATGGTCTCCGACTACTGTGTACCACACACATGGTCTCCGACTACTGTGTTCCACACACACATGGTCTCCGACTACTGTGTTCCACACACATGGTCTCCGACAATTGAGCTCGGCATCCTCAACTTTAAGGTCAAATTCGACAAAGAATTCGAGCATCAGGATAGTTTAAGATAACACAAAGAGTTAGAACAAGACCAGTAGGCGGGGCATAAGCCCTCACTTCCCCCATAGCCACTATTAGGTAAGTACTGACAGGACAGTACTTACCCAAATTCATCTTTCTCATGCACTTACTCACCATCTCCACCCTTCTTGACCTCTCTTCCTCCCTCCTCTTACCCTTAAAGTGACTCCATAACCCACACTAGCCTATCACCCATCACTGCTACTCACATTGTTCGCTTCTGCTCGAATGTTTTGTGTTTACACCTGAGTGGCTTCCACGCACTCGCTACCACTTCTCTCTCCTTTTCTTTGAAGCCGCATCATCCACTCCCTTATTTTACTATCAGCTTCACTTGCCACTGCCCCATCCCAGCGAGCAGTTGCTCTCAGCCGTCTACCAGCCTGCGTAACTCCAAACATTACTTGTATACACCACACATATCAGTGAAATTAATTTGTTCATAGTCTCTTGTTCAAATATCACTGTCAACTTGAATTTCGTTCTCGTTGAGCAGTTCTTTTACACTCTTTCTCGAAGTTTTAGATGTAAATCTTACTCTTACACATCACTATCGTGTGATCTTACGAACGTCCAGATAGTCATCTTATTGCTTTCGTATCACAGAAACTTATCATCTGCACAAGCACTATTACAAATTTTATATAATAAGCGAATAAAATAAATTGTCGCTTATAATAATTATAGTGATATTGCAACTGGGCGAGGCAACTGGCTAGTTGATTAAGGCAGCGTCTGGGATGCTCTCGGATCCCAGACGAGGTTCGAATCCTCTTCACGGCCCTTGTGGATTTGTTCAACTGGCTAGTGCTTCCTCTATCACCCTGTTCTCACGACTATGGCACACAGTACAATGTCGATGTTCTAACCAATATAACACCCAGCCTAACGACGCTGATGGCGTTTAGGCTTTGCGATCGTACGTATATGGGAGTTTAATGTCACATAATCGTGTCTATTGTCACGAGGTGCTTAGACCACCTACATCACACGAGGTGAGCAATCATGGTCTCGTTTACCTCAAGTTACGACATATCATGGGTTGTTTACTTTAATGAAAACTGTAAGATTACACACACACACACACACACACACACACACACACACACACACACACACACACACATACACACACACACACATACATATGAGCATCACCACAGACACTTCAGAATGCATTGTTTATTTTCGTTTCCTCACGACCCGACTCACAACGCCGTTATGCACCGTTATTAAGAACAGGCTCATACGCCATCCTGGATGTTTAATGCCTGAAACCACTATGTACACACTGGGTTCGAACTTTATACAACTGTGTATCATATATAAATGTAGATACAATTCTTAGCAGCTAGAATATGCATCACATGGGCCAAGATACTGTCTAGAAAGTGTGTATCTAGTTTTACATCAAGTTCACTCTTCCTGGTAATCACAAAATACGCTGCAATTTTTCGCCTTATAATTTTCTTTTGAATAGAGATATCAAGTTAATAATGGAACTAAGCAAGGTTCCAAAACTGACGGCTTTTGTTTCAGTCTTGTATTATTATCACTAATTAATATAACATTTTTACGCAGATAATACGCGGGTACGAAAATAGCACTAGGTATAATCTGCACCAAAGATGTCCTTATTTCCACTAGCAGGCAGGAAACAGTGATTCACTGGGTGGTGGTTGAGGTTCCGGCCGCGCGCCCATCGCCACAAGAACTGGGCAGAGGGTCCCTGGTTGACGGAGCAGCCACTATATACCTCTCACCTGACCCTAGCGGCCAAGAGGTGTACTATCCCTCTCACCTGACACTTCAAAATGCCACTGTTGCACTATTGGTTATAGGACCTGGCTTCTTTCTTGCCTGTTATATCTATGTAATTATCAGTAAAACGAAGGAACATGTGCTGATTAATTTATTCTGAATTGTGAGTGTTTAATATCTCAAAGATAGTGAATATTCTGGTGGTGTTAAAATATACGACTGGCAACTCCACAAGGTTGGCTTTAATTGGACTGCCCTCTTATTTTCTTAATAACTCCCTCCCTGTCACGAAGACTACGAGTACGTGCCAAGGTCCAACTTAAGAACAGTGAAACACCTTATAATTGGTCTCAAATTTAGAAATAACAAATGGAATCCAACAACATTAACTTTCATTTACTGTAAAACAAAAGAAAAAATATTGTTTTCGAAGAGAAGCTGCCTTTCTATATTCCTTCGCTGTTATTCTGAGCAGTATCAGGATTCAAACTGCGGGTAAAGTGAACTTAGGAGATATTTATGACGTTAACAGACACTACAGAGTTCTTTTCTCAGAAGGTCCCTTGCGCAATATTTTAAATCAGCCGATTATTTACTTGCTACAAGTTGATGGAAGAGTTGAGGGTAGTGAATGAAGCAGGCAGTGTTTATTGCGTGGTCTCCTAGCAACCCCTGTCTGCCTGCCGTTATTGCAGCGCCCCGCCCGCCATAATCCAGCACACCGCCCTAACTCTCCCTCGAGACCTCTACTTAGCATGTCTTTTTATACCAGTTAATCCTTGACCAGTTAAAAAAAAACACCTGCCAACGACACTACAGAGAACGGGAAATTAAGACATAGCGGTAAGTGCATTATACCTTAACTTTATTTGTTTATAAATATATTTTCGTAATATTATACTATTAATATGATTATATAACTGATAGTCTTATGAACAAATAGTGTAGTGTGTGATAGCCTTATCTATATATTCCGTTAATGTTAATGATAATATTTGTATTAGTAGGCTCAACCCGTTATTGCTCAATCTCGTGCGGCTAGAATTGCCGCTAATCCCTCTAAGAAGAAGTTGCGAACTGGACACCAATTGCTGGAGATCCGTCGACTAGTTAATAGGCCAGAGTCTCGTTCGTTATCGGAATTAACCAGACAAATCGCTCCACCAACTAAGAACGGCCATGCACCACCACCCAGGTCAGGTATGTAGATAACGGGGGTGTGGCAGGTCAGGTGTGTAGATAACGGGGGGCAGGTCAGGTGTTTGGATAACGGGAGGGGCAGGTCAGGTATGTAAATAACAGGGGGGGGGGCTGGTCAGGTGTGTGGTTATTGGGGGGTCAGGTCCCCCCATTATCCACACACCTGACCTGATATTAGAAATTTCGAATTCCTGGTGCCTATAAACTTTAAGCTTCCAGATTGCTGCTATGGTAATGGTTAAGAATAATTGAATGTATATCGTTTCCTAGTTTTCTTGTGTTTATCACCTTCAATATTACTATAAATTGTTATCTCTACTTTTTTCTCAACCTTTCACCCAGTGAAAAAGAGGGTCGCTGCGAAGTTTATCAATGGCTGACTCTGAATATAATTTCCTAGGCAACATCACATTCAGGAAATAAAGATCAGGGGCGGGAAACACGCTCACAATTCCACGAGCAACGCTGTGCCAGGTACACAATGTTTAATATTTAATCATTGTGAAACATAATTATAAGCAATTGTGGAGTGCATTACTCTTTTCTACTCATAAATTAGATCGATCATGAAGTATTTGCATCTAATTTGGGATTTAGTTACACGGTTTTAGAAGTTATTGTGTATAGTATATAAGATACACAATATTTTTTTCAGTGTAAGGACTGCCTAGCCTAGCCAGTCACTAGGCTTGTCCGTGTTAGTAGCAAAGAAACTATTCTCAAAGATTTTACAAAACAATCCTAAATAACATGTCACAGTTCCTTGTCAAATAAATGCTGATGTCAAATAAATATAATCGTGGCATAAATCCCTGACAGGTAAATTAAATTATCAGAAAATCTCCATATCCACCCGTCTGGGTCTGCTGTTTCAACTTACGGACTAAAGCATATTCCAATCATAAATCCCAGCATTGACTGTGAATGTCCCAGTATTGCATGCATATTTTGAAGGGGATACAATCATAATTTGCATTAGGGAAAGTTGCAGTCCTGAACGTGGTTGTTCCATCATATTGTATCCAAAGCTCAATATTGTTTATTGTTTCACACGCGTCCGCCTCTTTCGTTCATTCACCAACCGCCACTCATCATCATTTTCTTCAGTTTGCTTTGTATGTTGTTGAAAACAGAAGAAAAGTTGAGAGAGTGCAGGAGGGTGGAAATGTTTAAGGTGCTGGAGCTGTTGGTGAGGAAGAAGGGAATCAGAGGAGGTTAGTTTCCAGATATTGCAGCCTGTAGTGTCAAGTCAATTTACAGGCAACTCCTACGTTGGTGGTACAGGTCATCTTCAGCGTCTTTGGTGAAGTCGTGAAAGGTGGTGGTGGTGATAATTGCGGTGAGTGTTTTTTTTATGCAGGGATATTCCTGCGCGGGCCCTAAGCCTCTGGCTGGCCCACTAAGTGTTGCTTGTTTCTGTTTTCCTTGGGCGGAGTATGAGTATTTATGACTCGTAAGGTCGCTTCAGTAAGATTTTGACGCGGTGAGTGGTGGCTAGGGCGTCCAGTGGCCGATCAGTGGGGGGAGTGCGTCTAGTAGCCATCAGATTGATTGATTGATAAAGATAAAGCCACCCAAAAGGTGGCACGGGTATGAACAGCCCGTGTGGCCATCACAGAGAAGTACGTCTTGTAGCCGTGCCATTAGGCCATCAGGTGGGGAGTACGTCCATGAGCGAGCAGAGGGTTGGTACGGTGAGAGACAAGCACTGGTATGAAGGCAAGTAGGTGGGCAAGTGAGGTAAATATACCTGATGTTAGCACATTTAATTCAACAACACATGAAGTTGACACTACTTGTTACCTGGTCAATATTTCTGCATAACTCCTTTTGTGGACGACATGCCCAAATAACAATAATAAATGTAATGCTGATTCATATATCTGATTACAATTCTTTTTACTATGCTACATGTCAGTGAAGACAGCCAAAGAATAAAACGCTAAATATTATGTTAGTAATAACATTGATTAATTTATAAACTAAGCTTATTTTTTATGTACATCACAGATTTCGTATTAAAGCAAAATATTCAGCAAATTTGTTACTAGTTGTGTATGTGTATATATATATACACATACACATACATACAGTTGTGTATGTGTATACATACATATATATACACATACATACAGTTGTGTATGTATATATATATATATATATATATATATATATATATATATATAATCAGGTGTAATAGGCCTGTTATGTTGAACAGTGTCTTCTGTGTTGGCATCGTTATATTCCAGTCTTGTCCTTACTCTCATGGTGGGTAGAGTAAATAGTTCCGTGATTTGGTTCATGGTAGGTTGTTCCATTCTTATGCGAATTGCTTCATATATATATATATATATATATATATATATATATATATATATATATATATATATATATATATATATATATATATATATCTCAGACAAGTTCTTTCATAATATCTCTCACGACATCTAGCAAACAGACACCAAACCTGGACATTACCATGATATATACCCCACCAGAGGACACCTCTCGCACGACATGCCTCAGTGCGCCTGGAACCATTGCTGTACTCATTACGTGCAACAAAACCAACAACTGATAACATGCATGTGAATGTGAGACTGATGACATGCCAGCGAGTTTGACGTTTCTTGATTACCGACCCTTGTTTTCTAGACAAATAATGTTTAAAGAGAGCAAACTTAATTTGTAGCTAATAACGCTTCCCCTGTAAAAGCTTCATCAAATCACACAGAGATACATGAGGCTAGTAATTACAGAGGGGAGGGAGGGAAATATTTAGAGGTCAGTCAACTAATTTATGGTATGGTATGGTATTAATTTATAAGTCAGTCATAGGTTTTAATTTTAGACAATGACGTAACAAAGCAGTTTCCCTCAGTTCCATTATTTGGTTTAGGGAATGTCTTGCCCAACACATAATACACGTTAATGTATACGAACCTTGAGGGGGCATCTCTTATATTAATGTTAGCAGCTGCAGCGGTCACTTTTGTCTTCAATCCCATTAATCAATCTGCAGTTTGCCATCTTTGAGTGATGTGTGAAATTATATCTGATTTTTTTTTATAAACTTGTAAAGACAGATGTTTTGCGTAGTTTGATATGAATGTAGGAATATAATTTAGATATATGGAATTGCCTTGCTAGTGAGATTAAGGTTAAAGATCTCTGTATTAATGATTAGAGAATTATGTATTTTAAATTTGGGTGATTTACGCATATAGAGCGGGAAGAACGCAATTTATGCTCCAGGCAGTGCTGGGTGCAGCTAGTGAAGGCATCCACAACGCAATCGATGGTCATTTATTTTTTATGGCTTAGTTCTCTGCGTGTGTGTGTGTATGTACTGGAAGGAGAGAGAGAGAGAGAGAGAGAGAGAGAGAGAGAGAGAGAGAGAGAGAGAGAGAGAGAGAGGGGAGAGAGAGAGTGAGGGTGTTCTATAATCACTGTGCTTTAACCGTTCTTCAGGAAAGGAGCCACAGAGTACATCGATCACCTTCCCCCCCCCCCCCATCAGACGGGCAGCGGGTTTATGGGAGGACAAAGGGTGGGGGGTTAGGGCGGTGAGGAAAGTCTCATAATGAGGGCCAGGTGTGAGGGAGGGCGGCAGTGATGACGGTGATTGGTACAAAATTATAATGGCAGCGGTTTTCGTAATGCAGATAATGGAAGAGTAACAGTAGTGTAGGTATTTTGTGGCCACCATATTGACTGTAGTGGTGATGGTATTGGTATTAGGAGAGGAAGAGCTAGTTGGGTGGACTCCTGTGTTTGACCACGCTGTTCTATTGCCGCTAATGGCAAATACACCTGTTGCTTGCTGCACCTGCCTCCTCTCATACCCCCTCCCCCCCCCCCCCACAAACACACACATACACTCTTTTGTAACGTGTATGCCTGTGTTTGAGGAGCACATATAATGCCTGTGAGGAGTGGGCCATGTTAGATGTGACTCCTGAGTGTCGTGACGAGCTTGGGGGGGGGGGGGGACTAAACCCAACGTCGCACAAGAGAGAAAACCAGGAGAACCGTGATCACCATAAGCCTTAACCCTTCTGCTACTTAAGATTTATATAAATTCCGGCGAAGGGATTAGCCTGGTTAAGCTTCCTAACTCTGGAAATGGTAAATCAATATACCAGATTTCTGCGCATGTTTTAAAAAATGAAATTGATGTGAGTGCTGTTCCGTCCATGATATTCTCTCTCCGCTGAAGGCCTTGTATGCCACAATCACTGAAACTCGACAAGACTAGTTCCTGTTAAATTGTGTGTCTAGTTTATAACGTGGTCGTGACACGGACCCACTGTGAAACTACACTACAGTACCATGGACCACTGTGAAGCTACACTACAGTACCATGGGCCACTGTGAAGCTACACTACAGTACCATGGGCCACTGTGAAGCTATACTACAGTACCATGGACCACTGTGAAACTACACTACAGTACCATGGACCACTGTGAAGCTACACTACAGTACCACGGACCACTGTGAAGCTACACTACAGTACCATGGACCTATGATAACGAAGCACTACGGACACCTACAACAACTAGGAATTGAAACTGATGACATTGAAAAACAAGTCAAAACCTGGCACCAAGACTCCGTAGGGTTGCCAGTGACTGTTTAGGAACGTTTACAGAAATATACTACCATGTTTTACATATTCTGACAGTGTTTCGCAAACGTACTGTACATACTGAAGAAAGTAGCGATGGATAGGGTTGAATGCTGGAGGCTAAGAGTCAGTAAACCGGATACTGAGCCGGATATCGGAACGGCACGACGCTGGATCAGTCTCTGAATGCAAAGAGAAAATGGAAGCTTCGGTCTGTTTGACTAGGATAGATCATTTGCTAATTTCTTTCAATGACCATAGAATATTTGCAGTTGATACATGTGTTGTGACGTAATGTTCTGTAGAAATACACAGAGAAGTACACTCTGCTTCTCAGTGTATATACACTGAACTCGCCTCCTGTTTTTCTACTTCCTGCAAACGACTAAAACGATATTGTGAAGGCAGCATTGATACAACCGTCGACTCAGTGTTGATGAACCGTGGTCCTGCCAGCAAGGCAAGGCTCTTCTCTCATCTGGTTGTCCAGACCACTACCGACCAGGTCGTCCAGACCACTACCGACCAGGTCGTCCAGAATACTAGTGACCAGGTCGTCCAGACCACTACCGACCAGGTCGTCCAGAACACTACCGACCAGGTCGTCCAGACCACACTAGGCGAGCCACTCAGGTTACATTACCTGGAAATAAATGCTGCCTCTACTCAAGAGGACGAAAGTCGATGCAACTCTGCAGCACAACACCTGCACACCTGCAATCTATTGTGAATATTAATAGTCGCCCGAGGATGGTCTTCCAGGTAAGGGCAGGGGATAGGGAGGATAGTAGAGGGGGAGGAGGTTGATAGGAGGATGGTAGATGGAGGATGGTGGGAAGGAGGGTGGGAGGAAGGTGGGAAGTTGGTGGGGTGATATTATGGGGGAGGAGGTTGGTGGGGTGATGTTATGGGGGGGGGGTGGAAGGTGGGGAGGAATGTTGCTGGTGGGGTGGGATTGTTGGAGAAGGGGGGGATTAGAATAGAGGGGATGGTGGGTAAATAATGCCAACGTTTCTAAAAATTAATTGTTCACATTACTACTGTAGACGGAATGTACAAAACATGAACTGTTGCAACACAAAATGTTCACGATTTGTGATATAGGTTTTGTATGGGCTCAAGAACGAAAGCAATGGTCATACATAACATTTCCTAAGGTGCATTTATTCCTTAAATGTACATTTACATGTACATTTATGTACATTTACATTTATCTATGTACATTTAAGGTACATACTCATGTATGTACTATATCACGTCTAAGGTTGTGTATATAAGGCCTAGGATGACCTTTGGAGGATATGTTGTTATATTACATGGTATCCCTACAACACCCTCCTAGGGATAACGCATTTGATTGTTGATTGTTGCCGCCGAAGGCGGCTAGTTTATTGTGCACCCCATACTCATCCTGTGAGCGGTAGCGCAAAAGCATTACAGAGGGCACAAAAGGTCTTTATCAGACCTCATTTATATAACGCATTTATAATTTATCCTAACATTAAATTATAGTCTCTGTCCTTTGTTCTTGTTGCCTTTTTCAACATTTTCCACGCTCTGAATGATGCATGTGTAAACATGTGTTCGCCGCTTGTCCGTGGATATGTGCACTTAGCGTATTATATAGCGGAGGTCTCTGTAACCCTAAAGAGGTTGATAGGTTTTAAGCCCAACACCAAATTCAAAACGTGCTCTAGTCACCGTCTAGTGTATCGATTCTGACCCAAAGTCCATCAGGTCATCACCTTCAATATCACCTGATCCCGCGCAGGTGATATTGAAGGTCCCTTCAAGACCGCAGTCCATCCCATCACCTTCAAGACCATCTGTGTATCTATGTATTTACGTATGTAGCTTAGCCTAACATTTTAAAAGCACTACGATCACCTTCTGTGGTTCAATAAATCTCTGAACTGTATGTTTGACAAATCTTTCACCCTGTCCATGGAGGACAGAAGAAAATGTATATATGCTAGTTAGCATTGTAAATGTGTGGCCACGTCTGTGGTAGAAAATAATAATAATAATAATAAAAACCTTCAAGACCGTAGTTCATGCTTGTCACCTTAAAGACCACAGCCCGCAGCCATTGCCTTCAAGACCACACTCCACGCCCACTCCCTCAAGACCACAGTCCACCTCATCAGGAGAAAGCGCCAAGCCATTATGACTACATAGCCCATATTCAAGAAACAGCCCACTTGTTTGCTAGATACAATACAATGGCAAGAAAAGGAACGCTGTCAATTGCTTCAGTACGTTCATTTTGTATTTGGGGAATACTTCAGATTCAGATACGAATATTTATGTTGGAATATCTCTACCAGAGTTTTGAATCAAGTCAGCGATACACCTACATTGAATACAGAGCTTGGCGAGTATTATGTCCATTTCAGTGATCCAGTTTTGAATGTCGGCTCCATCAGGACACTTTTATTCAAATTCAAATTAGACAAATTTGTGGATTAAGCATTTAAAAAAATGAATGCTGATGTAATTACGAGAAATGTTTTTATAAGTGTAATTATTATGAAAAATATATAATTAGTGTGTATGTGTGTGTATGTGATTAATAACATCGATTGAGAAAAACAAACTATATAGGTTAAAATACAAAATTTCGGCCCTAGATACATATATTGGACGTTATCGCCAGCTAAATTTAGAGCAATATCTAAAGGTCATCTGTTGACACAATATTTTGCATCACATGATATCCAGAAAATGTTTGTCAGACAAAATTTACCAAACACCAAGACCTAATGGGATTAACAAAATATATAATAATGACAAATAAAATTGACTCTTAAATTCAACTTTGGATACATCTTACCGGAGACAGTACTAAAGTTCTGACTGTGTGTGAAGTAAAACATTTGAATGAACCCTTTCTATGACCATATGAATAAATCAAGTATATATTATTTGATCATACGCTGAGCAAATGATGAGTGAAGGGTTCATCCAGTCTGTCACCCGGGCCATGAATTAGGTAGCCTCACTCGTTTGTATCTCTTGCCCAGCCTCCTAAAATGAAAGTACTTACAGTAACTATTTTAGTCGACAGTAACAAGATGTAGTGATGGACCACCAGAAAGTTGGCTGTTGTATTATAGAACTATGACAAACAAGAAACTTTTTTTAACTGCAGCATAAATATAAAACCTAACCTTACCTCTCCTAGCAATACTAGGCCTAATAACCGCTGCCTTAGACCTAATATATACTAAATATATGTACTATACTAGGTCTAGGAATATTTTAGTTTGGTTTTTTAGCTTTATTTTTTCCTGGCTATAAAACTTATAAAAAGTAGTTTACTGGCGGTCCATCACTTCATATTGGTACTTGGGACCAAATGGTTACTATAAATACTATCAATTTAGGAGGATGAGCTGGTATCTCAGTCCATCAATGTCCCACGTGCAACTATTCCTCACTCAGAACATTGCTTCTCTGTCTTCGTGATACATTTCCCTTAGAATACCGCATATCGTTATCATGACTCCCGCGTTCCTTGTTTCGTCTAGTATAATGACATTTCCCTCGGAGTTCCTTCACAGCTCTACTTTGTTAGTTCAAGAACGATCCTTGGTGCATATCTTTTTTACTTTCTAGTTTCCTTTGTATTTCTTTCGGTGGGGAGGGATGTCATCTTGAGATGATTTCGGGGCTTTAGTGTCCCCGCGGCCCGGTCCTCGACTAGGCCTCCACCCCCAGGAAGCAGCCCGTGACAGCTAACTCAACCTGTCCTCTTAAAAATAACGTCGCTTTTGGCCGTTTGCCTGTATGGGCGAATATGGACGTAATTTGAAAATGAAAATATATTTGGGATTTTTTTTTTTTTAGAAACCGTAAGTTAAGGATCCTCTGATAGGTTAGGTGGGCAGGAAATTCTCATAAAGTTTCAAAACGGTATGAAAAACGTTAATGGAAAGTTTCCTCTTCTAAGCTTGCCGAGTAAGCCGGACGACTCAAACAGAAAACGGAACAGAACGTCACTTTTGTGAGTCGATTTCATTTCAAATTACGTCCAAATTTGGCCGTAGCGCGCATACGAGCGAAAAGTGACGTTCTTTTTAAGAGGACGGGTTGAACTAACACCCAGGTACCTATTTTACTGCTAGGTAACAGGGGCACAGGGTGAAAGAAACTCTGCCCATTGTTTTTCGCCGGCGCCTGGGATCGAACCCGGGACCACAGGATCACAAGTCCAGTGTGCTGTCCGCTCAGCCTACCGGCTCCCTACCGGCTCGGCCTACCGGCCTCCGTCATGCTTGTGCTGCATACTCAATACAATGTCTCGCATAGGTTCCTGTGTTTAGCCTTTCAAGAAGATTTCTTAGTATCTCCACTGTGACTGTTATCATGACCAAGCATTCCTTAAGCCGACCACCGCCACGTGAAACATCAGCCTCAGCTTCTCTTGTTACTTAATTCCCGTTGCCGGGTAAAGGAAGCGTGTGCTTAGGTTTATCTAGGTCACCCCTAGGTCCCTTTGGGCATGCTACTGACCTTCCCTGGGATGCAACCTACATCAATTGCCTAACCCCTCGGTACCTATTGTACTACTAGATGAACAGATGCATCAGATGAAAGGAAACGTGCCCAACCGTTTCTGTCCTGCTCCGGGAGTGAATCGGGGTGTCTTAGTTGTGAGCCAAGGACGTAGACTACTGAGCTACAGAACCCTGTCACCCCCAAAAGGATAGATACAATTATTTTTGACAGGTTAAATTGACACCGTTCCTCTAATTTAACCATTATTACATTGAGGGCTGGTAAAAACGTGATTAATTATTGCCCCCCCAACCCATCTCTCTTTGTGTTCCGGATGTGAAATGTACATTGTTAGGGGAGAAGGAAAGGGAGCGGACAGGAAGGGAGAGGAGCGGTGAGGCGGGGGAGGGGGGACGAGATGAGTGGCGGGATATGGGAATAGGAATTTGGTGAGTAACAGAGATATGGGAAGAGGAACTTGGTCAGTGGAAGGGTAATGAAAGTGGTACTAGGTGAGTAAATGGATAATTGAAGTGGATCTAGGTGAGTGA
>NC_091155.1:28840382-28842882 GCF_040958095.1 Procambarus clarkii
TTAATAAAAACTCTGATATTGCAATAAAAACGAATGCAACACAAAGAAAATATAAACAACCAAATCGGTTTTAAGCTCCTATATTTAGCCTCTTCCAATCTCTCGAGCCGCTGGATCTTCCGGTTGTGATGTGCTGACCATGTATAGCAATTGAATATTACATATTAAAGTCATTTAGACAATACATTAGATAATTTGTTGTTGTTGTTTTAGATTCAACTACTCTGAACAAAAAGTTGCAAGAGAGTGAGTTCACTATGGTGAGCCCGTAGTGGACTTACCTGGCACAGTAGCGGGTCTGTAACTAAATAAGAAGGTAACATAGGGAGATGACTTTGAGTTGAGACAACATAACTGACTTCTATTTCAACTCTTACCCCTCCCTGCTTTTTCCTCTGCCGGGGTTTCCCTCTGCCCGTCCTCTGAACCCTGCCTCTGAACCTCTCCCACTGTCCCCTCCCCCCATGCCTCCGCTTCTCATGCCCCTCTATACCTCTCCCCTCCACTTTTTCGTCATATAAAAGCTTACATCATCAACAGATATACCTGAACCAGCCTCACGCCTTGAAGGGGTGAGAGAGAGAGAGAGAAGCGGGGTGAGAGGTGAGCGAGAGAGCAGAGGCAGGTGAGAGGTGAGGGAGTGAGGAGATTCAAGGATTGAGGTGGGGGGGAGAGAGAGGAGGCAGGAAGTGAGAAGCAAGGTGAGGGGAAAAAGGAGAAGCTGGGTTTTTTCTATCACAGACGTGGTCAAACATTTACAGCGCTAACCAGAATATATACATTTTATTCTGTGTCCCATGGACAGGGTTAGACATCTGTTAGAAATTATATAGTCCAGTGATTTTTTTGAGGAGTCAACCAAGGAAGATGATCGTAGTGATTTTACAGTGCTAACCATCATACATAAATACATTTCCATCTGTCCTACATAATAATTGAAACATAAATAATTCAAATAATAACACAATGAAGAACATAAACATTCAGACATAAATAATTCAATTAAAACAGTAATTCAAACATAAACAATGTTTGAGGTATGTTCTTTTACACAATGTGATTAATGTGTGTTTACAAATGAGAAATTCAATTCTAAGCAGCTTACACATTTACACATACACGTACATATTTACGTCTCTGCTACTTGACAGGTTAAGATGCCTGCTACAGAAACTAGTGTATTACTAAGCACTTAACTACAGAAGGTAATTAAGTTGCTTTTACAAGCTCAAGTTATAGTTACATCACATATATTACATAACTGATGTATTACTTATTCAATCTTGGGTAGAGTCCAGTATAACACTAAGTGTTCCAGTACTGTATTCAGATAATAATTACAGAGTTGATATCATATGAATATGATGTGACTAACACATGAACATAATTGAAATTGAAATAAGTTTATTGAGGTAAATTACACACAAAGGGATGAGGTATCTCAAGCAATCCTCACCCCGTTCGGTACAACGTGTTCATACATATATAGACACACATCACAAACAATAAACATATTGCCGAACATTCTAAGAGATAAACATATATATATTTCAGATAGAAAATTGCAAGAGACATGCAGATAATTCAACAAAAGATTACAGTCTTGGCGCAAAATTCTATATATCTCTCCAGAATATCATCAACCTTTCCATTGTGACACATCCAGCAGGCTATTTGTTCAGGAACAGTCCTTATCTCAGCGTTTCTATATACATTAATCAACGGGCAATCAAGAACATAATGGGTGAGGGTGTGAGACCTTAACATACCACATAGTTTACACTTTGCGTCATTATTGGGTGAGGGTGTGAGACCTTAACATACCACATAGTTTACACTTTGCGTCATTATTGGGTGAGGGTGTGAGACCTTAACATACCACATAGTTTACACTTTGTGTCATTATCATGAACACCTATCCCATAACGAACATAATGTGTCATGATACTGAATGAATAATGGCAAAATAAACAGCAGCAATTGTTACACTCCTAATTACAGTAACAGATACATTATAAAACACAGGAGACAATTTATAGTAAGCTACCTTTCCTAGTGATATACAGCTTATTCTGAATTTTTTTTGTAAGAAAGGTCTATATAAACTAACAATGCTTGAAATAGCAGACAAGTATTGGTAAATAAAGAAAATTATAGATACGTACATGAAGTTAGAAAGATGAAATTTCCGGGTACAAAATAGAACAATTACTTAATAATGTCAAGTACCCAGTTAAGGGCATAGTTAATAATGTCAAGTACTGTGCTCAGTTAATTGAATGATTACAGGTAAATGTTGGTCACATTAAAATTTGTACTTTAATACATGACGAGTGAGGTTAGCTAAGGATTTAGTATTTAGTATTATATATTTTCCACATATAATATGAGTAAGTGATTTCAAAGTATAAACAGTACAGTATTTGAATGTAACAAAAAAAACTGAGGCTAGATTTTTTCCTAATTAAAATCCATTGGGTTAGTCTTCAGTATTTAATTT
>NC_091155.1:28847882-28853627 GCF_040958095.1 Procambarus clarkii
ATATTTTGTACCTTTGTAACAATTACGCTGAATTCACATTGCCAAGATGAGTAAATAAATAATAATAAATGTGTCATTTCTTAACAGAGATGAGTACACCTTAGAGAGCGTATAAAGCACACGTTCCCGGTGTAGCCTCCTGTGAATAATGATGCGTATTGAAATACACCAGGTCACAGCCCTCGCTCTTCACCCTCAATACTTCCAAGTTCACATAAGGCCGACGAGTGCATCAGCGACTACAGCATTCCCTGGATAATAGGTGAGAGCCTGCATCTTCTACAGCTCCATATCCTCATATCCCAGCTCCCTGTCTTCATATCCCAGCTTCATGTCCTCATATCCCAGCTCCCTGCCCTCATAACCTACGCCCGTGGTCGTGTTTACATGTGAGGCAAATAAATGACAACATTGTTAGATGAGCTACGGTAGAACGTGTACGTTTTGGCGCGTTTTCCAGCAGACGATCGATGGAGCTCTGTTCCCGCGCTTTCAAAACAAACGCGCACTTGCGAACATTTCTACCAAAGTAAGCCCGAGTGAGCATTTGGCACCACCACGGAGGTTACGGAGCCCCTCCAACAATAGAAGCCGTATCTTACCTTAGCACTGTCAGTCCGGTTAAATATCCCCTCAGAAGCAGGCCAGTGAAGCACACTGGTGAGCACCCAGCACGGAATACTGACTTTCGCGCACACACACACACCGCGAAGCACACAGTCCGCTTCCCGGCCACTGGGCGGGAACTGCTGCCACCCCGCGCATGCGCTCCTCCCACTGCACCCCTCTCCCTCTTCCTCTCCTCTCTCTGTCTCTCTCTCTATCTCCACTCTCTCTCTCTCTCTCCCTTCCCAATCTCATACAACCTCTCCTCTGTCCCGCTCATCTCCACTCTCTCTCTCCCTTCCCAATCTCATACAACCTCTCCTCTGTCCCGCTCATCTCCACTCTCTCTCTCCCCTCTCCTTTTCCACTACACGCTCTGTCCTCTCCCAAGCAGAAGAATGCCGTCTGCAGAGAGTTGGAGATGACACTGCGGCACTCAGCAACCCTAGAGTGCACATAGCCATAAAGCCCAAGATTGCCTAATACTGCGTCTCACAACGAGGAAGGAGGCACAATTACATACCAATACTTGATCGTCATCCCAGTGTTAATATCCTGCTTGGGTAGTGCGTTAATATATTGTAAATTAACATTTAATGGTTAAACAATTTGTGTTGCCTATATTTAGCAAACATTTGTTTTTATTATTAACGAGCGTGCTACAAACATCTCACATCAGACTGACTTCCTGGTAAATGTTGATGACAAGAGATAGTCGTCATGCGTCAGTGTTAGGCAGTCTCGTAGTACAATTGGCTTCGTTCTAGACCAAATGCATAGTTCGATTACCGGGCGGGACAGAACTGATTGGGCACGTTTACTTTCACCTAATGCCTCTCTCTCCCTCCCTCCTTTCTCCCCCCTTTCTCTCTCCCCCCCTCTCTTTCCCTCCATTCTTTCTCCTCCCCCCCTCTCTCTCTCTCTCCCTCCTTCCATTCTCCCCCACCCCCTCTCTTTCACTTCTTTTGTTGCTGCTCCTCTCATAGTAATTAAAGTGAGAGGCATAGTTCCTCCCTTCTCCCTCAGCACAGATCTCTCCTCCATTCCTTCTACCCCTCCAGTTTTTCTCCACCTCATCCCACACATCCCTTCTCCCTTCCCATTTCGTCCTCCCTACACCTCCCGTCCTGCCTTTCTCCCTCCTTCTCTTCCTCCTTCCCGTACTTCCTTCTTCCGTCCCTCCTGCTGTTCACATTTGGCTAAGAACACTAGAGTAGCTACAACCAAATAAAATAAAAAACTTTATTCGTAAACTGCCATACATCAGACTGCTACATCAGACTGCCATACAGACAAACTGCTCCATAGGGAGCCGGTCGGCCGAGCGGACAGCACACTGGACTTGTGATCCTGTGGTTCTGGGTTCGATCCCGGGCGCCGGCGAGAAACAATGGGCAGAGTTTCTTTCACCCTGTGCCCCTGTTACCTAGCAGTAAAATAGGTACCTGGGTGTTAGTCAGCTGTCACGGGCTGCTTCCTGGGGGTGGAGGCCTGGTCAAGGACCGGGCCGCGGGGACACTAAAGCCCCGAAATCATCTCAAGATAACCTCAAGATAACATCGAGTTGGTGTACACAAAATTCCAATATATTTACATAAGAGAAAGTCGTAATAATCGTCTAACACGCAGTCACTATAGTTATATACTGTATAATCTAGACTTAGATTTAGTTTAAGAACCTTTATTTGTCAGTGATATATCGCAGCTGTGGCTGAAGTTAACAGTATACAGCCGTCAAGAAAAGTTTACAATTAGAGCGGCGTGAGAATTATATTAGGAAAACATATAACTTAAAATTAGAATGATAAGTTTGACGGATGACTAATATTAACTAATTATACCATGAAGTTATAAATATATGAACACTCGGCATTTTTCATCTATAAATTCAAGGACTACACTAGATCATTCAAGTTCTAGTATGTTTATTGAGACAAGAAAGAAATACATCTCAAAGGGATAGAGTAGCTTAGGCTATTTCTACCCTCCCACACTAGATCATAACCACTCTGAACACAGCTGATGTAACATAGATCTGATTGCCATAGGGGTTTAAAATACTTCAAATTTTCTTACAATGTACTTGTTAATTTTTTTCAATTTGCTACAAATTACCTACTTATAATTACCTTTTAGATTAAGGGGGCATATTCATGTAAAATTAAAAGTGGTTCAATTTGCTTATAAATTCTTTTATGAAATGGTTATAGAAAGGGCTGCAGCTGGTCCAAGTTTCATCATCACACCCTAAACAGAAAAGGAGAAAAGAAATAAACAACGAATTATGCAACGAATTTTCAAATAGTTTCAGGGAACACATGTGTCAACTAAAATCATTTCTATAACACTCAGATATTAAATTAAGCACATAATAAAGGATTCTAGTGATCAGTTTTATCAAAAAAGTGTTTAGTGCAATAATATAATTTTTCAAAGTTACCCTACTAAAAAATATGCAATATATGATATTTATAAATTTGTATAAAATCAACAAATAGACTTTGGACTAAAATGTCTACTAGAGTCTGTAGAAGCACAAACGCTACATATAAGGTGTAATTTGCATGTAAATTGATTAATAAATGAAAGCTCTGAAGGAATTTGAATTTACTTTCCAGAGTAAAATAAAGATCCAAGTTCAGCCACCTGTAGCTGAGCTTGACTTCGACAGATTTCGTTCATAATTGGCACCCTTGCAGATAGGCATCCATTGAGCAAGGTGTGCAAGTTTCATGCAAATCCCTTGATAACAAACGAGAAAAAAAAATTGGCAAAAAAAAAAAATAAAAAAAATAAAAAGAAAAAAAAAATTTAAATATAAATATATTGAACATACATATTACAATTATTACAAGAGTTTGTGCTTCTACAGCACATAGTAGACATTTTAGTTGACACATGTGTTCCCTGAGATTATTTGAGAATGTTGAACATTCGTTGCATAATACGTTGTGTATTTTTTTCTCCTTTTCTGTTTAGGGTGTGATGGTGAAACTTGGACCAGCTGCAGCCCTTTCTATAACCATTTCATAAAAAATTTATAAGCAAATTGAACAATTTTAATTTATAACGATATTTTTTGATATGCCCCCTTAAGGACCTGTCCGAAACGCTATGCGTGTTATTGGCTTTACAAAAATATAAAAACATCAATGCTATGTACTCATGCACTCTCATAAACTCATTATACCTTCTTGTAAATATATAAATAAATAAATATAAACTTGTCAATAAGGCTATTGACAACCATTTTCTCAAAATGGTGGCGATGTCTACGCGGCCAGCACATGCAGGGGAAAGTGAGCCTTGAGCTGTAGGTGCACAAGGAGCACTGTGCCCTCCGCATCCCGTTACTTCATGAAGAGGCCGGTACACAATACTGGCACAGTGCCTCCCTCTCACACACAGTATCTGAATAGTAACTACAGTATCTGAATAGTAACTTTCCAGTTCCCGGTCCCCGCGGGAAAACGGGGCATAGTTGGCAATTTTGTTATTTTATTTTTACATTGTCATTGAGTTTTTCTTATTATTTGTGTTTGCGATGAAAATGCACAAATTTGTGTCCTTCACAGACACTCATTGTTCGCACGTTAGACCAGGCTCACACCAAACAGAAAAGACCTAAACATTTTATTTGAAAACAAATCAACTAACCGAATATAGACTTTCAGATAGACAATGTAAACATTGATAGTAAAAGTGTTGGAAAGTTCCTAAGCTTGTCCACGTACAAGAGAGTGAGCTTCAGTACATATTCACTTACAGCACATAGCCAAAAAAGTAGGTTTCTCTCTTGATTCCATGTATGACATATAATCTTGCCATTAACGCACTGAAGAACAATGGAGGAGTATTTTTCTGTGATTCAAAGTAAGCTCTTCAGGCCTTTAAAATCCCGACATGCAAAATAGATACTAGGAATGCTGTAACATCCATTATAAACAAAATTTTTAATGCAAAGAGAAAGAGTTTCAGAGTCTCATTTGTATGGATACCATCTCACATAGGTGTTGTCCAGCATGATGACACAGACAAGGCAGCTAAAACTGCATATGATAAACCTGAAATGAGTTGGATATGGATATTCCAATCTCTGCAGCAAAAGCCGCAATATTTCAGGAAATTAGGGAAGACAGAAGAGCAGTTACTGACACACAAAAGTCAGAAAGCACGAGAGTAAAGAGCTATGACATGTTTAGAACCGAGAATTATATGTACGGGCAGCATAAAACATCCACTAGACAGTGTGACATTGTAATTGCCAGAATTAAGCTGGGATATCGATATCTGTGGCAGGTGACTGCAGGTAATGAATCTCCCAACTGTGGGGGACATTCCTATTGTAAACTGTGTGAACAAGAGCTGGGACATACTGTACTCTCCAACACTATATCTGTGATCACCCTGTTATCAGTGACTTCAGACCAAATAGTATGAGGTACTTTGAGCTCTGTAATTACTTCATACACTCAAGAATATTGGAAGATATTCTTATGCTGTACCCAGATTTTGCTAGTGGAGGCGAATAGATCAGCCTTAAATTTAATGTTCTCTCCTGACTCCATGTATGACTGGTCTGTGAGGTCATACGTCCTGTGTGGTGGGGATGTTGGATGAGTTTGTAGCTGTTTTTTTATCTACACTGTGTAATCTTTCATGTATAATAGGGTAGCAGCATATTATTAATTGCTGTGTATACCTGAGATTGTTAAAAAAAAAGAACTTGATTCGAGAGGAATCTTGTGGAAACTGGTTAAAATAATTATAATATAATATGTCCATGATACAGTGCTTAGCTCTAATGAAAATCATATAGTTATTATTTAGTCAAATTTAATCTATTTTTTGTATTGAGGCAGGTATTTTCTCTCCTAATTTCATGTATGACTAATAATCCTGTGAGATTATTGTAGGTTGTATGTTGAAGGTTGTAACAGATCCCATGAGCACTACACCAGAAATAAATACAGTTTTGATATTCCTAGAGTACGACTTAATCAAACTAGAAATGCTCTGCAAATCAAGGGGCCCAGAATGTGGAATGACCTTCCCAACCATGTTAAAGACTGTACCTCTCTCAACCAATTTAAGATAAAAACGAAGCTATACCTAATAAATTCCCTGTAACCTACCTAC
>NC_091155.1:28854127-29086627 GCF_040958095.1 Procambarus clarkii
GTCTCTGACTACTGTGTACCACACACATGGTCTCTGACTACTGTGTCCACACACATGGTCTCCGACTACTGTGTACCACACACATGGTCTCCGACTACTGTGTACCACACACATGGTCTCCGACTACTGTGTTCCACACACACATGGTCTCCGACTACTGTGTTCCCCACACACACATGGTCTCCGACAATTGAGCTCGGCATCCTCAACTTTAAGGTCAAATTCGACAAAGAATTCGAGCATCAGGATAGTTTAAGATAACACAAAGAGTTAGAACAAGACCAGTAGGCGGGGCATAAGCCCTCACTTCCCCCATAGCCACTATTAGGTAAGTACTGACAGGACAGTACTTACCCAAATTCATCTTTCTCATGCACTTACTCACCATCTCCACCCTTCTTGACCTCTCTTCCTCCCTCCTCTTACCCTTAAAGTGACTCCATAACCCACACTAGCCTATCACCCATCACTGCTACTCACATTGTTCGCTTCTGCTCGAATGTTTTGTGTTTACACCTGAGTGGCTTCCACGCACTCGCTACCACTTCTCTCTCCTTTTCTTTGAAGCCGCATCATCCACTCCCTTATTTTACTATCAGCTTCACTTGCCACTGCCCCATCCCAGCGAGCAGTTGCTCTCAGCCGTCTACCAGCCTGCGTAACTCCAAACATTACTTGTATACACCACACATATCAGTGAAATTAATTTGTTCATAGTCTCTTGTTCAAATATCACTGTCAACTTGAATTTCGTTCTCGTTGAGCAGTTCTTTTACACTCTTTCTCGAAGTTTTAGATGTAAATCTTACTCTTACACATCACTATCGTGTGATCTTACGAACGTCCAGATAGTCATCTTATTGCTTTCGTATCACAGAAACTTATCATCTGCACAAGCACTATTACAAATTTTATATAATAAGCGAATAAAATAAATTGTCGCTTATAATAATTATAGTGATATTGCAACTGGGCGAGGCAACTGGCTAGTTGATTAAGGCAGCGTCTGGGATGCTCTCGGATCCCAGACGAGGTTCGAATCCTCTTCACGGCCCTTGTGGATTTGTTCAACTGGCTAGTGCTTCCTCTATCACCCTGTTCTCACGACTATGGCACACAGTACAATGTCGATGTTCTAACCAATATAACACCCAGCCTAACGACGCTGATGGCGTTTAGGCTTTGCGATCGTACGTATATGGGAGTTTAATGTCACATAATCGTGTCTATTGTCACGAGGTGCTTAGACCACCTACATCACACGAGGTGAGCAATCATGGTCTCGTTTACCTCAAGTTACGACATATCATGGGTTGTTTACTTTAATGAAAACTGTAAGATTACACACACACACACACACACACACACACACACACACACACACACACACACACATACACACACACACACATACATATGAGCATCACCACAGACACTTCAGAATGCATTGTTTATTTTCGTTTCCTCACGACCCGACTCACAACGCCGTTATGCACCGTTATTAAGAACAGGCTCATACGCCATCCTGGATGTTTAATGCCTGAAACCACTATGTACACACTGGGTTCGAACTTTATACAACTGTGTATCATATATAAATGTAGATACAATTCTTAGCAGCTAGAATATGCATCACATGGGCCAAGATACTGTCTAGAAAGTGTGTATCTAGTTTTACATCAAGTTCACTCTTCCTGGTAATCACAAAATACGCTGCAATTTTTCGCCTTATAATTTTCTTTTGAATAGAGATATCAAGTTAATAATGGAACTAAGCAAGGTTCCAAAACTGACGGCTTTTGTTTCAGTCTTGTATTATTATCACTAATTAATATAACATTTTTACGCAGATAATACGCGGGTACGAAAATAGCACTAGGTATAATCTGCACCAAAGATGTCCTTATTTCCACTAGCAGGCAGGAAACAGTGATTCACTGGGTGGTGGTTGAGGTTCCGGCCGCGCGCCCATCGCCACAAGAACTGGGCAGAGGGTCCCTGGTTGACGGAGCAGCCACTATATACCTCTCACCTGACCCTAGCGGCCAAGAGGTGTACTATCCCTCTCACCTGACACTTCAAAATGCCACTGTTGCACTATTGGTTATAGGACCTGGCTTCTTTCTTGCCTGTTATATCTATGTAATTATCAGTAAAACGAAGGAACATGTGCTGATTAATTTATTCTGAATTGTGAGTGTTTAATATCTCAAAGATAGTGAATATTCTGGTGGTGTTAAAATATACGACTGGCAACTCCACAAGGTTGGCTTTAATTGGACTGCCCTCTTATTTTCTTAATAACTCCCTCCCTGTCACGAAGACTACGAGTACGTGCCAAGGTCCAACTTAAGAACAGTGAAACACCTTATAATTGGTCTCAAATTTAGAAATAACAAATGGAATCCAACAACATTAACTTTCATTTACTGTAAAACAAAAGAAAAAATATTGTTTTCGAAGAGAAGCTGCCTTTCTATATTCCTTCGCTGTTATTCTGAGCAGTATCAGGATTCAAACTGCGGGTAAAGTGAACTTAGGAGATATTTATGACGTTAACAGACACTACAGAGTTCTTTTCTCAGAAGGTCCCTTGCGCAATATTTTAAATCAGCCGATTATTTACTTGCTACAAGTTGATGGAAGAGTTGAGGGTAGTGAATGAAGCAGGCAGTGTTTATTGCGTGGTCTCCTAGCAACCCCTGTCTGCCTGCCGTTATTGCAGCGCCCCGCCCGCCATAATCCAGCACACCGCCCTAACTCTCCCTCGAGACCTCTACTTAGCATGTCTTTTTATACCAGTTAATCCTTGACCAGTTAAAAAAAACACCTGCCAACGACACTACAGAGAACGGGAAATTAAGACATAGCGGTAAGTGCATTATACCTTAACTTTATTTGTTTATAAATATATTTTCGTAATATTATACTATTAATATGATTATATAACTGATAGTCTTATGAACAAATAGTGTAGTGTGTGATAGCCTTATCTATATATTCCGTTAATGTTAATGATAATATTTGTATTAGTAGGCTCAACCCGTTATTGCTCAATCTCGTGCGGCTAGAATTGCCGCTAATCCCTCTAAGAAGAAGTTGCGAACTGGACACCAATTGCTGGAGATCCGTCGACTAGTTAATAGGCCAGAGTCTCGTTCGTTATCGGAATTAACCAGACAAATCGCTCCACCAACTAAGAACGGCCATGCACCACCACCCAGGTCAGGTATGTAGATAACGGGGGTGTGGCAGGTCAGGTGTGTAGATAACGGGGGGGGTCAGGTGTTTGGATAACGGGAGGGGCAGGTCAGGTATGTAAATAACAGGGGGGGGGCTGGTCAGGTGTGTGGTTATTGGGGGGTCAGGTCCCCCCATTATCCACACACCTGACCTGATATTAGAAATTTCGAATTCCTGGTGCCTATAAACTTTAAGCTTCCAGATTGCTGCTATGGTAATGGTTAAGAATAATTGAATGTATATCGTTTCCTAGTTTTCTTGTGTTTATCACCTTCAATATTACTATAAATTGTTATCTCTACTTTTTTCTCAACCTTTCACCCAGTGAAAAAGAGGGTCGCTGCGAAGTTTATCAATGGCTGACTCTGAATATAATTTCCTAGGCAACATCACATTCAGGAAATAAAGATCAGGGGCGGGAAACACGCTCACAATTCCACGAGCAACGCTGTGCCAGGTACACAATGTTTAATATTTAATCATTGTGAAACATAATTATAAGCAATTGTGGAGTGCATTACTCTTTTCTACTCATAAATTAGATCGATCATGAAGTATTTGCATCTAATTTGGGATTTAGTTACACGGTTTTAGAAGTTATTGTGTATAGTATATAAGATACACAATATTTTTTTCAGTGTAAGGACTGCCTAGCCTAGCCAGTCACTAGGCTTGTCCGTGTTAGTAGCAAAGAACTATTCTCAAAGATTTTACAAAACAATCCTAAATAACATGTCACAGTTCCTTGTCAAATAAATGCTGATGTCAAATAAATATAATCGTGGCATAAATCCCTGACAGGTAAATTAAATTATCAGAAAATCTCCATATCCACCCGTCTGGGTCTGCTGTTTCAACTTACGGACTAAAGCATATTCCAATCATAAATCCCAGCATTGACTGTGAATGTCCCAGTATTGCATGCATATTTTGAAGGGGATACAATCATAATTTGCATTAGGGAAAGTTGCAGTCCTGAACGTGGTTGTTCCATCATATTGTATCCAAAGCTCAATATTGTTTATTGTTTCACACGCGTCCGCCTCTTTCGTTCATTCACCAACCGCCACTCATCATCATTTTCTTCAGTTTGCTTTGTATGTTGTTGAAAACAGAAGAAAAGTTGAGAGAGTGCAGGAGGGTGGAAATGTTTAAGGTGCTGGAGCTGTTGGTGAGGAAGAAGGGAATCAGAGGAGGTTAGTTTCCAGATATTGCAGCCTGTAGTGTCAAGTCAATTTACAGGCAACTCCTACGTTGGTGGTACAGGTCATCTTCAGCGTCTTTGGTGAAGTCGTGAAAGGTGGTGGTGGTGATAATTGCGGTGAGTGTTTTTTTTATGCAGGGATATTCCTGCGCGGGCCCTAAGCCTCTGGCTGGCCCACTAAGTGTTGCTTGTTTCTGTTTTCCTTGGGCGGAGTATGAGTATTTATGACTCGTAAGGTCGCTTCAGTAAGATTTTGACGCGGTGAGTGGTGGCTAGGGCGTCCAGTGGCCGATCAGTGGGGGGAGTGCGTCTAGTAGCCATCAGATTGATTGATTGATAAAGATAAAGCCACCCAAAAGGTGGCACGGGTATGAACAGCCCGTGTGGCCATCACAGAGAAGTACGTCTTGTAGCCGTGCCATTAGGCCATCAGGTGGGGAGTACGTCCATGAGCGAGCAGAGGGTTGGTACGGTGAGAGACAAGCACTGGTATGAAGGCAAGTAGGTGGGCAAGTGAGGTAAATATACCTGATGTTAGCACATTTAATTCAACAACACATGAAGTTGACACTACTTGTTACCTGGTCAATATTTCTGCATAACTCCTTTTGTGGACGACATGCCCAAATAACAATAATAAATGTAATGCTGATTCATATATCTGATTACAATTCTTTTTACTATGCTACATGTCAGTGAAGACAGCCAAAGAATAAAACGCTAAATATTATGTTAGTAATAACATTGATTAATTTATAAACTAAGCTTATTTTTTATGTACATCACAGATTTCGTATTAAAGCAAAATATTCAGCAAATTTGTTACTAGTTGTGTATGTGTATATATATACACATACACATACATACAGTTGTGTATGTGTATACATACATATATATACACATACATACAGTTGTGTATGTATAATATATATATATTATATATATATATATATATATAATCAGGTGTAATAGGCCTGTTATGTTGAACAGTGTCTTCTGTGTTGGCATCGTTATATCCAGTCTTGTCCTTACTCTCATGGTGGGTAGAGTAAATAGTTCCGTGATTTGGTTCATGGTAGGTTGTTCCATTCTTATGCGAATTGCTTCATATATATATATATATTATATATATATATATATATATATATATATATATATATATATATATATATATATATCTCAGACAAGTTCTTTCATAATATCTCTCACGACATCTAGCAAACAGACACCAAACCTGGACATTACCATGATATATACCCCACCAGAGGACACCTCTCGCACGACATGCCTCAGTGCGCCTGGAACCATTGCTGTACTCATTACGTGCAACAAAACCAACAACTGATAACATGCATGTGAATGTGAGACTGATGACATGCCAGCGAGTTTGACGTTTCTTGATTACCGACCCTTGTTTTCTAGACAAATAATGTTTAAAGAGAGCAAACTTAATTTGTAGCTAATAACGCTTCCCCTGTAAAAGCTTCATCAAATCACACAGAGATACATGAGGCTAGTAATTACAGAGGGGAGGGAGGGAAATATTTAGAGGTCAGTCAACTAATTTATGGTATGGTATGGTATTAATTTATAAGTCAGTCATAGGTTTTAATTTTAGACAATGACGTAACAAAGCAGTTTCCCTCAGTTCCATTATTTGGTTTAGGGAATGTCTTGCCCAACACATAATACACGTTAATGTATACGAACCTTGAGGGGCATCTCTTATATTAATGTTAGCAGCTGCAGCGGTCACTTTTGTCTTCAATCCCATTAATCAATCTGCAGTTTGCCATCTTTGAGTGATGTGTGAAATTATATCTGATTTTTTTTATAAACTTGTAAAGACAGATGTTTTGCGTAGTTTGATATGAATGTAGGAATATAATTTAGATATATGGAATTGCCTTGCTAGTGAGATTAAGGTTAAAGATCTCTGTATTAATGATTAGAGAATTATGTATTTTAAATTTGGGTGATTTACGCATATAGAGCGGGAAGAACGCAATTTATGCTCCAGGCAGTGCTGGGTGCAGCTAGTGAAGGCATCCACAACGCAATCGATGGTCATTTATTTTTTATGGCTTAGTTCTCTGCGTGTGTGTGTGTATGTACTGGAAGGAGAGAGAGAGAGAGAGAGAGAGAGAGAGAAGAGAGAGAGAGAGAGAGAGAGAGAGGGGAGAAAGAGAGTGAGGGTGTTCTATAATCACTGTGCTTTAACCGTTCTTCAGGAAAGGAGCCACAGAGTACATCGATCACCTTCCCCCCCCCCCCCATCAGACGGGCAGCGGGTTTATGGGAGGACAAAGGGTGGGGGGTTAGGGCGGTGAGGAAAGTCTCATAATGAGGGCCAGGTGTGAGGGAGGGCGGCAGTGATGACGGTGATTGGTACAAAATTATAATGGCAGCGGTTTTCGTAATGCAGATAATGGAAGAGTAACAGTAGTGTAGGTATTTTGTGGCCACCATATTGACTGTAGTGGTGATGGTATTGGTATTAGGAGAGGAAGAGCTAGTTGGGTGGACTCCTGTGTTTGACCACGCTGTTCTATTGCCGCTAATGGCAAATACACCTGTTGCTTGCTGCACCTGCCTCCTCTCATACCCCCTCCCCCCCCCCCCACAAACACACACATACACTCTTTTGTAACGTGTATGCCTGTGTTTGAGGAGCACATATAATGCCTGTGAGGAGTGGGCCATGTTAGATGTGACTCCTGAGTGTCGTGACGAGCTTGGGGGGGGGGGGGACTAAACCCAACGTCGCACAAGAGAGAAAACCAGGAGAACCGTGATCACCATAAGCCTTAACCCTTCTGCTACTTAAGATTTATATAAATTCCGGCGAAGGGATTAGCCTGGTTAAGCTTCCTAACTCTGGAAATGGTAAATCAATATACCAGATTTCTGCGCATGTTTTAAAAAATGAAATTGATGTGAGTGCTGTTCCGTCCATGATATTCTCTCTCCGCTGAAGGCCTTGTATGCCACAATCACTGAAACTCGACAAGACTAGTTCCTGTTAAATTGTGTGTCTAGTTTATAACGTGGTCGTGACACGGACCCACTGTGAAACTACACTACAGTACCATGGACCACTGTGAAGCTACACTACAGTACCATGGGCCACTGTGAAGCTACACTACAGTACCATGGGCCACTGTGAAGCTATACTACAGTACCATGGACCACTGTGAAACTACACTACAGTACCATGGACCACTGTGAAGCTACACTACAGTACCACGGACCACTGTGAAGCTACACTACAGTACCATGGACCTATGATAACGAAGCACTACGGACACCTACAACAACTAGGAATTGAAACTGATGACATTGAAAAACAAGTCAAAACCTGGCACCAAGACTCCGTAGGGTTGCCAGTGACTGTTTAGGAACGTTTACAGAAATATACTACCATGTTTTACATATTCTGACAGTGTTTCGCAAACGTACTGTACATACTGAAGAAAGTAGCGATGGATAGGGTTGAATGCTGGAGGCTAAGAGTCAGTAAACCGGATACTGAGCCGGATATCGGAACGGCACGACGCTGGATCAGTCTCTGAATGCAAAGAGAAAATGGAAGCTTCGGTCTGTTTGACTAGGATAGATCATTTGCTAATTTCTTTCAATGACCATAGAATATTTGCAGTTGATACATGTGTTGTGACGTAATGTTCTGTAGAAATACACAGAGAAGTACACTCTGCTTCTCAGTGTATATACACTGAACTCGCCTCCTGTTTTTCTACTTCCTGCAAACGACTAAAACGATATTGTGAAGGCAGCATTGATACAACCGTCGACTCAGTGTTGATGAACCGTGGTCCTGCCAGCAAGGCAAGGCTCTTCTCTCATCTGGTTGTCCAGACCACTACCGACCAGGTCGTCCAGACCACTACCGACCAGGTCGTCCAGAATACTAGTGACCAGGTCGTCCAGACCACTACCGACCAGGTCGTCCAGAACACTACCGACCAGGTCGTCCAGACCACACTAGGCGAGCCACTCAGGTTACATTACCTGGAAATAAATGCTGCCTCTACTCAAGAGGACGAAAGTCGATGCAACTCTGCAGCACAACACCTGCACACCTGCAATCTATTGTGAATATTAATAGTCGCCCGAGGATGGTCTTCCAGGTAAGGGCAGGGGATAGGGAGGATAGTAGAGGGGGAGGAGGTTGATAGGAGGATGGTAGATGGAGGATGGTGGGAAGGAGGGTGGGAGGAAGGTGGGAAGTTGGTGGGGTGATATTATGGGGGAGGAGGTTGGTGGGGTGATGTTATGGGGGGGGGGTGGAAGGTGGGGAGGAATGTTGCTGGTGGGGTGGGATTGTTGGAGAAGGGGGGGATTAGAATAGAGGGGATGGTGGGTAAATAATGCCAACGTTTCTAAAAATTAATTGTTCACATTACTACTGTAGACGGAATGTACAAAACATGAACTGTTGCAACACAAAATGTTCACGATTTGTGATATAGGTTTTGTATGGGCTCAAGAACGAAAGCAATGGTCATACATAACATTTCCTAAGGTGCATTTATTCCTTAAATGTACATTTACATGTACATTTATGTACATTTACATTTATCTATGTACATTTAAGGTACATACTCATGTATGTACTATATCACGTCTAAGGTTGTGTATATAAGGCCTAGGATGACCTTTGGAGGATATGTTGTTATATTACATGGTATCCCTACAACACCCTCCTAGGGATAACGCATTTGATTGTTGATTGTTGCCGCCGAAGGCGGCTAGTTTATTGTGCACCCCATACTCATCCTGTGAGCGGTAGCGCAAAAGCATTACAGAGGGCACAAAAGGTCTTTATCAGACCTCATTTATATAACGCATTTATAATTTATCCTAACATTAAATTATAGTCTCTGTCCTTTGTTCTTGTTGCCTTTTTCAACATTTTCCACGCTCTGAATGATGCATGTGTAAACATGTGTTCGCCGCTTGTCCGTGGATATGTGCACTTAGCGTATTATATAGCGGAGGTCTCTGTAACCCTAAAGAGGTTGATAGGTTTTAAGCCCAACACCAAATTCAAAACGTGCTCTAGTCACCGTCTAGTGTATCGATTCTGACCCAAAGTCCATCAGGTCATCACCTTCAATATCACCTGATCCCCGCGCAGGTGATATTGAAGGTCCCTTCAAGACCGCAGTCCATCCCATCACCTTCAAGACCATCTGTGTATCTATGTATTTACGTATGTAGCTTAGCCTAACATTTTAAAAGCACTACGATCACCTTCTGTGGTTCAATAAATCTCTGAACTGTATGTTTGACAAATCTTTCACCCTGTCCATGGAGGACAGAAGAAAATGTATATATGCTAGTTAGCATTGTAAATGTGTGGCCACGTCTGTGGTAGAAAATAATAATAATAATAATAAAAACCTTCAAGACCGTAGTTCATGCTTGTCACCTTAAAGACCACAGCCCGCAGCCATTGCCTTCAAGACCACACTCCACGCCCACTCCCTCAAGACCACAGTCCACCTCATCAGGAGAAAGCGCCAAGCCATTATGACTACATAGCCCATATTCAAGAAACAGCCCACTTGTTTGCTAGATACAATACAATGGCAAGAAAAGGAACGCTGTCAATTGCTTCAGTACGTTCATTTTGTATTTGGGGAATACTTCAGATTCAGATACGAATATTTATGTTGGAATATCTCTACCAGAGTTTTGAATCAAGTCAGCGATACACCTACATTGAATACAGAGCTTGGCGAGTATTATGTCCATTTCAGTGATCCAGTTTTGAATGTCGGCTCCATCAGGACACTTTTATTCAAATTCAAATTAGACAAATTTGTGGATTAAGCATTTAAAAAAATGAATGCTGATGTAATTACGAGAAATGTTTTTATAAGTGTAATTATTATGAAAAATATATAATTAGTGTGTATGTGTGTGTATGTGATTAATAACATCGATTGAGAAAAACAAACTATATAGGTTAAAATACAAAATTTCGGCCCTAGATACATATATTGGACGTTATCGCCAGCTAAATTTAGAGCAATATCTAAGGTCATCTGTTGACACAATATTTTGCATCACATGATATCCAGAAAATGTTTGTCAGACAAAATTTACCAACACCAAGACCTAATGGGATTAACAAAATATATAATAATGACAAATAAAATTGACTCTTAAATTCAACTTTGGATACATCTTACCGGAGACAGTACTAAAGTTCTGACTGTGTGTGAAGTAAAAACATTTGAATGAACCCTTTCTATGACCATATGAATAATCAAGTATATATATTTGATCATACGCTGAGCAAATGATGAGTGAAGGGTTCATCCAGTCTGTCACCCGGGCCATGAATTAGGTAGCCTCACTCGTTTGTATCTCTTGCCCAGCCTCCTAAAATGAAAGTACTTACAGTAACTATTTTAGTCGACAGTAACAAGATGTAGTGATGGACCACCAGAAAGTTGGCTGTTGTATTATAGAACTATGACAAACAAGAAACTTTTTTTAACTGCAGCATAATATAAAACCTAACCTTACCTCTCCTAGCAATACTAGGCCTAATAACCGCTGCCTTAGACCTAATATATACTAAATATATGTACTATACTAGGTCTAGGAATATTTTAGTTTGGTTTTTAGCTTTATTTTTTCCTGGCTATAAAACTTATAAAAAGTAGTTTACTGGCGGTCCATCACTTCATATTGGTACTTGGGACCAAATGGTTACTATAAATACTATCAATTTAGGAGGATGAGCTGGTATCTCAGTCCATCAATGTCCCACGTGCAACTATTCCTCACTCAGAACATTGCTTCTCTGTCTTCGTGATACATTTCCCTTAGAATACCGCATATCGTTATCATGACTCCCGCGTTCCTTGTTTCGTCTAGTATAATGACATTTCCCTCGGAGTTCCTTCACAGCTCTACTTTGTTAGTTCAAGAACGATCCTTGGTGCATATCTTTTTTACTTTCTAGTTTCCTTTGTATTTCTTTCGGTGGGGAGGGATGTCATCTTGAGATGATTTCGGGGCTTTAGTGTCCCCGCGGCCCGGTCCTCGACTAGGCCTCCACCCCCAGGAAGCAGCCCGTGACAGCTAACTCAACCTGTCCTCTTAAAAATAACGTCGCTTTTGGCCGTTTGCCTGTATGGGCGAATATGGACGTAATTTGAAAATGAAAATATATTTGGGATTTTTTTTTTTTAGAAACCGTAAGTTAAGGATCCTCTGATAGGTTAGGTGGGCAGGAAATTCTCATAAAGTTTCAAAACGGTATGAAAACGTTAATGGAAAGTTTCCTCTTCTAAGCTTGCCGAGTAAGCCGGACGACTCAAACAGAAAACGGAACAGAACGTCACTTTTGTGAGTCGATTTCATTTCAAATTACGTCCAATTTGGCCGTAGCGCGCATACGAGCGAAAGTGACGTTCTTTTTAGAGGACGGGTTGAACTAACACCCAGGTACCTATTTTACTGCTAGGTAACAGGGGCACAGGGTGAAAGAAACTCTGCCCATTGTTTTTCGCCGGCGCCTGGGATCGAACCCGGGACCACAGGATCACAAGTCCAGTGTGCTGTCCGCTCAGCCTACCGGCTCCCTACCGGCTCGGCCTACCGGCCTCCGTCATGCTTGTGCTGCATACTCAATACAATGTCTCGCATAGGTTCCTGTGTTTAGCCTTTCAAGAAGATTTCTTAGTATCTCCACTGTGACTGTTATCATGACCAAGCATTCCTTAAGCCGACCACCGCCACGTGAAACATCAGCCTCAGCTTCTCTTGTTACTTAATTCCCGTTGCCGGGTAAAGGAAGCGTGTGCTTAGGTTTATCTAGGTCACCCCTAGGTCCCTTTGGGCATGCTACTGACCTTCCCTGGGATGCAACCTACATCAATTGCCTAACCCCTCGGTACCTATTGTACTACTAGATGAACAGATGCATCAGATGAAAGGAAACGTGCCCAACCGTTTCTGTCCTGCTCCGGGAGTGAATCGGGGTGTCTTAGTTGTGAGCCAAGGACGTAGACTACTGAGCTACAGAACCCTGTCACCCCCCAAAAGGATAGATACAATTATTTTTGACAGGTTAAATTGACACCGTTCCTCTAATTTAACCATTATTACATTGAGGGCTGGTAAAAACGTGATTAATTATTGCCCCCCCAACCCATCTCTCTTTGTGTTCCGGATGTGAAATGTACATTGTTAGGGGAGAAGGAAAGGGAGCGGACAGGAAGGGAGAGGAGCGGTGAGGCGGGGGAGGGGACGAGATGAGTGGCGGGATATGGGAATAGGAATTTGGTGAGTAACAGAGATATGGGAAGAGGAACTTGGTCGTGAAGGGTAATGAAAGTGGTACTAGGTGAGTAAATGGATAATTGAAGTGGATCTAGGTGAGTGAATGAATAAGTAAGGTAGGTTTATGATAATGGACCAGCGAGAAAATGTGGTATTATGTGTTAGTACTGAATGTAGTAGTAGTACTGTATGTGGTAGTATGTAGTAGTACTGTATGTGGTAGTATGTAGTAGTACTGTATGTGGTAGTATGTAGTAGTACTGTATGTGGTAGTATGTAGTAATACTGTATGTGGTAGTATGTAGTAATACTGTATGTGGGAGTATGCAGTAGTACTCTATGTAGCAGTATATAGTAGTACTATATGTGTCAGTATGTAGTAGTACTGTTGTGTATGTATTAGTACTGCATGTAGCAACCTATGTTCTATATTACCAACATCTGGGACAGGTATCTGTTAGGCTTACTGACGTCTCCCTAGACCAAAGGTGTCCTTCCTCTGGATGTACCCACAACAGTTGACTAACTCCGTGATACTTACTGCCAATTATTTAACTGTTAATATCATCTAAAATTACGAATCACATTGAGGATGGGTCTATAGCCGATTTTCTTAGGAAGCACGGGGGGTGGGTGGCTGTACTGGGAGCGAACTGATCCTAGCGGTACACTTCCTTTAAGTATGGACTGTAGCCTAACACAGGCAGCTAGCCTGCTCAACCCCCCCCCCCCCCACGCACACATTTTATATATATATATATATATATATATATATATATATATATATATATATATATATATATATATATATATATATATATATATAATATATATTAATATAATAAACCAAGTTGCCTAACAAGCCGAATTTTCCTGAAATATTATGTTTTTCACAATGTTTTCTTATGGAATGATAAAATTTTCCATAACATTATACTGTATATGAATTAATTTTTTAACACGTTAAAACTAACTGAAATTTTATCAAACCTAACTAAATAATTCATGTTTTAAATATAATTGAATAATATTAATTGCAATAAACCAATTTGGAAAGAAATATTTGAAAAAATAAAACGAAAATAACGTCTCTGCCTGTTTACATAACGTTTATGCAAACTTACGTAACGTTTCTAAAGGTGTTATATAAGATTAAAAAAAAAATATATATATATATATGAGAATTTAGAGACAACTTCCTCGGCTTGAGGTTTCTGGATTCTGGAAACAGAATCCAGCGCGTGACAGGTTGGTGATGGCGCCAGTTCCGCATTCTCGGATTTCAACCTGTCTTGCTAGGATATGAGGTGATTATAAGTGTGTTACATAAACCTCTGCAGATAATTGTACCTCGTGAAATATGTTGGTAAGAATACAATGGGGAAATAGGAGTGGTCTTGGCTAGGTAAGGATAAATGAGGAATTGTAAGTTGAAGTTAGATTTAGAATTTATGTTTACTGCAAACTTTCATGAATTGCCTGAGAAAGCATTTATAGGCATGAGAAATATATATATATATATATATATATATATATATATATATATATATATATATATATATATATATATATATATATATATATATATATATATATATATATATATATATATATATATACACATATATAGTGAAATTTGGAATACCCAGAAACAATGCTCCACCAACCTTCCTCAACATGTTCTCCATACACGAACAATGGGAGGGACCAATTTTTCGCTAGCCTCCGGCTTTCTGTCCCCGTCGATGCACTATAGGGAGATAGTGGCCTCAACGGGTAAATCGTATTGTATTTACCGACGATAGTGGTAAATATGTTTGTAAATATTTCTCGGAGCTTTGTGTGATGTTCTAGAAATGTTTTAAGGCTTTTGTCGCATCACTGGTGGAATTAGCCTTTAGGCATGTGCGATGACAGCACTGTATGTGCACTTTACATTAATGGTAAGCAAATGTATAAGAGATTAATTGTAAACTTGGCGGAAGAGAGAGCAGGATGGGGTATACCTGCTCTTCCACCCAGTTTATCAATAACCTCAGTTAGTATGTAAATAAAATTATTTTAAACCTTTCGCTGTCTAGCCAAGGAATATCTTAAGAGGAAGATGATGGGACGGGAGGAGGGGGGGAGATACATATATAATTAGACCAGACAACACCTGTAGCTGCCCGCTCATGCCACACCCCACGGCTCTTCCCGGCACTAGGCTTTAACTTGGCCACGGTGTGTGTGTGTGAGTGTCTGTTCCGGTCTGGCATGAAATGAAATATAAGACGAGGGAATTTATTAAATCATTCATAGTCATATTATTATTATTATCATTATTATTATATTAATAATAATAAATAAATATATAATTATATTACTCGTTACTTGTTAAAGCTCACTTTGAAGTTTGAAATTATAACTGCATTCTTGCTGAAGTTATCTATACACTGCTGGAATTCTATACTTATTGAATATTATTATTATTATTATTATTATTATTATAGTGATAACGTTATTATTATTATTATTGTTATTGACAACATTACTTTGCCCTTCACTATCGTTATTGTTTTTACTATTGCAGTATTTGTGTACAGAGGCATTTAATAAAAACTCTGATATTGCAATAAAAAACGAATGCAACACAAAGAAAATATAAACAACCAAATCGGTTTTAAGCTCCTATATTTAGCCTCTTCCAATCTCTCGAGCCGCTGGATCTTCCGGTTGTGATGTGCTGACCATGTATAGCAATTGAATATTACATATTAAAGTCATTTAGACAATACATTAGATAATTTGTTGTTGTTGTTTTAGATTCAACTACTCTGAACAAAAAGTTGCAAGAGAGTGAGTTCACTATGGTGAGCCCGTAGTGGACTTACCTGGCACAGTAGCGGGTCTGTAACTAAATAAGAAGGTAACATAGGGGAGATGACTTTGAGTTGAGACAACATAACTGACTTCTATTTCAACTCTTACCCCTCCCTGCTTTTTCCTCTGCCGGGGTTTCCCTCTGCCCGTCCTCTGAACCCTGCCTCTGAACCTCTCCCACTGTCCCCTCCCCCCATGCCTCCGCTTCTCATGCCCCTCTATACCTCTCCCCTCCACTTTTTCGTCATATAAAAGCTTACATCATCAACAGATATACCTGAACCAGCCTCACGCCTTGAAGGGGTGAGAGAGAGAGAGAGAGAAGCGGGGTGAGAGGTGAGCGAGAGAGCAGAGGCAGGTGAGAGGTGAGGGAGTGAGGAGATTCAAGGATTGAGGTGGGGGTGGAGAGAGAGGAGGCAGGAAGTGAGAAGCAAGGTGAGGGGAAAAAGGAGAAGCTGGGTTTTTTCTATCACAGACGTGGTCAAACATTTACAGCGCTAACCAGAATATATACATTTTATTCTGTGTCCCATGGACAGGGTTAGACATCTGTTAGAAATTATATAGTCCAGTGATTTTTTTGAGGAGTCAACCAAGGAAGATGATCGTAGTGATTTTACAGTGCTAACCATCATACATAAATACATTTCCATCTGTCCTACATAATAATTGAAACA
Organism: Procambarus clarkii; assembly: GCF_040958095.1. Lineage (NCBI taxonomy): Eukaryota > Metazoa > Arthropoda > Malacostraca > Decapoda > Cambaridae > Procambarus > Procambarus clarkii. Next base: position 28,870,436 of record NC_091155.1, read on the forward strand.
TAAATAATTCAAATAATAAACACAATGAAGAACATAAACATTCAGACATAAATAATTCAATTAAAACAGTAATTCAAAACATAAACAATGTTTGAGGTATGTTCTTTTACACAATGTGATTAATGTGTGTTTACAAATGAGAAATTCAATTCTAAGCAGCTTACACATTTACACATACACGTACATATTTACGTCTCTGCTACTTGACAGGTTAAGATGCCTGCTACAGAAACTAGTGTATTACTAAGCACTTAACTACAGAAGGTAATTAAGTTGCTTTTACAAGCTCAAGTTATAGTTACATCACATATATTACATAACTGATGTATTACTTATTCAATCTTGGGTAGAGTCCAGTATAACACTAAGTGTTCCAGTACTGTATTCAGATAATAATTACAGAGTTGATATCATATGAATATGATGTGACTAACACATGAACATAATTGAAATTGAAATAAGTTTATTGAGGTAAATTACACACAAAGGGATGAGGTATCTCAAGCAATCCTCACCCCGTTCGGTACAACGTGTTCATACATATATAGACACACATCACAAACAATAAACATATTGCCGAACATTCTAAGAGATAAACATATATATATTTCAGATAGAAAATTGCAAGAGACATGCAGATAATTCAACAAAAGATTACAGTCTTGGCGCAAAATTCTATATATCTCTCCAGAATATCATCAACCTTTCCATTGTGACACATCCAGCAGGCTATTTGTTCAGGAACAGTCCTTATCTCAGCGTTTCTATATACATTAATCAACGGGCAATCAAGAACATAATGGGTGAGGGTGTGAGACCTTAACATACCACATAGTTTACACTTTGCGTCATTATTGGGTGAGGGTGTGAGACCTTAACATACCACATAGTTTACACTTTGCGTCATTATTGGGTGAGGGTGTGAGACCTTAACATACCACATAGTTTACACTTTGTGTCATTATCATGAACACCTATCCCATAACGAACATAATGTGTCATGATACTGAATGAATAATGGCAAAATAAACAGCAGCAATTGTTACACTCCTAATTACAGTAACAGATACATTATAAAACACAGGAGACAATTTATAGTAAGCTACCTTTCCTAGTGATATACAGCTTATTCTGAATTTTTTTTTGTAAGAAAGGTCTATATAAACTAACAATGCTTGAAATAGCAGACAAGTATTGGTAAATAAAGAAAATTATAGATACGTACATGAAGTTAGAAAGATGAAATTTCCGGGTACAAAATAGAACAATTACTTAATAATGTCAAGTACCCAGTTAAGGGCATAGTTAATAATGTCAAGTACTGTGCTCAGTTAATTGAATGATTACAGGTAAATGTTGGTCACATTAAAATTTGTACTTTAATACATGACGAGTGAGGTTAGCTAAGGATTTAGTATTTAGTATTATATATTTTCCACATATAATATGAGTAAGTGATTTCAAAGTATAAACAGTACAGTATTTGAATGTAACAAAAAAAACTGAGGCTAGATTTTTTCCTAATTAAAATCCATTGGGTTAGTCTTCAGTATTTAATTTGCCGTGAACAATTTAATATGTAGGCCTCTAATTACTAAATTACTTCACAACTTTAATTATGGGGTGCCCTATTTCTATTAGCAAAATATATGGTATGGGAAAACATATACTGTATTAACTGTAGGCTTCTCTTAATTAAATGAATAATAATTAATATTCGCTTATTAAGTATTTGTATAATAACTTTCAATACTAATTTGTATTTGTCTTTTCATAAAATACATATTTAATACGAGTTACAGACACAAAGCATATATTGCTGGTAGAGCGGGATTATTATATCCGACGACGAAGGTATTTTGAGTCATGCTGTCAAGAAAATTTGACTTATGTACGGTTTATGTAAAAATGCGAGTGCTCCCGGGACATCGTAGAGCGAAACAGTATTCTTAGGAGAATCTGTGTGCATAAATAGCTTGCTGAATTGCGACATAACCGCTGAGAAGGTGATTAGACCGAAGAGTATCGTAAGTGCTTGCTTGATAAATCCGGCCCCTGGCGCTTATGAGACTAATCTCACTAAGCTGTATGTAAAACCTTTCTCTCTCTCTCTCTCCCAAGGAGCAGTTAGTTAATTTCCCCATTTTAATGCATGGTTCATGTCCCATTCGGTTACATTATTAAGATCTGACGCGTCAACAGCTGTACATGCAAGACTGTTGTTTCGTTGTCTGTTGGGACGTGTCATTAAGTTTGTTGTGTGTGTTAATTGAAAGTGAGTTATAGCTTGATGTTAGTGCCTATTGATCAAGGAGAATGTTTGCTTAATCGTTGGGGTTAACACTTGTGTTTGGGGTCAACACACGTGTGTTGAAGGTCAACAAACCTGTATTTGGGGTCAACATCTGTGCTAGCCACCCCGTCTAGCACCTTAGCACCTGCTCCCACGCAGGTGGGTGTTGCGGCAGAGCCTCGAACAGCTGCGGTTACTTAACCTCACAGGTGTGCCTCATTTCCTGAACCATCCTCAACTTAAACTGATACAAACACATGCTTCTGTGCAGACGAAGAGTCACAATAACGTGGCTGAAGATATAAAGACTAAAACTCATACCAGAAGATGAGGAGACGACGACATTTCGGTCCGTCCTGGACCATTATCAAGTCGATTCTTTGCATGCTACTGTCACAAACACATAAAGTTATGTATTACAAATCTTGCCAGAGTAGTGCAGAGTGTGTGATGCTGGAGGCGTATCGAGTAATGTGTTGACATTACCATATATGATCAACGTAAACAGTGTAACTTCCGTGGCGGTCTGCAGAATGACGCTGCCCTTCTGATGGCCTCAACAACCATGACGAGCCAAACTTGTGCAGGTATATACTTCTTCCTTCTTCCAGGTATATCTTACCCAAGTTTACATAAGCATCATCATCTCTAATGTCCTTGAAGGGGGCAGAAAGCTGACGGTCTCATAATTGTTCTTGAGATTTTTTTCCAGATGAATTTTAAACTGAAAGTATTTGACTTGGGATTTACGGCTTTGGCAGAAAGGAGTTTCCATTGTTTTATTACCGTAAGGGTAAAAAAATGTTTACTGTTCTACATTGTGGCTTGTTGAGGTTGAAGCTGTTGCTCCTTGTGTGCGTGACACTGGATCTTTTAAAGAAGTGATCTGGATAAATATTTTCCAATTTAATCAGTATTTTAAAGGTATATACTATATCAGCCCTGTCATGTCTGGTTTGCAGTGCTGCTTGTCCTGAGGCCGTCAACTTTTCCTGGTATGAGAGTTGACTTTTGTCATTCTGTGTTGAGCTTCCTCTAAAGCACACACACATTTGTGCCTGCAAGATTGAGTTCCAGTTCTCTTGGATCCCGCTTTTCTAGCCGTTGGTTGTCTAATGCAATGAATCATGGTCTATTTCCCTATCATACCTGCTTTGAAACTTATGAATGGAGTTAGCCTCTACAATCTGCTCCTTTAGGTAATTCCATTTACTCACTACCCTTACGCTAAAAGGAAACTTTTCAACATCTCTATGACACATCTGAGTCTCAAGCTTTCATCCGTGCCCCCTTGTTTTATTGTTATTCATTGTAAATATTTCCTCTGTTTTCACCCTCTAACTATTTTATACGTCTGTATCATGTCCCCCCCTCTCCCTCCTCCTTTCTAACGTCGTCAGGTTTAGTTCCTTCAGTCTGTCTTCGTACCTCATCCCTCGCAGTTCTCGGACGAGTCTTGTTGCAAGCTTCTACACCTTTTCGAGCTTCCTTATGTGTTTTTTAAGATGGGGGGCTCCACGATGGGGCGGCATACTCTAAGACTGGCCTCACGCTATACAGTGATCTAAAAGCTTCCTTATTCAAGTTTCTGAAAGATGTTCTGTTGTTTGTGTGTGTGTGTGTGTGTGTGTGTGTGTGTGTGTGTGTGTGTGTGTGTGTGTGTGTGTGTGTGTGTGTGTGTGTGTGTGTGTGTGTGTACTCACCTATTTGTACTCACCTATTTGTGCTTGCGGGGGTTGAGCTTTGGCTCTTTGGTCCCGCCTCTCAACTGTCAATCAACTGGTGTACAGATTCCTGAGCCTACTGGGCTCTATCATATCTACATTTGAAACTGTGTATGGAGTCAGCCTCCACCACATCACTTCCTAGTGCATTCCATTTATTAACTACTCTGACACTGAAAAAGTTCTTTCTAATGTCTCTGTGACATTAGAAAGTGTGTGTGTGTGTGTGTGTGTGTGTGTGTGTGTGTGTGTGTGTGTGTGTGTGTGTGTGTGTGTGTGTGTGTGTGTGTGTGTTTGTGTGTGTGTGTGTGTGTGTGTGTGTGTGTGTGTGTGTGTGTGTGTGTGTGTGTGTGTGTGTGTGTGTGTGTGTGTGTGCGTGTGTGCGTGCGTGTGTGTGTCAACTCCATGTGCTGGTATCCGTGTCGGCTAGTGTGCGTGTCATGTGCCTCAGGGTTACGGCACTTTATCCCCTGTGTGTGTGTTGGCACGTTACAAAATCTTCCCCATATTCACCTCACCCAGGAATACACAGCACTGTGTATCTGTCTGTTTATCCAAAGATGGAGGCCAGACACTTTGGGCTAGCTTCACCTAAATTTGCAGGGGGGGGATGGTCTAGGGTACGGAACGGACATAGGCTGGTTGGGATAGGCCTAAGTTAAATCCTTTAAGAAATATTAGCAGTTATGAACACTCCTAGGCCACTTTCATGGAGTCTTTCATAGACACGAGTTTGAAATATGGAGTGAGATGCCCAGGCCTCCTACTTTGGACAATCAAATTTATATAGAGACATCCCCTGGGATCTGTATAAATGTTATTTCTTAAAACATTTATCTTAGAACGTTCCCGATCAGCGTATGTCTGTTCCATACCCCAGATCATTTCCCCCTGCAAATGTGTTATAGTATAGATATATACTAGAAGGGATACCCGGCGTTTGCCGGGTCTGTAACTAACCCCCCCCCCCCACCTCTCTCTCTTTCTCTCTCTCTCTCTCTCTCTCTCTCTCTCTCTCTCTCTCTCTCTCTCTCTCTCTCTCTCTCTCTCTCTCTCTCTCTCTCTCTCTCTCTCACACACACACACACATATATTTTATATGAATTTGGGAAAACTTGTAGAGCTCGATAATATCTTTATCTTGAAGGCATATTAAAAATGCTTGCCAGTCAGTTCAGAGTATATGGTAAAAGTTCAGATTTTTCCCAGTCGTGGAAAACCTTTATGAGAGGTGTAGTTTGCGTTAAGGGTTGTTCCTCCCGAGGACTGCACGATAAAACGTTTTAACGCCAAGACAAACATTCTTAGGATGAGAGCATCGACCTAAGCCAAGGAAAGTATCTCAGAAAAAGAGATACTTTGAGAGCATGCGAAGACTCCCGCTGATGGAATGATCAATGCTCTCATCTTACTCTGTGTGATTTTTTTTTTTTTTTAGAATGGTTGGGTTGTTGTTGTTTTAGTAAGTTGTAGTATCTAGCTTCCCATCACCAACACTGTCACTTCCTTCACTACCACGACTACTCCACCACTACCACTACTATTTCACCCTCTCCCATTCACTCACACCTTTTCTTCCCTAAAGTTAAGATTATATTATCAACACCCCTGTTCTCATACACCAGCATCCCGTCTTTATATCCCTGTTCCCTGCCCCTCAAATACCAGTTCCTTGTCCTCATATCCAAGCTCTCTGTCCTCTTATCCCAGCTCCATATCCACATATCCCAGTTTATTGGCCTCATATCCCAGCTCCCTGTCCTCATATCCCAGCTCTTTGTCCTCATAACCCTTCCAAGTGATATATAATCGAAGAAGTTTAGCACTTTACCCTCATTTTTGCCTTCCCGGACTTGAGTAAAGCTCAATCATATGCTAAAAACAGTCAAAATAAGCATTAATATGAGTTTAGCAACTTCGTCCTCCCAAAACAGTAATACTTCTCGCTACTATGGATTGTATGTACTAAACATGGACTGCTGTACACCCACAAAGTACTACTAATTTTGTACGGTCCGATAAAGAGGTAACAACCAAAACTAGCTTTTTTGTAGGTTTAGTATGGTACATATATGTACTACATTATACCCAAGATTGCGTATATTATGATTAGGCTCTTTCATTTATGATTAGGCTCTTTCATTTATGTTAGGCCCTATAGAAATTCCAACGGTCCAAAAGGTAAGACTTATTTGGGGTAAAAGAGTCCGTATTGTGTACATTTCATCAACAGTACCTATAGTTATCTTTATTCGGATATTGGGTTGATTTAAAACTGGCTCTGTTGTATTGAGCGACGTAGTGCACAGTGAAGTGTAGGAATGTAGTGCACAATGTAGAGGAATGAAAAAGTTCCTATCAGTAGTAAATTAAAGCTTAAATCACAGTGGCAACAGATTGCATGTCCACTACCCCTTCCCGGGTACTGCATCCAGTTGCTTAGCATATTTACATGGGAAAAACTGTCACGGAATGGTCGTCGAGGCAACGCACACACACACACAACTTTTGTTTTTTGTTGTGCTGTTGCGTGTTCAGATATTTTGTACCTTTGTAACAATTACGCTGAATTCACATTGCCAAGATGAGTAAATAAATAATAATAAATGTGTCATTTCTTAACAGAGATGAGTACACCTTAGAGAGCGTATAAAGCACACGTTCCCGGTGTAGCCTCCTGTGAATAATGATGCGTATTGAAATACACCAGGTCACAGCCCTCGCTCTTCACCCTCAATACTTCCAAGTTCACATAAGGCCGACGAGTGCATCAGCGACTACAGCATTCCCTGGATAATAGGTGAGAGCCTGCATCTTCTACAGCTCCATATCCTCATATCCCAGCTCCCTGTCTTCATATCCCAGCTTCATGTCCTCATATCCCAGCTCCCTGCCCTCATAACCTACGCCCGTGGTCGTGTTTACATGTGAGGCAAATAAATGACAACATTGTTAGATGAGCTACGGTAGAACGTGTACGTTTTGGCGCGTTTTCCAGCAGACGATCGATGGAGCTCTGTTCCCGCGCTTTCAAAACAAACGCGCACTTGCGAACATTTCTACCAAAGTAAGCCCGAGTGAGCATTTGGCACCACCACGGAGGTTACGGAGCCCCTCCAACAATAGAAGCCGTATCTTACCTTAGCACTGTCAGTCCGGTTAAATATCCCCCTCAGAAGCAGGCCAGTGAAGCACACTGGTGAGCACCCAGCACGGAATACTGACTTTCGCGCACACACACACACACCGCGAAGCACACAGTCCGCTTCCCGGCCACTGGGCGGGAACTGCTGCCACCCCGCGCATGCGCTCCTCCCACTGCACCCCTCTCCCTCTTCCTCTCCTCTCTCTGTCTCTCTCTCTATCTCCACTCTCTCTCTCTCTCTCCCTTCCCAATCTCATACAACCTCTCCTCTGTCCCGCTCATCTCCACTCTCTCTCTCCCTTCCCAATCTCATACAACCTCTCCTCTGTCCCGCTCATCTCCACTCTCTCTCTCCCCTCTCCTTTTCCACTACACGCTCTGTCCTCTCCCAAGCAGAAGAATGCCGTCTGCAGAGAGTTGGAGATGACACTGCGGCACTCAGCAACCCTAGAGTGCACATAGCCATAAAGCCCAAGATTGCCTAATACTGCGTCTCACAACGAGGAAGGAGGCACAATTACATACCAATACTTGATCGTCATCCCAGTGTTAATATCCTGCTTGGGTAGTGCGTTAATATATTGTAAATTAACATTTAATGGTTAAACAATTTGTGTTGCCTATATTTAGCAAACATTTGTTTTTATTATTAACGAGCGTGCTACAAACATCTCACATCAGACTGACTTCCTGGTAAATGTTGATGACAAGAGATAGTCGTCATGCGTCAGTGTTAGGCAGTCTCGTAGTACAATTGGCTTCGTTCTAGACCAAATGCATAGTTCGATTACCGGGCGGGACAGAACTGATTGGGCACGTTTACTTTCACCTAATGCCTCTCTCTCCCTCCCTCCTTTCTCCCCCCTTTCTCTCTCCCCCCCTCTCTTTCCCTCCATTCTTTCTCCTCCCCCCCTCTCTCTCTCTCTCTCCCTCCTTCCATTCTCCCCCACCCCCTCTCTTTCACTTCTTTTGTTGCTGCTCCTCTCATAGTAATTAAAGTGAGAGGCATAGTTCCTCCCTTCTCCCTCAGCACAGATCTCTCCTCCATTCCTTCTACCCCTCCAGTTTTTCTCCACCTCATCCCACACATCCCTTCTCCCTTCCCATTTCGTCCTCCCTACACCTCCCGTCCTGCCTTTCTCCCTCCTTCTCTTCCTCCTTCCCGTACTTCCTTCTTCCGTCCCTCCTGCTGTTCACATTTGGCTAAGAACACTAGAGTAGCTACAACCAAATAAAATAAAAAACTTTATTCGTAAACTGCCATACATCAGACTGCTACATCAGACTGCCATACAGACAAACTGCTCCATAGGGAGCCGGTCGGCCGAGCGGACAGCACACTGGACTTGTGATCCTGTGGTTCTGGGTTCGATCCCGGGCGCCGGCGAGAAACAATGGGCAGAGTTTCTTTCACCCTGTGCCCCTGTTACCTAGCAGTAAAATAGGTACCTGGGTGTTAGTCAGCTGTCACGGGCTGCTTCCTGGGGGTGGAGGCCTGGTCAAGGACCGGGCCGCGGGGACACTAAAGCCCCGAAATCATCTCAAGATAACCTCAAGATAACATCGAGTTGGTGTACACAAAATTCCAATATATTTACATAAGAGAAAGTCGTAATAATCGTCTAACACGCAGTCACTATAGTTATATACTGTATAATCTAGACTTAGATTTAGTTTAAGAACCTTTATTTGTCAGTGATATATCGCAGCTGTGGCTGAAGTTAACAGTATACAGCCGTCAAGAAAAGTTTACAATTAGAGCGGCGTGAGAATTATATTAGGAAAACATATAACTTAAAATTAGAATGATAAGTTTGACGGATGACTAATATTAACTAATTATACCATGAAGTTATAAATATATGAACACTCGGCATTTTTCATCTATAAATTCAAGGACTACACTAGATCATTCAAGTTCTAGTATGTTTATTGAGACAAGAAAGAAATACATCTCAAAGGGATAGAGTAGCTTAGGCTATTTCTACCCTCCCACACTAGATCATAACCACTCTGAACACAGCTGATGTAACATAGATCTGATTGCCATAGGGGTTTAAAATACTTCAAATTTTCTTACAATGTACTTGTTAATTTTTTTCAATTTGCTACAAATTACCTACTTATAATTACCTTTTAGATTAAGGGGGCATATTCATGTAAAATTAAAAGTGGTTCAATTTGCTTATAAATTCTTTTATGAAATGGTTATAGAAAGGGCTGCAGCTGGTCCAAGTTTCATCATCACACCCTAAACAGAAAAGGAGAAAAGAAATAAACAACGAATTATGCAACGAATTTTCAAATAGTTTCAGGGAACACATGTGTCAACTAAAATCATTTCTATAACACTCAGATATTAAATTAAGCACATAATAAAGGATTCTAGTGATCAGTTTTATCAAAAAAGTGTTTAGTGCAATAATATAATTTTTCAAAGTTACCCTACTAAAAATATGCAATATATGATATTTATAAATTTGTATAAAATCAACAAATAGACTTTGGACTAAAATGTCTACTAGAGTCTGTAGAAGCACAAACGCTACATATAAGGTGTAATTTGCATGTAAATTGATTAATAAATGAAAGCTCTGAAGGAATTTGAATTTACTTTCCAGAGTAAAATAAAGATCCAAGTTCAGCCACCTGTAGCTGAGCTTGACTTCGACAGATTTCGTTCATAATTGGCACCCTTGCAGATAGGCATCCATTGAGCAAGGTGTGCAAGTTTCATGCAAATCCCTTGATAACAAACGAGAAAAAAAAATTGGCAAAAAAAAAAAATAAAAAAAATAAAAAGAAAAAAAAAATTTAAATATAAATATATTGAACATACATATTACAATTATTACAAGAGTTTGTGCTTCTACAGCACATAGTAGACATTTTAGTTGACACATGTGTTCCCTGAGATTATTTGAGAATGTTGAACATTCGTTGCATAATACGTTGTGTATTTTTTTTCTCCTTTTCTGTTTAGGGTGTGATGGTGAAACTTGGACCAGCTGCAGCCCTTTCTATAACCATTTCATAAAAAATTTATAAGCAAATTGAACAATTTTAATTTATAACGATATTTTTTGATATGCCCCCTTAAGGACCTGTCCGAAACGCTATGCGTGTTATTGGCTTTACAAAAATATAAAAACATCAATGCTATGTACTCATGCACTCTCATAAACTCATTATACCTTCTTGTAAATATATAAATAAATAAATAAATAAACTTGTCAATAAGGCTATTGACAACCATTTTCTCAAAATGGTGGCGATGTCTACGCGGCCAGCACATGCAGGGGAAAGTGAGCCTTGAGCTGTAGGTGCACAAGGAGCACTGTGCCCTCCGCATCCCGTTACTTCATGAAGAGGCCGGTACACAATACTGGCACAGTGCCTCCCTCTCACACACAGTATCTGAATAGTAACTACAGTATCTGAATAGTAACTTTCCAGTTCCCGGTCCCCGCGGGAAAACGGGGCATAGTTGGCAATTTTGTTATTTTATTTTTACATTGTCATTGAGTTTTTCTTATTATTTGTGTTTGCGATGAAAATGCACAAATTTGTGTCCTTCACAGACACTCATTGTTCGCACGTTAGACCAGGCTCACACCAAACAGAAAAGACCTAAACATTTTATTTGAAAACAAATCAACTAACCGAATATAGACTTTCAGATAGACAATGTAAACATTGATAGTAAAAGTGTTGGAAAGTTCCTAAGCTTGTCCACGTACAAGAGAGTGAGCTTCAGTACATATTCACTTACAGCACATAGCCAAAAAAGTAGGTTTCTCTCTTGATTCCATGTATGACATATAATCTTGCCATTAACGCACTGAAGAACAATGGAGGAGTATTTTTCTGTGATTCAAAGTAAGCTCTTCAGGCCTTTAAAATCCCGACATGCAAAATAGATACTAGGAATGCTGTAACATCCATTATAAACAAAATTTTTAATGCAAAGAGAAAGAGTTTCAGAGTCTCATTTGTATGGATACCATCTCACATAGGTGTTGTCCAGCATGATGACACAGACAAGGCAGCTAAAACTGCATATGATAAACCTGAAATGAGTTGGATATGGATATTCCAATCTCTGCAGCAAAAGCCGCAATATTTCAGGAAATTAGGGAAGACAGAAGAGCAGTTACTGACACACAAAAGTCAGAAAGCACGAGAGTAAAGAGCTATGACATGTTTAGAACCGAGAATTATATGTACGGGCAGCATAAAACATCCACTAGACAGTGTGACATTGTAATTGCCAGAATTAAGCTGGGATATCGATATCTGTGGCAGGTGACTGCAGGTAATGAATCTCCCAACTGTGGGGGACATTCCTATTGTAAACTGTGTGAACAAGAGCTGGGACATACTGTACTCTCCAACACTATATCTGTGATCACCCTGTTATCAGTGACTTCAGACCAAATAGTATGAGGTACTTTGAGCTCTGTAATTACTTCATACACTCAAGAATATTGGAAGATATTCTTATGCTGTACCCAGATTTTGCTAGTGGAGGCGAATAGATCAGCCTTAAATTTAATGTTCTCTCCTGACTCCATGTATGACTGGTCTGTGAGGTCATACGTCCTGTGTGGTGGGGATGTTGGATGAGTTTGTAGCTGTTTTTTTATCTACACTGTGTAATCTTTCATGTATAATAGGGTAGCAGCATATTATTAATTGCTGTGTATACCTGAGATTGTTAAAAAAAAGAACTTGATTCGAGAGGAATCTTGTGGAAACTGGTTAAAATAATTATAATATAATATGTCCATGATACAGTGCTTAGCTCTAATGAAAATCATATAGTTATTATTTAGTCAAATTTAATCTATTTTTTGTATTGAGGCAGGTATTTTCTCTCCTAATTTCATGTATGACTAATAATCCTGTGAGATTATTGTAGGTTGTATGTTGAAGGTTGTAACAGATCCCATGAGCACTACACCAGAAATAAATACAGTTTTGATATTCCTAGAGTACGACTTAATCAAACTAGAAATGCTCTGCAAATCAAGGGGCCCAGAATGTGGAATGACCTTCCCAACCATGTTAAAGACTGTACCTCTCTCAACCAATTTAAGATAAAAACGAAGCTATACCTAATAAATTCCCTGTAACCTACCTTACCCTTCTATTGTCAACCAATGTCTGTTTTTTTTAAAGAGCGCTGTTTGTCGACATAATTGTATTTGTGCTGCTTTTTCAGCTATGTTTTCATTTCTTGTTTTCATTCTACTCATTATGCTCAATTAGTATTAAGCTTGTCATTTAAGTTTTTCATGCCCGAAACGCTTTGCGTAATAGTGGCTTTAGGCATTGTATGTACTAGCTCTACCTATAAGTCAACCAATCTTTGTAAAAATTTCTTGTATGTATGTACCTTACCTAAATAAACATTTTATTTTTTTTATTTTATTTTAGATGGGTATATATGATTTTATAGCTTGTTTTTTATCTACGCTGTGTATTCTTTCATATAGTTTAGGGTAGCAGCACATTGCTGTGTATACCTAAGCTTGTTAATAAAAAAATGTACTCTTGCGTAAATAAAATATTGTTATTATTGTTGAATTGTGAATGGTATAGTCAAAGGAAAGAAGCGTTGCCATGACGACCGGGGGTCTGTCAACATAAACAACATTGGCCGCCTTTCGTGTGCTCAGGGATGTGACCAAATATTTATATTGGATATGTAACGGTAGGGTTCATTATTTTTTACAGATATGGAAGTGTTGGCAATTTTAAGAGTACTACTGCCAACATGTCCGTGAATTTCACGATGAAAAACGCAAATAACGCACAAAACCTTGACAGTTGTGATGCCAGCTTCCCGAGAGCGCTGGTGACATACATTTGCCAGCACCAGTCCACAAACTGCTCCATTACTTTTACTGAAGTATCCTAGCAACTAGAGGTAAGATTGATACATTTTGTTTATATAAGTGATGTTTTAGTTTAGGTGTTGGGTAATAGCTGTCATTGTGTAATTCATGTTCTTGGGTTGAGATTGAAATATTAGCACAGAAAATCCTTAGCTTATTTTACCCAGTATTTACAAATTACCACATTTTAATTTACTCCTAACCTAATCTAGGTAATTTAACTTATGGAAACTCAACCATAAATTCAAAAATATCTTGATTAGTTGGAAAGGGAAATTAGAGATGTGGAAATTTTCCCTTATGTTGTTGTATTTCACATGTCGAATTCTATAAATATTTTACCGTATTCATATATAATATTTTGAATTGAAGTATCCTATATATAGCCAAAGAGGGATCATTATTGTTTATAAACTGTTGCTGTGCATGGTAGTAGCATGACATGCTAGTTTTTGGAAAGTGAACCATATTGACAAATTCACAGCACTTCTCATGACAGAACTAAAACAAACTCACTTGAAAATGTGCATTTCTTTCCCTAATCTAAGGAGTGTGGAATTCCTGCATAAGCCACAAAGCTGGTTGGACATCTGGCTCCTTTTCCACTAGGGACTGCTGGAAAATATTCTGAGACTTTTGCCTGTTGGGGACAGATATTGACATAAAGCATCCTTACAAACTACATCCATCCATCAGTATAATCTATTCTATCACTTTATAATGTAGTACCTGGAATTATTTTGAATTCAAATTCTGTTACGATATGCCTATTATTCATTTATTGTTAGCACAATAAATTCAGCCTAAGGATCTGGCTGAAACACTATGTATGTTAGGGGCTTTGCAACAATGTAACAGTCACCAATGTATGTCCTCTCAGTCTCCTGGCCATATAAATAAATAAATTATTATAAATAAAAATAATTATTATTTATTATAAATACAATAAGTATTATAAATAAATAAAATAAATAAATAAATAAATTTACTCAAACTCACTCACCATGTCTGGCTATCATCTAAATCTTCTTCTATTCTTCTTACCTTCATATTTAGTCAGAAAAATTTTAAGTAAACCATGAACTTATCCACGAGTTTAACCATGCTCAAATCATTTTGGGATCATGCAAATAAGACAGCACCACATGGGCTTGTATCCAAATAAGTCAATGCGACATATATCTGTATCCACCATATCCTCAATCCTCAGGTGAAATTGGAGTTAATTTTTCAATTAATTCTGAAAGGTTTGTAAAGAGGGGCATTCGTAAATCAAGGTGTCACCGTACTGTAGTATTGTACCAATTTTTGTTATGCAATCCCCTTGGGAATCTCCACCAGCAGACTTTAAGATTATGGCTCTTAAAGGAAAAAAGAACCAGACAAATCCTCATCTGCTACGTAACATTGCACAGATGCATATAGAAGCAAACTTGGCATCCGACAGCTTCATTTCCTTCACAGATGGATCAGTAGACCACCAGGGACAAGAAACCGGAGCTGCAGTTAAAGTAGGAAACTCTGTAAATAGTTGGAGACTCTCAAATGGGTGTTCGACTTTACAAACAGAGATGCTAGCCATTCAAAAGGCTTTGAAACATGCTCTTGCTGAACACTGACAACATGTTATCATACATACAGATTCGAGAACTGCCATTGAAACCTTGCAACAAGAACACATATGTGATAACATACATCTGATCACAAATGTCACATTATTAATGCAAACACTCAAACGACAAGGCCGACGGGTACTTATCAACTGGATGCCAAGTCATGTGGGAATGATAGGAAATGACATTGCAGACAAAGCTGCAAAACTTGCAACTAAGAGAAGAAATGTAGACATTTACAATTTACATACCACAGAGTCTATCACAGATTAAGAAAGTAATTAGAAACAGCAATGCAAAAGATGTACAGTGACCACAACACAGCAGTTGCAACATCAGGATCTGTGGGTTGGTACAAGAATTCAACCAACTACGAACTACTTAGTTTGATGAAAGGGAGCAGTAGAGCAACAGAAGTACACTTACATCGCATCAGGCTTGGATACTCATGTGCATGGGAAATAGGCTTACAGGTTCCGGAAGATGAGAGGAAATGTCAGCACTGTGGAGAAATGCCTGACAGACCACTGGAACATTATCTAACACAGTGCACAGTTACAAACCCATTAAGATTTCAACTTAATTCAACAGAGCAGAAGAAGTTGTTAAACACATATGGCAAAATCTTACTGAAGCAAACACTCAAGTAAGTCGCTTCAGTAAGATTTTGTCATATGTATTTAACAACTTCTTCTGCTCTGTTGAATCTAAGTTGAAATCTTAATGGGTTTGTAATTGTGCTCTGTGGAGATTCCCAAGGGGATTTATATGAGTCATAAATACTCATACTCCGCCCAAGTAAAACAGAAACAAGCAACACTTAGTGGGCCAGCCAGAGGCTTAGGGCCCGTGTAGGAATATCCCTGCAAAAAAAAAAAATAAGTACCAATTTCTACTTTCTAATTGCCTTTTGTACAATATATGTACGATGGTCCTCATTGTTACTATAAGTACTAGCTAAACAGGAGGATGAACTGTACAAAATGTGAACTTTATGGGGGTACAAAGGTTCACATTTTCTACATTCCATCCTTAATAACTAGGTTCTTTCATTTTTAGGGAATGGGTTGAGTTGATGCTGTCTTACCTTAGCACCCATATTTCGGGCTCTGGTGTTCAACCATGTTCCTCCTCTCTTGTCTGTGAAGTGCAAGGGCTCTAGGGCATCTGTGGTATCCAAGGTAGGGCCTTGGTTGCAATTGAACCCATCCTGGAGTATGATGTACGATCTCAAAGCAAAGGGCCTCTTTCTCTGGAGAATATGTTTCATCCTCCTGCTTAGTTTGAGCCAATTCTTTTCCCAGGTGTGATTCCAGATGCCATTTAGATTCACCCTTGTTGAGCAGGTTTCCACAAATATTATTATCTTCTTCACAGAATCAGTGAGTAGAGATAATCATAGGAGCCTGGTGTGTTGAATGTGGACCTGAAGATATTGCCATAAGCATCAGTGCCATAAGTTGAGGGAAGCTACAGAGGGCCTCCCAGAAAGAGGCATTTAATTTCATGCTACACTGTTGTAACAAAACATGCAATTGGTTAGATTTCAGAGTTTGCAGGTGTACAATAGGAAATTAACTTCTTTACAATGCCACTGAATATGCTCAGCATTTCTGTAAAATATTAAAACAGATGTAAATACTCTCACATGATATTACTGAGAATTATTAACATGTGTCATTAATATATCTGGAATTTTCCAGGAATGAAAGGGTTTATACAGTGAAATATAACCTTGGACTTATGGTTAATAGATATATACAGTATGTGATTAAAATTGATAATGATATTAGTGGTAGGTTTACATAATAAGGTTAGGGTAATACTGTTTTTAAAAAAATAACCTAAAAAATAGCAAATATGGCCATGCAATCATGGTGACAATGTTATTATTTTATTAGTATATAGTAGTTGTAAGATACTGGCAGATACTGGAGCCTAATTTTATGCTTAACAGTGGGGAATACATTAAAGTTTATGATAACGAAATGTGAGTTACAATTAATTAGAATATGAAGATTATTTATAGATGATAAAATTAATAAGAAGAACATTTAAGCTTGTTCTTAAAAGTATATGAAGAGTAAACTTAGTACAGTACTAGATGGTATAATTGATATGCTGCATGAGAATTAATATTAAACAATCAGTAATAGGAATACAGTAATAGAGGGGTGGAAGAGTAATATCATACCTGAGTTGGTTATTCAAGATTGAAGCTCTGGGAGTACAGTGGTGTTATATGGCAAAGTATAAGTGCTGTGTAGTTTATGTCTTTCAGGTTTAAGTAAAAGTGCCAAGTGAAGATGATGGAAGATGTGAATGCAGAATGTAAAAAATTCCGTGCAGAGTGGGCCAACTTCCACAAAGTGACCCGAGTACTGGTAAAAGCTCTGCGGAGGATACACCATGGAGTGAGAGCTGAACATGCACAGCTCAAGGGCAGTATGAAAACCTCAGGTTTAAAATCAAAGGTGCTGGCTAGACATGAAGCTGCATTTAAGAAAGTTATTTTGGGTCTTAGAGATTATGCAGCAAATTTTCTGGAGATGGAAGAACAGTACAGAGAACTCTTAAAGTCTCGCAACAAATTTTGCAAAATTCAGTTTGCCAGGGTGGTGGAGAGACATAATGAGGTTGAAGTACAACGAGACACTATACTTTTTTCTGTTGAAAGCCTGATAAAAGCTCAATTGAAAATTATAGCTGGAAATTTTAGTGAAAGATCAAAAGTGTTGCCAGATGCTGGCATTTTTGAAGTCATAGCAGCATACAATGAAATACTTATTAAGCTAAAAAATATTTTACCAAAGAAAGAAGAGGATGAATATGAAGATGAGGATGAGGAGGAAGACAGTGAAACAGTGTATAGAACTATGATGCCAGACACTTTAGTTCCTCCATTGTCTTATTTAAAGCAGATGACAGCATCCAAGATTCTTCAGACTGTAGGTAGAGAAAGAGCACCCCATGTGACTAAGTGCATTGCAGATACTTTAATGTTAGAATTTAAATTATCAGCTGAAAATGGGACACTTTTACCATGGAAACCAGTACAATATAGTGGAAAATTTGGGCTGATCACTGGTGATATATTTGAAGAAGCAATTGCTAAGGAAGAAGATGAAAATAAAATAAATCAGCAAAAGTTAGACCTAGCTTTACGAATGGAATTTGGAGAAGATTTTCCTGGCACAGACTACCTGCCAGCCAATGATGCTGGAGATGTAACAGGTCCTGTATGTTGTTCCAAAGTTGATTCTCTTATCAAAACTAACTCCGAGCTACTTAATTTACTTGTTGAGAAGTTTACAAAAACAACAGGAGTTCTCGGTAAGTTGTAGCTCTAACATATTTTCCTTTGAATTATTCATTTGCAAATTTGTACAAATAAAATAATACAACAGTGATAAATATGGAATAAATATTTAAAGAATTAAACAAAATGTAATTAATTTTAATAATATTTTTAATAATCTTTCAGTCAAAGGAATGGTCAAACAAAGCAAATCTGGAGAGAAACGCTTGAGTAAAGCTGCCAGAACACGAATTGAAACATATTATGTGGAAAGAGTCTGGGGCGAGGGATCAGAATTTGTTGAAGAACTGGTGCTATGGATTCCTCCGCCCACCAGACCACCACCCTTCCCACCCCCAGCTCTTCTCACTTCTTTGAAGCTGTTTCAAGCGCTCACTGTCTTCAAGCAGTACTGTAATAAGGGTATGTAAGTTATATTTCAGATGCACACCTTCCAGACTGTTCTGATTTAGTATATGATGCTTGTTGCATATTTTTAGCATTTTGTATTTTGTTTGGCAGCACTGATGTATTAATGGTATTCTTCATTATATTTGTTTCAGCCCTTATCCCTGAATCCTGTTATGCAAGTTGTGAGGGTATTGTTGATGAGTGCCGACACCTGGCCACTAGTTCATGTGTAGACAGGGGTCTAGTGCGTGGTATTGGGTCATATGCTCGCTCTTGTCCTCTGCCTTTTAAGTTACCCGATGGAAATTTCTCTACTGTAGGTGGTAAGATGTTTACCAGCATTATGTTCAGTACTGTACTCTTTATTTTTGCAAAACTTTATTCAAGGAAGAATTATGTAGCTCGCTATTTATGTAAATACAGTACACTGAAGTAATGTACAAAAATATGAAAAATATTTTGATAATGCACCAGGTAACTATATTTACAGGTGATGGCATTGGAGATGTCATTCAATTATTAGTTTGGGAAATCAATGAAATAGAACGAGCAGAAGTTGAAAAGGAACCCAAAGACTGGCCGGTGGGAGATGAGGTAACTCATTTATTTTATTTTTTAATTTTTGACTGCAATAATTGTATTCTAAAAACTGACTTGCTTATTATGGTCAAAACAATTGTTCTTTGACTCTTGAGCATGTCAGTAACCCTTGCACTGCTACAATTGCTGTCTGAGACTACTTTCTTCTGTGCTCCAGTCACCATAAATTATTTTTTTCCATTCATTTTGTTAACTATCATTAGTCAGGCACACCGCAATGTTGTACTTTTAAATAGCTATGCCATTCTGTTGTTATAGTTGTATGTACTTTAGTTCAAAATTTGTGTATATAACCATTTAGTAATAAACTGTTATAAATTGTATATTAATATTCTGCACTCCATTTTTTTACCCACTAGCCAGACTGTCAATACAACATTATACATTCACAGTCATAATGTGGTAATATCAGTCACTTCTATTTGTGATGAGGCATAGTTGTTGCCCCAGGTTTCCAAAGTGCCTAAGCAAATTTTTTTTAATTTTGACATACTCTTGCATCAGTGTTAAGCCTTTATTTCACCGTCTTGTAACTGACCATTAACCTTGCATCCCTAAAATCTGACAAGTGAAGTCACTGTACATTCATGTAATTTAATTTTCATTGTATTTCTGCCTTGGTTAATTATATTTATGCTATTACATTATATATACAGTATGTATGTTATTATATCTCCTTGGCATAGTGGTAAGACGCTCGCCTGGCGTTCCGTGAGCGCTTTGTCCTGGGTTCGTATCCTGGCTTGGGAGGATTTACTGGGCGCAAATCCTTAACTGTAACCTCTGTTTAACTCAATAGTAAAATAGGTACTTAATTGTAAAAACGATTCTTCGCGGAGGTCGGATTCCAGGGAACACAGGATTAAGGACTTGCCCGAAACGCTACGCGTACTAGTAGCTATACAAGAGAATGTAACAACTCTTGTACATATAAATAAAAAAAATAAAAAATATGTATATAATGTGTGTTCACAGATGTATACATACCTTTACTGTACATACATACAGTACTTTATAAAAGCAGACGAAGAGTCACAATAACGTGGCTGAAGATATGATGACCAAACCACATACCAGAAGATGAGGAGATAACGACGTTTCGGTCCATCCTGGACCAGTATAAAGTTGATTGCTGGCTTGATAATGAATGTTGACTTTTACCAATTTCTGCTCTAATGTTAATGAATTCTATTCAAAAGGTAGGGTTGCTTCTTAGACTTGGAGCAGCTGTCAGTTCAATGCTGTGCTGGTTGCAGCTTCGTGCAACTCACCTCCTGCACACTTGGAACACAGCACCTTACTACCTTCTAACGCAAGCTGATCTACCCAGAGCTATTCAAGAACTGAAAATGCTGCGAGTGAGTGGAATTTTATAATGTGTTTTGAAATTGCATTAGCTTTTAACACGTATGAGAAGAACTATGACCTTACATATACATTAAATAAGTCAATCATGAGAGGGGAGAAGTTGACAAAACTTATAGCTGATTGCCCAAGTTTAATTTAAGCCTTGAGTGCAGATGAGAATCTTTCTGAATAAGGCACTTACCATAGTTCTTTTGTAACTAAGCCAAGCTTTTGTTTTCTTCATATTTCTTCATACTTGTTAATTTCTTCAAGCATGCCATGTTTGAGCCAGGGGTTGTTTAATCTTTTGATCTTTTGACAGTTACTTGCTTGGTGAGGCAAGGACAGTATATGTTGTAAAGGTTTAAAGTTTTGGTGAGAAAGATGTAGGTTATACTTTGAATTTGTCATGTGTATTATTGAATTCAGATTCCCGGTTTACATTATGAAGTGCATTTATGAGGTTGCTTATTGCTGCTTTGCAGTGCACAGTAGTCTGAAGGTTAATTTACTAGTATCTGATTGTGTTATATCTATGTTTGTTATGAAGAAGTTAGGATAGTCGTAAGTTGTTTTGTTAATGATTATACCAAAAGCAACAGGGGCTGTTATGTTAGTCCATGTGTGGCCCAGGGTTGTAGCAAATGTTTGGGTAATTCATGTGGGCTTAGTGATTGTGTGGCTTAGCATACAGGAGTTCATACTCTTCTCAGATGACAATGAAATACTGACTCAATGCCTCGGCAGTGACGTTGATACCTCACTTGCACCAATACCTACTTCTTGCTCCACCTTCCTTCTGAGGGTAGTGGAGAGAAGTTAGGCTACCCTCATAAAAGCGTGCAGGAAATCTACTTTACACACAAACATTGTCTCATATATACATAACATACCTTCAAACACTAACAAATGAAACATGCAAATTAACACTAACCAAATTAAAATAAACTGATATTTAAATAACAAAACATTTAGATTAATACCACTAAAAGCTAAACATTACATACCCACTATTATAAGAAAAGGTTGGTAAAAGCTATCCATGGGACACACAAATGACTGGTTCATTATACCATGCATACATGAAACATTATACATATTAAAGCATAACCCAACTGGAAACTAACAACAAAAATCTGGTCCTCATCTGGGCCAATTACCATGATACTTGTGAAAAATGTGAGGTGGGTCTGATCATGGAGCATTGTTGTGAATTTGATGCTGTCACCTGGTGATCAGTGGAGGTGGCTAACTGGTAGCTAGCAAAGATTCTCCATTGGCCATCAATATTGATGCCATGGAGGCCTTGAAAGAGCTTTGAGTTTTTTTTTATGAATGAACCTTCTGGAGGTCATTCTTGCCTGGACTGTATATTCCCGTGGCTCACATGCACCAATGTGACCCTGCATGGATGTTTCAAAGATTTTATGTGGTCATAGTAGTTGCTTATATCCCATGGACTCATTCAGTTAGGGAACAACTTATTGGGATAGCAAAGAAAAATCTAATTTAGTACTGTACCTGTACTTAGTACAGTAACTTTTAGTTCTTTTTGGACAGCAAATTTGATTTTTATACAGCAGTCATTCTTATATGGTTATTGATATCGTTACAGATCCAGGAAAGAGATAACCTTATAAAAACAGATGACATGGCTCGCCTGCTGTATGCCATGTCTCGTGACAACCTTGTGAAGATGATCGAGAAAGTGGTTGACAACGTGAAGGTAGGAAGATCCAGCGTTACATTTCTCTTGTACAGCAAAATTTAGGAGAAATCTTTTACATAAGTAAACAATGGATTGATTAGTATCAGTCACCATTTGAAACACTATTGTGGGGGAATATAAAAATGTCTATCTCTTACACTGATGCTTGGTGTCATGCTGGGAAAGGTTATCTGCTCCTCCATTTCCATCATGGTGTTGACGTTGCCAACAGTGTAGTGGATTGTTAGCTAAACAGTATTTAGCAAAGGATGTTTGGCTATCCTTGAGATTTCAGTATCCCTCAAATGGGGCGCTCATTAATATGGTTCTGCTCTTTTGTTTTTATCAAGCAGTCTCTTTGGTGGTGGATTCATTTTTCCCCTGCCTGCCCTCCCCAACTACATGGCAAGACCATTTGAAAAGTTGCTAATTACCATTGAACATAGGCTGATAATTATCTGGTATGAATGCATTGTCCTGGGTGGAATCTTACTTGGTGAGTGAATGAGAAAAGAGCATTTCATACTATTCATTTGCTTTTTGTTTCAATAATAAAATTGTAATCCAAGCAAACAATATACTATAAGGTTAGCATAATTTATTCAAATTCAATTCAAATCCAAATTTTTATTCAGGAAAAGTACATAGATAATTTATAAACATAATGTAGGATTTATAGATAGAGCTAGTACATACAATACCTAAAGCCACTAATACGCATAGCGTTTCAGGCAAGGTGTGGGGGGGGAACACTTAGCTAAAACTTAATAGTAATTGGGATTAGGTATAAATTGTGTTGAAAAAAGGAATAAAATTAAAAAAAGGGGGGAACATGGCAGAATATGTAATTATGTAATAATTAATAATGTAATTATAATAATGTAATTATGTAATAATTATGTCATTTATAAAAGAAATGGAGAAAGTCAGTTGATGTCATGATGCAACCAAATTGAACAACCATCAGTAGTTAATGGTAAACTCCCTGCTATTGCAAAAAGCATACCCCCCTTGTACTCTCATGGTAAAGATCCCATGTATGACCAAGGCTAATCAAGTCTACTCTACTACTGTACTGAACCTATAATATGTTTGATGTCAAATGCAAAATAAATTAATAATAATAATAATAATGTTAAGACCTGCAAATCCTTTGGCAGTCTAATTGCTTTATATTGATAAATAGTGATATAAAACCTGCATCCTAAACTTTGTTTTACTCAGGTAATTATTTATTCTGTCTTCAGGACTATGAAGATGAGTCAATAGAAGCTGTTAGTGCTGTCTGTCGAACTGTGAGTCTGGCACAGTTACAAAATTCTATGCCCAAACCACGAATCTGGCGCGGAATCGGCCGTATTCCTCATGAACCACATTTTTATGTCTACGAATATATTGGTATGACATTTGAACGTTTTTGTTTTATATTCTGTCTTAATATCATGAAAGGAAAGTTTAATTCAGTTACATTGTAAATTTGTTCAATCAGTTTACAACCAGTTGCAAAGTAAACTCACTGATCTGTGTTAAGTATACCACACAGTAACATGTTCATCATGTGTTAATAATGTAGTGTTATTCCTTAGCACAGTAGTTAGTTATATAGACATGGAAAATCTGGGAGTACCGGATTGACCAGGCCAAGAGGAAATACTATCAACAGAGGTAGAGCATTCCAAACTGCACATATGAAACAAAAATTATTTGCAACTTGGACATCACAAACCACAGTAGTTAGTTACAACTGCTAATTACACCTCCCTACCACCAGATGGTGGGCCCAGCAGCTCAAAGTCCAGCCGATGATGCCAATCAATGATGCGCCTGGTATGATCCCAGCACATGTTCATCTTGTTTCCACCACCCTTTATGGTCCCAATTTTTTTTCAGATAAGTTTTGGCTGTTCTTTTGGCCTGTCCTGCAGCCCTATGCTTATGTTTGTTCACATATTTTATAGTCTCACATGCATATTTTCTGGGGGGAGCCCCTTCTACTCCCCGGAGCTATCCAGGCTGATATGTATACAGTATCACTAAACTTTGGCTTCAGTGTGTGTGTTGGGAGTTCTAGGCCTACCGGAGACCACAAGCCAGAACCCGACCCCCCTCAGAGAGGCATGAAGAGCAATGTCCTATAGAAATGCACATATGATTTGGAGCATTCTATATCTGCCATCGACCAACGACAGGCACCCAGAAAGGTAAGTGCCTCAAAACAAATCCCTATTCTGGGATGTAAATAGAGACGTAAAAATAGGTGTAAAAACGATGTAAATAGAGAAACGTGTTGACAGAACTCCCCAAACGAAAACGAGCAAACAAGCATGACATCACACGAGCCGCGCCATACATCTGTACAGCTCTCCTTTCCCACAACCACGCCCAAGTGCACCCACTCCGAGATGACCCGACAGAGAGCAGGAGAAGAGGCCTGCCCCATCTGCCCCGAAGGGGAAAGGGCCACCCAACGCCACCAAAGGCCGCAGGAAACGACCTGAAACACCCACAAATCGTGAGACCAGGCATGAGTGAACAGAGCAAGCCTCTTCCCCCCTCCCTCCATTGCCCCATCAATGGGATGAACTGCAAAAGGGCCGACACCCCTAACGAGAACCTGACCTGCACACACAGCGATCACTGCGCCGACCTGACGCAGACGGCTACGAAGGCGGTGCTGGCCCTGAACCTGGCACCTGTGGCCCACCTCGATGAGTGGAACCCCAAACCCTAGCAAGACCCAGCCGGGAGGACCCCCCACCCCAGGAACCCCGGAGAACCCCACAAGTCGGACATCGGACGACAGCTTGAAGCAGCTACTTGCAGAAACTACTCCACCACAAACAGCAAGGGAACAAAAGGCCGACACCAAGGCACCAGACCCAGGAATGGCCCGAAGCATTTCAACATCCTCTGTAAGCCAATCTGAAGACAGCTCCAGGAGGGAAAAGAAATGCAGGACCAAAGCCAACATGCAACGAGCGCCCAAGTCTTCGGCCACCAGCACAGCTGAACTGCGCCCACATCCTGCAGAAGGGCAGGAGTGAACAAGCACTCATTAAGGTGC
The DNA here is from genome assembly GCF_040958095.1 of Procambarus clarkii. Lineage (NCBI taxonomy): Eukaryota > Metazoa > Arthropoda > Malacostraca > Decapoda > Cambaridae > Procambarus > Procambarus clarkii. The sequence continues at coordinate 28,895,539 of NC_091155.1, forward strand.
TCAAGGTCGCTCCCCAGGAAAACCTGAAGCACCGCCAATGCCTCGCACCACTCAAGCATGTGGGAATGACAGAAAGCACTCCAGGCAACCAACGACAACAACGGGCAGTCCACAAGCCAGGGCGACTCCGGAACCTCATAACAGACCCAGTATGAAGACAAAGACCCAAACATGAAAGAAGACGGATACATTATAGAAGCACAGTCCGGGTCGTGCAGGAGGTAAGCCGCAATGGTTGCCCGCTCATCAGTAGGTGAGATGTGGGAGGCTGAAAAACCTCCGGAAAAACGGAACCGAAGGACCCGCAGAGATACGAAATCGAACTTGGGGAGGGGCTGAACCCAAATCTGACTCGTACACAGAGGGGAGAAAAGAAAACCCCACTTCTTGTAACAGAAAACCTTGCTCAGAGGGTTTGAAACAGAGGGTTGGACCCTGCCCCAGGCTGGGTCCAATGGGGCGCATGGCCCCCAAGTCAGCCCCTCCCCAACCCCAGGAACCTCCACGTCAGGTTCCGGGGGGAGCCCTCCTCCAAAGCCCTGGCTTCACCAGAAAAAACTGGGGCAGCCGGAAAAGCGGGAAGAGAAGAGGCCCACTGGTCAGACGCCGACATCACAGCTGGAGGTAGGGGCTCGACTGCCTCTGTCACCTCCTCGAAAGGGGCAACCCCTGAAACTGCCCTGAGTCTCGGAAACCTCTAAACCTCGCTTTGACGCCGAAGCCCTCAGATGCTTCGGAGCTGGAAGCAAGGGTGGGGGAGGGGGGGGGGGGAACAGAATGAACAACAGCAGGGGAAGAACGAGGGGGTGCGGACTGAACCAAGACCGAAGTGACCAACACCCCCAAGTCCGGGTCCCTATAAACAAAACGGGGCAGTCTCGGGGCATCCGGGGAAGCAATCAACCGAGAACGTTGCAGCAACCGATACCGAGCATGCAATGCTTGAGCTGCCTTCACCCGAATAAAGTCATTATGAGATTGGGTTAACTGAGTCACAAACAGGCAACAGTGCTCTTAGGCTTCTGGGTCGAAGGTGTCACTGACCCAACAGGCAGCATGACAGAGGCAAAAACAATGAGCGTCGCCCTGAGACAAGGGGACAGAGCAACCCTCAAACTCGCACAAAGTGAGAGAAGACCCAGGGGTCGCACCCATCGGACCCTGTGTGTCCCCGTGGGGATTCCCAGGGCTCCTAGATTGGAATCACTAGGGGTAAGCCCAGGTGGGGTACTGCTAACTGGCACCCAAGTCTACCAACAAACTTCTAAAGCTGAACCTCCGGGACGTATCCACTCACGGGGTCTAAGCAGGGGGTACCACCGAACACAGGAGGTCAAACCCTAACTAACAGGGGCAAGGGAAAACAAAATGCAGACCTCCCTACCAAGCCAAAACAAAAATGAAAAGAAAAACCCTGCAAGAGGATAACGGACCCAGAAGGAACAGAACCAGCTGCTGTAATAGGTGAAAACTAGCTGCGCAGTACCCCGCGCCCCAACAGGCAAAAACTACCACTTACTCCAAGGTAAACAAGGAAGGAAAACCCTCAAACACACTGGGTGGTCAATCACCAAGCAGCAAAAGACCACAGAGATAGACCCCAAGGTAACTTGTGGAAGATAACCCCAAGCCCCAAGGGTGGTACTTACAGGGCACCCAGGGAAGGTAACCCTAAGCACATGCAGCCTGAGTATCTGAGAATACTACTCCCAGCTCACACGCCACGCCACCGTAAGATCGAGCAGTACCGCACACAAGGCACAGCACAACAAGAGAAACCGGAGTTGGAGCCACACGATCAAGAAAGTATCACATCAGCCTGAGAACTGGTGGTTGGATCACCGGCGCAAGGGGTCTGGGGCTCCCCCTTACCCCTCTCGGGGAGGGGGGAGCTGTGCAGACGTGCACTGCAGCTCGTGTGACATCATGCTTGTTTGCTCGTTTTTGTTTTGGGAGTTCTGTCCACTCGTTTCTCTATTTTCATTATTTTAACCAGAATAGGGGTTTGTTTTGAGGCACTTAGCTTTCTGGGTGCCTATCCTGGTTGATGGCAGATATAGAATGCTCCAAATCACATGTGAATTTCTATAGGACATTGCTCCTTGTGCCTCTCTGAGGGGGGCAGGTTTAGGCTCGTAGTCCCCGGTAGGCCCTAGAACTCCATACACACTGACTGATGCCAAAGTTTAGTGATATACATACAGTATCAGCCTGGATAGCTCCAGGGAGCCTCCGGGTCTCACCCAGAAAATGGCATTTCATTACATTCAACACTGACTTTTTTTGTACGTCAAACTTTTTCCTAGACAACTGTTGGCCATCCTTCAGACTCAATCTTGTTATAAACCCATGGAACTGCCTAATCAGTGAAGCCGTAAATGCCAAAACTTTGTTAAACTTTAAAATCCAGTTGGAGGAAATCATCTGTATAAATGGGGGGACCTTTGGCAAGCCACCAGCCTCCTGTGCTCATTGAGGTCACTAGAGTGTTAGTGGCCCTTAGGTAAATTCAGATAAAAAAAAAAAAGAATATATATATATATATATATATATATATATATATATATATATATATATATATATATATATATATATATATATATATATATATATATATATATATATATATACATATATACATATATATATATATATGTCGTACCTAGTAGCCAGAACTCACTTCTCAGCCTACTATGCAAGGCCCGATTTGCCTAATAAGCCAAGTTTTCATGAATTAATGTTTTTTCGTCTACCTAACATACCTAACCTAACCTAACCTAACTTTTTTTGCCTACCTAACCTAACCTTACCTATATATATAGGTTAGGTTAGGTTAGGTAGGGTTGGTTAGGTTCGGTCATATATCTACGTTAATTTTAACTCCAATAAAAAAAATTGACCTCATACATAGTGAAAAGGGTAGCTTTATCATTTCATAAGAAAAAAATTATAGTAAATATATTAATTCAGGAAAACATGGCTTATTAGGCAAATCGGGCCTCGAATAGTAGGCTGAGAAGTGAGTTCTGGCTACTAGGTACGACATATATATATACATATATATATATATATATATGTCGTACCTAGTAGCCAGAACTCACTTCTCAGCCTACTATTCAAGGCCCGATTTGCCTAATAAGCCAAGTTTTCCTGAAATAATATATTTACTATAATTGTTTTCTTATGAAATGATAAAGCAACCCTTTTCTCTATGTATGAGGTCAATTTTTTTTTATTGGAGTTAAAATTAACGTAGATATATGACCGAACCTAACCAACCCTACCTAACCTAACCTAACCTATATTTATAGGTAAGGTTAGGTTAGGTAGCCAAAAAAAGCTAGGTTAGGTTAGGTTAGGTAGGTTAGGTAGACGAAAAAAACATTAATTCATGAAAACTTGGCTTATTAGGCAAATCGGGCCTTGAATAGTAGGCTGAGAAGTGCGTTCTGGCTATTAGGTACGACATATATATATATATATATATATATATATATATATATATATATATATATATATATATATATATATATATATGTCGTACCTAGTAGCCAGAACTCTCTTCTCAGCCTACTATTCAAGGCCCGATTTGCCTAATAAGCCAAGTTTTCCTGAATTAATATATTTACTATAGTTTTTTTCTTATGAAATGATAAAGCAACCCTTTTCTCTATGTATGAGGTCAATTTTTTTTTATTGGAGCTAAAATTAACGTAGATATATGACCGAACCTAACCAACCCTACCTAACCTAACCTAACCTATATTTATAGGTAAGGTTAGGTTAGGTAGCCAAAAAAAGCTAGGTTAGGTTAGGTTAGGTAGGTTAGGTAGACGAAAAAAACATTAATTCATGAAAACTTGGCTTATTAGGCAAATCGGGCCTTGAATAGTAGGCTGAGAAGTGCGTTCTGGCTATTAGGTACGACATATATATATATACACATATATATATATATATATATATATATATACATATATACATATATATATATATATATATATATATATATATATATATATATATATATATATATATATATATATATATATATATATATATAAATAATACAGTATATTGATTGATTGTAGTTTAGACATGTATCAAGGTCCCCTCAATGCCAAACTACTAATCTTACTCCAGGATTCAACCCAACAACAGTTGCTGCTTATCCCCTGGGTACCAATTTACTGTTAGCTGAACAGAGGCATTACTTGCAGGGAAATGTACCTAACCATTTCTGTCTTGCTGGTAATTGAACCGGGGATCCCCATTGCAAGTCAAGAATGAAGCCAACTCTACCATGAGTTTTTATTTCTTTTACTTTGCTGTTTTTTTTATTTTGGTTCACCCTACCTTGTTGGTGGCTATTTCCTTAAGTTGGAGTGATTTTGAATCCTTGGGGACCAGGTTTTTGCCTCTGATCTTCTGTAAAGTTTTCAAGACTTGTAAGGGCCTAGTGTGAATCAAATTGGGTTGGGGTATCCAGGATGTAGCAACAGGGAGCCACCAGCAGAAACCTACCAGAAAACACATTAAATCACTTTGCATCTCCTCCAATCATTGGACCACCAAATATTATTCTGAAACTACATAACTAGCAACTACCCCTTACACCGAGTGTCATAGATGATAGCAGTAACTTGTAGAGCTTGGTCGGGGTAAGTAACCCCAGTGTGAATGATTTGCAGAAAAAGCCAACCTTGCGACCTTCTCTGCGATGACTTGTTCTGCGATCTGGATCAAGGATTACTGGAGGTTGAATCAGACCTTAGCCTCCAACATTCCCACTATGTGTTTAGGCTTGGGTCAGTTGTCATCAAAGTGATACTTCAAGTCCACCTCACCTCAGGACTTCTCTACCTACTGCTGCTTCCTCGGGTATGTCCCTGTTGGTTTTATATTTACTAATCTTGCACCATGGGGAGATGACTCAGGGAAGTAGCAAAGGGGTCTTTCTGAGAAATAGCATTGCTTCTTGTCTTCACTTGGATGCTTTGTGCCCAAAGTGGGGGTGTTGCCACCATCTCCAACCCCGTTGTTTTAGCTACTTCTGTCACCTAGAGGTGGTCAGTGTAGGGAGTAATGGCTAGTTATGTAGTTTCTGAACAATAATTGGCAATCTTAGTGATCTCAATACTCATTTGGAAGGGGTGTCGAGTGGTCTGATATGTTCTTTAATGTAGTTTTGTTTTGGTGGCGGATTGAGGTATACAGTAATCTCCATTGTGCTCCTTACCCCTGGACCACAGAACAAGACCATTTGAAAAGGTTTTTATCTATTCTTCTTTAGATATTTTGTTACTTGTGAATTGAAAAGATATCTACTAGCAGTACTTGTTTGAGTAAACCAGACAGGAAAAAGAGGAGGTAATTTAGCAATTAAAAAAGGCTAATTTAAGAAAAGTGGACAAGGCTGGAGAGTGACGTGTCTGGCAGAGGAGTTTGGTATTGGCACTACTGGAGTACAGATTCTGATACGAAACATTAGAAACTCAAGAGTTTGAGGTCATTTCCAAGTGAGAGAAAGCCAGTAGCAATAGTTCATAGTGAAAATATTCAAGAAATCCTAACATGAGGAGTCAAATGAGGCTGCTTATACTTAATTGGTTTATGCAGCAGCATAGTATGGGAGCTTTTTAAAGTGTTTGTTTCACATTGTATACATTATTACAGTATTGTGTGACTGCATTCTGCCTGTATAGAGTATATGTGCCCAAAGGTGTGTTATACTGTTTGTGGTAGGAAAACTAAATGCTAATGTGAAAAAGGGCAAATTGCCTGATGGACTGAACTCCTTTGTGAGTCAGATCACAGCTGGTCCCAATTTATCCATTTCATTGATGTTACTGTATGAAGTACTGTCGAAGCATGTGCAAATGGTGCTGTGATAACTCAGACAGGTGGAAGCTAAATCCCAGGATGCACCACTTGAGTAAACACTCCCAAAAATACAGGCATCAAAAGATCATATTAATACTGTGCTACCAACATGTATATTTTCAGTGCTGTAACTGTAACCTAAACAGGTGTAGGCTCAAATCTAATATGTGAATTGCTACATTGAATTGAAAAAAAAAAAACAAAAAAAAAAAAACATTGTTTTCTGATTCCAAGTCACCTATCTTCCCTCCTCCACTTGCTCACTGGTGCCAGTTTGTCTCACTGTCTTAAGTTATGCTTAATATAAAACTTAAGATATGTGCAATCACCCTCAATTATGCTAAAAAATAGCAGTCAAGTGTAATATTTCCAATATCTATTGTATTTTTCAAACTGCAGGTCAGTTTGGGTAACGTGCAAAAAATATCCGTTTTCTTTTTATACTCCGTTTTTCGTTGTTCTCGAACTCATTGTTGATGTGACGATGTACAGTACATTGAATTTTGTAACTAGCTCATCAAGATTGTAGCTTGCTTAGCTAAATGAATTGTGGGGTTCAGTCCCTGACCCCATTATGTGCCTCTGTATCCCTTTCCACTACCATCCACAGGAGGGGTATGGGGTGCATAATAATTGAACTAAACTAAAACTAAACTGTTTATTGTGTTGGTTTAAAGTTCACTGTCAGTGAGATTATATTTGACCTGTATTGTTTAAAATTTTTATATACAAAATTCTTGGTCATGTAAGTCTTCCTATTTTTTCCAATAAGATTAACTTATTTGTATGGTAATCACAATGAAGTGTATTTTAACCTATTTTTCCATATAAAAGTGTACTGTAATTTGTGAATGTTTTTCTGTTATAAACAGGACTGCTCCAGTGATTTTATCCCCTATTTTCAAATCATATTAGAGTACTGTACTTTTACAAGATCCTTATTACAAATATCTTCTACAGCTGCTGTGCTAGAACCAGTATTAGATGCTGTATCCAAGCTTGGTGTGGTGCTACAACGGCGTGCCGGAGCCACCGTTCTAAAAGTAGTGTGTTATGCCTGGCTGGAACACATCAGGGTTCAGAAGATAAAGTTTTCACTCTGGGGTGCACAACAATTATTGAAAGGTTTGCAGATGATAATCAAATGTATACAACTGTTTGTAATACTGTACCCCGTATTTCTGGAAGGAGCCCCGTTGCCTTCCCGGAGCTAATCGGGCAGATATGAATGTATTGGACCCTGGCATCAGTCAATGCACATGGAGTTCTATGCCTACCAGAGCCAGAACCTGACCTCAGAGAGGCACGAGGAGCAATGGCCTATAGAAACCCCTGTGTGGTTGGAAACATTCTATGTCTGCCATCGACCAGGATAGGCACCCAGAAAGGTAAGCACCCCAAAACAAACCCCCTATTCTGGTTAAATTATTGCTACTGAAAGCCGAACTAGTGGACAGAACTCCCCAAACGAAAACGTGCAAACGAGCATGACATCACCACGTCACCGTGCCGCTGTCTTCGCAACATCTCCCTCCCTGGGAGGGGAAAGGGGGAGCGCTAGAATCCCGCACTGGCTATCCACCCTACAGTTTTGTGGCTGATGTGAACAACTGGAAAGGTTGTGCCTCTGGCTTCTGTTTATCCAGGTCTGTACCTTGTGGTGTGGTGCTGTCTCAGCGGTGCTGCTCGAGCCAGGAGTTATTTCACAAGTATTCAGGTTGCATGCGCCTAGGTTCCTCTTCCTTAGGTGCCCTGTAAGTACTGCCCTTGGGGATTGGGACCACCTTCCACACGTCACCTTGGGGTCTACCTCTGCAAGGTCGTTTGCTGCTTGGTGATTGACTGCCCTTGGAGTCAGCTGGGGTGTTTCATACATCACTGTTTGCCTCTGGGTAGGGGGTAGGTTCGTCACTGGTTGGGGCGCAGGATACTGTGCCGCTAGTTTTCACCTCTTATAGCAGCCAGCTCTGTTCCGCCTGGCACGTTGTCCTCTTGCAGCGTTTTTCTTTTTTTGTTTTCTTGCTGGTGTGGAGTCTGTCCCCTTGGTTTTGGTCACACCCATTTATATTTTGGTGGTCCTCCACCAAAATATGTACACTGTACATAAATATGTACTGTGAGTGTACACATCCTGGGGATTCAGATTTAGCAGTTTGATTGGTAACTTTGGGCGCTAGTTGTCAGTACCCTGCCTGGGTTTACCTTAGCAAGATTAAGCGACTGAGGGCCCTGGGAAACCCCGCAGGGGTTCTTTGCTCCAATGGATGCGACTCCTGGTCCCCTCTCGCTTTTTGCGAGTTTGAAGGTTGCTCTACCCCCTTGTCTCAGGGTGACACTGACCGGTTGTGCCTCCATCATGCTGCCTGTTGGGTCGGTGACAACTTTGACCTGGAGTCCTGTGAGTTTTGTTTCTTGTTTGTACTCCAATACACCCAGTCCACTGATCATGATATTCAGGTGCAGGCAGCTTCATTGTTGCATGCTCGGTTTAGGTTGCTACAGCACGCTAGGTTGGTTGGTATCCCAGATGCCCCGAGACTGCCTCGTTTTGGTTATAGGGACCTGGACTTGGGGGTGTTAGTCATTTTGACTTTGTCTTTCCCCTTCCACTTCCCCTTCCCCATGCCCCCTTGTCCTTCTCCTTCTGTTGTTCGTCCTGGTCCTTTCCCCTTCTTCCGGCTCCAAAGCCTCTGAGGGCTTCGGAGTTGGGGCTGGGTTTAATTGGTGCTGAGACTTGGGCGGTTTCGGAAGATGCCCCTTCCGGTGTGGCGATGGAGACATTCGAGACTGCTTCCTTGTCTCTCCCTCCAGAGGCTCTGCTTCGGCTGCAGTCCTGCCTTTGCATGTTTTTGGGGGGCTCCCGGGTCACGCAGTGGTTGCACGAGAGTTTATGCGGGAGCCTAAGCTTTACTATGATGGTCTACCCGCTGTGTCGGGTTTGGCTTTGTTGGCTGTACTGGTTCCTTCGGGGATGGCACTTCCGTTTCTCTCAGGATCTCTGAGTTTGGCCTCCAGGGGCCTTGTGTCGGCTGCTGCATCACCAGCTTCCTCTTCGGGTTTTTCAGGGTTCAGTGCCTTGGCGCCTACCTGAGCCCTCACTCGATGTGTTCACGGATGTGTCGTCTCTTGGCTGGGGCTTTGTGACCAGTGACCAGGCTGACCAGGGGGCGGTGAGGTCCGTCCTTCCATCGGGCCCACAGCACGGTGCGGGACTTCGCAGCGGTGTGGATGTTGCTTCAGAGGGTTTGGGTCGCTCACGGATCGACGATCCGGCTTCATTCGGACTGCTTCCCTGTGGTTCATTGCCTGAACTGTGGGGGTTTGATGCGGTCCTTGGCTCTTTGGGACTGGTCACTTCGGGTGACTCGTCTGCTGAGTTCTCGGGGTTTGGCTCTCCTAGCAGTTCACATTTGGGGGGTGTCCAACGTCTTGGCGGACGGCCTGTCTCGGATCATTTCACTGTCCACGGAACGGACGGTCGACGCCGAATCGTTCAGTTGGCTCTGCCGGATGTACAGGCCTCCAAAGGTGGTCCTCTTTGCGTCGGCGTGGTCGAGGTGTCTCTCGTTGTATGTGGCGCCCTTCTCCGACCGCGAGGCCGTCAGGGATGATGCCTTCAGGCAGAACTGGTCGAGGTGGGGTTACCTGTTCAGTACCTCTTTCCCTCGGTTCCACTGTTGCTCCAGGTCGTATCTCGTTTGGAAACTTACCAAGGGAGAGTTGTCCTCCTGGCCCCCTTGGTGGCTGGCCCAACCTTGGTTTCAGGCACTGCTTGCTCGGCATCTGAACCCTAAGGTCTTCCCACAGCTCTGCCTCTTTTAGCAGATCGGTCCAGTCCATTACGTGGCTGGTTCCATCTTCTCCTCAAGTCTTCGTGTCTGATCTTTCTGACTCAAGTCTATCACCACTTGTATGGTGAGCAGGTGACTTCATTGATGGTGTCCCACCTGCATGCTTCATCTCAGCAGCAGCATGAAGTTTCTTGGTGATCCGTTATTTCTTATCCCTTCGTAGATTTACTTCTGTCTCTAATAGGATTATCTTGTCTTCCCCTTCGTGGTTATTCCAAGACCATCATCTTATGCCGAATAATATCGCCTTGTATCGTGTTGTGATGGCAGAGCCGCTGCAGCTTGCATTCAGTTTTGATGCTAATTCTGCACCATTCCGCTAGCTGTCTTGTGTGCTGTTTCACCTCACCTGTGTTGTTTCGGCCTACTCATGCTCCGCCTGAGCCGTCCTGGTCGTTGGGCTGGGTGCTCTTCTTTTTCTCTCCTCCTCAGTTTGTGGTCACCCCTTCGGTTCCGGATTCTTTTTCCTGTTGGCATTGACCACTGGGGGTCGGGTCGAGGAGCTTGATGCTATCCTTCGGCGCAGGGATTTCTGCTCTTTTGGTCCTGGAGGTAGGTTTGTTCGTTTGAAGCTATCTCCTTCTTTCTGGCAAAGAATGCGACTACTGCTTTTTGGTGTTGTCCTTGGGTGCATCATGTGTTGTGTCCGATTGCGGCTCTCCGCTGTTACCTGCTTGCCATAGCCTCGGTGGCCGGGGATGCACTTTGTATTGACTTGGTTTCCCTTCTTCCCTGTTCCAGGGTTTGGGTCTCCCAGGTCGTCCGCAGGGTTATTTGGTCCAGCCAGCACACGACGTTCGTAAGTTTGCTGCACTGGCTGCCGTCTTTGGTAACATGTCTTGGACTGACATTCGGGCATGGAGTTTTGGGATCTCGAACAGGGTCCTTACCAATCGCTACCGTGTCACTGTTCCTGGGCCTAGTTGGGTCTGTGTCGCATTGGGTCGGCAGTTGCGGCCAGTTGTCTCGACTTCGCGTTGAAGAGCGAGGGCCATCCGCCTCCCAGGTAAGTCCCTCTTGTTTTGTCTTTGGATACATAGCTCCCAATGGGGCCCCCCTCAGAAAACCAGCATTGAATGTAATGAAATGCCAGTTTCTGGGTGAGACCCGGAGGCTTCCCAGCATCCTTTCCTCTCTCCGGTAGGTGTTTTTTTCCTGCGGCTTTTAACATCCAGCCTTAGAACTGCAGGGTGGATAGCCGGTGCAGGGGTCTAGCCCCCCCCCTTTCCCCTCCTAGGGAGGAGAAGGGTTGCGCACACAGCGGAGTGGTGACATAGTGACATCGTGCTCGTTTGCTCATTTTCATTTGGAGAGTTCTGTTCACTAGTTTGGCTTTCAGTAGCAATATTTTAACCAGAATAGGGGTTTGTTTTGGGGCACTTACCTTTCTGGGTTCCTGACCCGGTCGATGGCAGACATAGAATGCTTCTAACCACATTGGAGTTTCTATAGGCCATTGCTCCTTGTGCCTCTCTGAGGGGGCCAGGTTCTGGCTAATGGTTCCCGGTAGGCTTAGATTTCCATGTGCATTGACTGATGCCAGAGTCTAATACATTCATATCATCTTAGTTAGCTCCGGGGAGCCTCCAGGTTTTACCCAAAAACTGGCGTTTCATTACATTCAATGCTGTTTTGTTTTTCTCTATAAAAAATTACCAGTTTTAGAACATCGATCAAATCTTTCAAAGTTAAAAAGTTCATTAACAAACGTTTTCAGATTTTCATGCACTAGCTGAGTGGCTGCAGAAGTATCCAGGTCTAGCTCCAGAGGCTCGTACTCAAGTGTTGGCTGTAGATGTTCTGCGGGAGTGTGAGGGGGTGGCTAGGTTACTCATGAGGCAACCCCCACTAGTTGTGGGATATACCTCACAAAACCAGGTAGCACCTATGGGTCCTATTATTGCAGGTGAGAATACTACATATATTACTCAAGATTTAGACTATAGTACAGTACTCTTGTTTTATGAAATAAGTGTATACACATATCTCTGATCCATTATTACCCAATGGGAACCATAAAGTGAACCATATTAAGAAAGTCTTCATGCCGTCGTATCTAATCATATTGTAGTCTTTTTCTGAGCTGGGCCCATCAGTTGTTCCCCAAACCAATGCAAGAATGGTCAAACAGGTCTTAATATACTCCCCAAACTCTAAACAACTTATCTCCCCACCATAACAAGAAACTTTTCCAGTGGTCTTGCCACAACAAAGAAGGGATTCAGGTGAAGTATCAAACTCAATCAACCACCCAGTAACCGCTCACAATCAGATAAAATCGTACAACAATTCACTCGAAAACCTTTCTTAAGAGATAATTGGATCTATTAGGAAAACCAATTATCCTTCTACAAACTGTTTATTTGTAACTAGTTGCTGCACTAACCACACCCAGATTGGCAGCACCACAACAGTCTGGGAAGCTGACAGCCCTCAGTTGTATGCCTGGTGGTCCACGTTTCACTAAAACCAGCTGTGCGGAGACTGATTAAGATAAATACCCTGTCAATGCACACTGAGTTCCATGCCTTAATGTTAGCTTTATACTGTGTTGCCCAGTCATTTACATGTCTCTGACTTAAGCTGGTCACTTCAGCTTTGTTCTAGAATTACCTGGTGCCTTTCCTAGTACTGATTGTCAAGGGTTCTGTGTGTTCATATTTTTCTCTTTTGGTTTTGAGCAGCATAGCTTTCAGTGTGATGTGGATCCTATTGAGTTGTTACTGCTTTGGAACAAATATGAAGCCTTAGAACAGGATGCCAAGAAGCAGGGTCAACCAACAAGGCATCCACTGATATTGAACCAGTAAGCGAAGGTGAGACTTTCCACCCTGGTGGCCAGGCCTTCAAGGGATGAACTCCTGAACACACCAGAGAAGATAACTCTGATATGCAAGGGAAGCATTAGCAAACTCTCAGGAAAGAAAATCCTGAACCCATGCAACCTGAATTGCAACAAGAGCCAAATCCACAAGCCAAATCAAGAACGAGCAGGTGAAGCTAATACTAAAATACAGAACACTCAAAGCAAATAGCCCCTGTAGGACAACAGAGTCCAAGGATGTCTGGCACTTACCTTGAAGTGGTGGGGATTGCCACAACTGACAGACTGGAATATTATAGACAGATACAGAAGCTGCCTCATCAGCAACAGAACTGACCAGGGAAGCCTGCTGAAGGCTGAAGATGCCCTGTCTGGCAGTGGTAATCAGTGCTAATGAGTTTTGAGCTAATTTGAGTGAATCTCCTGTTCTGTGTGTATCATTTGTGGAGCTGTTTAGCAGTTTCAAGACTTCGTTTTGTGTGAACGAAGTCTGTCAAACTTTACCGACTTTATGGAGGCTTTTTTCCAGTGGGGTGGCAGATTGTCACTCACTCAAAGCACTTTTGTGGGGGGAACCAGGTTCTGGTTCCTCATAGGCCAAACAGAATGTCTATGACCGATGTGATCTTTTAGTATGAAGCAATCTTAGCAAGGTAACTTCAGGACGCCACATAGGGTCTCCCTCTAGAAGATACTGTACAATTTAACTCCAAACATCTACTGATACATTCATGAATTAACTGTGATTGTCAGCAGTTCTTGTTTTTCCAGTTTACAAGAATATAGTTGCTGCATCGTATGATCATACTTATCCTTGGTACCATAATTTGGGATTTAAGTACATGTATCATGGTTTTAAAAGAATATTAATGAAAATATATTTTTCACAAAATTTTTCTCTTTCCACAAGGAAGATTTACTTTTAGTAGGAAAATTTCTAAACAGGACAGGTAAAAAAATTAACTGTGTTGTGACTTGTGTTTCAGGACGAAAACACGATAAGGAAGTCAAATTAAGTACAGACAATGATGATATCCCTGCAGAGATGTATGTTCCAAACCAACAACTCTGGCTCTCCTTAAGAGCACGACCTGCTTCCTCTGTCTGTGTCAAGATGGGTTCCTGTTGTTCTTGGCCTTACTAACTAGAAAATAGATTAGTATTGACTTTAAATATTGTTGATCTTGTTAATAGCTAACCTGTATACCATGCCTTATGAATAATGCCACTAGGTCCTAAGTCTTCATTAGAGATGCCCTACAACATTCCTGAGAGAATTAATTATTAATTCTTTCTTACTTTTCAATACAAATAAAATGATGTATGTATGTCTGATAATGAATATTGCATTCAGTTAACTTTTCAGAGCAGGGCAGGAAAGTCAGTTGCTCACTGAGGGAGCCACCCAGAATGTGTAATTTCATTATACTTAGCTACATATTTTTTATGAATTTCTTCAAGCTGTATCATTATACAGTACTGTATTTTAAATTGACAACTCACAATTTAAAGTTGAACAAAGATATCAGGAGCATACTTAGAAATGTCAAATTCTATACAGTTAACTGGTATTCAGTGGTAAATGTTGGAATACAGTATCATGATTTATAAAAAAATAACAATGTGACTTAACTTTCATATACAGTACAGTAACTGCATTTAATATTTTATTGTTATTTTAATAAATAATTATAAAATGGCACCAAGCCTGGAACGTTTCATTAGTATTTATAGTAGAATGTTTCATCTATGCAAAACTTTCCTGAAGGGTTGGGAGGTATATATACAGTATATATATATATATATGGAAACCGTATATGGAAAGTTTAGTTAAAAATATATATAGTAGGTAAAAAATTCAAATTGTGTTATGAACTCAGACTGATAATAGTCTTACACATGTATTTTTACAGTTCATAGTTAATAAGGACACCAATTTAAGCCAACACAATTAGTATAAATAAATAATAAATAAGTAATGATCATGTATATTAAGGTATCTATCTAATGCTCAGTCTGTGGATACAAGTCACAAGACGATTCGCCAGCGGATTTTGAAACTTGCTTAACCTCACCTAGCTCAACCCAAACCAACCTAACCTACCCAACTGAACCCAATACATCCTAACCTAAACTAATACAACCTTGCATAACAATATATACGCTTTTAACAAACAGAAAACGAGCTACGTCGAATCGTCTCGTGTCCGATACAACCAATCCCCCAGACTCATCTAGCACTCTTATAGTTATCAGACAGATGACGAGAAGTATTTTCAGGTTACAGTATTTCCACTATTATATACCAGTAAAGGCAACTTAGTGAAATGAGAATGAGAATTTTGTTGTAGATGAATAGAAATGATTAGTATTTTTAAATTAAAGATTTTTCTTTCTTTGAAATTATGTATCATCCTAGAAGCAACAAAATATGGTACAGATATATTACAATACTTGCTTTATATTTTACTTCTCATACTGTAGCAACTTGGTATAATCTTAGTATGTATTATATTATAGTGCTGACTTACCATCATTTTATTTCTTCTAATGTAACATCTTCACGTGTATCTACTGTATTAAACATGTATTCTTGAGTTTATTTATCTATTATTGCTTTGTATAAATTGTTAGGTTAAATATAGTAATACTGTATTTATATATATTTTAGCTTTTCAATATTCTTTGTAAATAAATATATATTTTTAAATGAGTTATTTCTTGAATTATTGAACTGTGGCATTTACTGTATGGAACAGATTAAATACACCAATGACTGTATTTAATGGCAAAAATGGTTGTGATTAAGTCTACATGAAGAAATAGATAAACTTAACTTATAATTTTTGTATTGGAAGAGCTTTGGATTTGGTTTGATGTATATATAGGTTAACTAAGATTTTGTAGTTTTTATTGAAATTTTATAGATGAAAAATCAGTTTATATGTACATTAATATCAACAATGTTGATATTACAAATTATAGATAATATATAATGCATATGAGAATAATTAAAATTTCTTAAAGTTTTAGTTTCTATGGCTTTATTATATAATTTCTTAACCATATTTTCTTTTATGCATCACTATGATAATTAATACACACTAATACTAACATAATACAGCCAGGTGTGACCAAGAAGTTTTTATTTATTAATATATAAATAAATAAATAAATAAATAAATGTTTATTTAGGTAAGGTACATACATACAAGAAATTTTTACAAAGATTGGTTGACTTATAGGTAGAGCTAGTACATACAATGCCTAAAGCCACTATTACGCAAAGCGTTTCGGGCATGAAAAACTTAAATGACAAGCTTAATACTAATTGAGCATAAAGAGTAGAATGAAAACAAGAAATGAAAACATAGCTGAAAAAGCCGCACAAATACAATTATGTCGACAAACAGCGCTTTAAAAAAAACAGACATTGGTTGACAATAGAAGGGTAAGGTAGGTTACATATATATATACAAGAGTTCTTACAGTCTTATACATTTTGTACAAGTTGGACTGGAGTCATGGTCTTCTTCTTATGAGGGTGCTCATTTCTCCCTCAATAAAGTAGTTACCAAAAGAAGGCACCAAGCTGGAGAGACTGTAGCAGCGTCAATGGATATTCAAAAGGAGCTAAATATCACCGAGGATGTTAATTCATGAACAAAATCACATAAGGGTAGCGATTACCTGATTTACCTGAGGGCCACTAACCCTATTGGCCTTGATGAGGACAGGAAGCCAGCAGCTTGTCAAAGGTCCTCCCCCCTCCATTTGCCTTGATCTTTTCCAGGTTTATTTTGAAACTCAGCAGTTTTGGCATGTAGGCAGTTCCCTGTGGGTGAAAAAGCATCTCCCGTTCTCTGTCCTACATTGTGGCTTGTTGAGCTTGAAACCGTTACTCATTGTTTGTGTTACATCTCTGACCTTCCGAAGAAATATATCCGGATCAACATCCTCTAACTTGATAAAGTATTTTAAAAGTTTCAATGAGATCCGTCCTGTCATGCCTGGTTTGCAGTGTTGTTAGCCCTGTGGTCTTCAACCTTTCCTGATACGAGAGATGACTTGGCTCTGAAATGACTTTTGTTGCCTGGTGTTGCACCTTCTCCAGAGCAGCTATGTCCTGAAAATGATGTCTCCATGCTTGGATACAGTAATCTAAATGGGGGTGCACCACAGATTTATACAGTTGAACCATTACCTTCTTTTCTTTATAGTCAAATTCAAATTTGACAAGTTATTTATTTATGAAGCAGGCAGGGAATATCAAATAGGTATTTGTATTAGTCAAAAGTACGCTTGATTATCCCAAGTGTTTGGTTAGCCTTCAGTCTCGAACTGAGGAATAAATAACTGGGACATATTCGTCAGAATATGGAATGCCATTTTGGGAAACAGGACAAGTGCCAATAGCCTCCTTAGCACTTGACGAGGCATCTTGTCTTTGGCAAGGGCGCTAGAGATGATGACCACCAAGGTCGAGCTGCCCTTCCCCAGGATGCAACCTCACAATAATGGCTAAACTCCATGGTACTTTGTTACTGCTAGATGAGCAGAGACATTTAGTAAAAGAAAACGTGCTCAACCACTTTTATCCAGCCTCAGAATTGAGTCCGGGATCCCCGATTAAGAGTAGAGAACGAAGCCAACTGTACTACGAGGCCCCCCCCCCCCATATGCAGGTTTATGTTGAAAACAATTACAAATGATAAAAACTATATATTTATTTATACAAATGAATCACTGCAACATGCTCGAAATGCTACGAATTATTAATGATTTTGTTATTACTATCATATGATTGCCTAACGCGCTCCCAACTGGGAATGCGACCTGTCTTAAGATCGGACCAAGATAACTTTAGGAGGCCATCGTGCCCATCTTAAGATCGGCCAAAACTCTGCCGTTTTCTATGGCGTCAAAATGGTCGAGGCGGAGCCCCAGTTCTCTGCTGTTGACGACTCTCCCTCTTGCGAAGAAACCATTTTCCAGGAGTTTTGCAATGAAAAGTTTGCCAACTCAAAAACAACACCTGTTCTCAGCAGGAAGCGCTTTGACAGGATTCTGAACTACTTGAAAGACCCGCAAAGTTGCGCGGACAGCAAACTCAAGTTCTACATCAAGAAGAATAACTTCTTCAAAATAACATTTCCGGACACGGGCGAGGAAGAAACCATCGCGAAAAAGGAACAGGTGGGTTCATGAATGTATTCCTGGCTGAAAATGTTGTGATGTATTGAGCTGTGGATGTATTCTAAATTGGGTATATCCAGGAGTGACCAGACTCGGGCCTGAAGCGACCCCAGCAGCGGGTAGAGCTCTTGACCTGACCCCAGCAGCGGGCAGGGCTCTTGACCTGACCTCAACAGAAGACAGAGCTCTTGACCTGACCCCAGCAGCGGGCAGGGCTCTTCACCTGACCTCAACAGAAGACAGAGCTCTTGACCTGACCCCAGCAGCGGGCAGGGCTCTTGACCTGACCCCAACAGCAGGCAGGGGTCATGACCTGACCCCAGCAACAGCCTGGGCTCTTGACCTGACCCCAGCTGCATTTATCTATTATTTATCCCCAGTTATTTATTTATGGTTATGGTTACAGTGCAAGTATTTCAGATATTTTATCCTTTACAACAAATGATTTGCCATTTATGTATCATAAATTTAGTTTTCTATAAATGGCTCGTTGTTTACACAGTGTAAAATATAATGTTCTTGTGTCTGTCTCTGTCCACACACTTTACATTTCACTTCATCTAGATCACCATACAAGCTGAGCTCTGCCACATATACTTATAGCCAAGTTGTATTCACACTGTGATCTGTCAGTCCACTGACTTTGTTACTTGCCCCCCCATACAAGTGTTTTCTTTGACACATTTCGTCATAATAAACAATGGATCTGCTAGTAGACTGGGCTCTTGGCTTAACACGAGCAGCAGGCTGGGATCTTGGCCTAATCCAGCATCAGGGTGAATTGACCAGATCACATACTAGAAGGTGAAGGGACGACGATGTTTCGGTCCGTCCTGGACCATTCTCAAGTCGATTGTGAATGTGACAATCAACTTGAGAATGGTCCAGGACGGACCGAAACGTCGTCGTCCCTTCACCTTCTAGTGTGTGGTCAGGTCAACATGCTTTAGCCACATTATTGTGACTCATCGCCTGCATCAGGGTGAGATTTTGGCCTGAGCCCAGCTACTAAAGTGGGGAGTCTTGAACTCAAGCAGTTTATTTATTTATTTATTATATACAGTATACTGTACAAGAGTTCTTATATTCTTGTAAAGACTCTAGCATGCAGTTTTGGGCAGGTCCTTAATTCTAATTTTCCCTGGAATGCAACTTGCCAAATCGTTTAACAACCAGGTACATATTCACTGCTGAGTGAACAGAGACTACAGTTAAGGATTGGCGTCCAGTGAATCCTCCCCGGCCAGGATGCGAACCCAGGCCAAAGCGCTCGCGAAATGCTTTGGCCTGGTAGTTTAAATGGAAGGGGTCTGGAGTGACCATCTTTTAATTCCTGATTCTTGTGAACATTTCAGCTACTGTATAGATTTTTTTTTTTATCCTGCAATCAGAAAATATATTTATTAATTTATTTTTTTCAGGATAATATACTGAAGAGAGTGGTGTGCTATGAAGATTTTTACAGTATTATAAAGGAATACCATGGGAATGTTGTGAAACATGCTTCTTCAAGGAAAACATTCAAAGCGGTAAGGTAATCTAAAATCTCATACTTTTTTATTTTAAATTGCTGAAAACTAATAAATACTGTAGCATGGTAATTAAAAAGTTATGACAAAACATGCCATAATCTCATACGTATAGATTAATGGGTGGGCGACCTGCGGGCTTTTATGGTATGTATTCAGTATGGCCTTTGACAGCAATTTAAATTAATTAAACATTTTTGTTTGTGATGTATTTGAATGTATAATGCACATGATGTAATGTGCAGCCTTAAGAAATGTTTGCTAAGTAAAAGGTGGTTTGAAAGGCTCCCTACCCCAGTTACTATAGATAATAGAGGCTAAATTATTTTTGTTTCTGGTATGGTATACCAAGATGCAGATTTATTGCATGAAGTATATAGCATTATACTTTCTCATGTACAGAAATGCCTTGCTTGGGACAGGAAACTTCATACAGGTACCCCTAGTCAAGGGTGAGGCTTTACCATTTAAGTTATCAGAGTCAGTGATACTTTGAGTAAAGTTATCTTCACTGGACATCTTAAAGTATTATTGACATTCATAGTGGACTAAAAATGTTACAGTATATCAAGTTTATTTTAAAACTTATGAATTGAAAGAGGAGACATTATTTAAAATGACACTAGAATGGACATTGTACTTTCAAAATCCATGGAGGCATCAGGAGAGAGATTGATTAGGAGTCAGATCTCTGGTTTTATTGAGAATAATGAACTTCACAACCTAGGGCAACATGGATTTAGAGCTGAAAGATTGTGTATTTTGCAGTTACTGAACTGCTATGACAAAATTACAGAAACATTATCAGTAAAGCAAAATGCAGATGTAGTATACACAGACTTTGCAAAAACATTAGATAAATGTGACCATGGAAAGATAATAAAGAAATAAGTTCTGTGGGTTATAACACACAAAGTAGGATGGTGGCTGTTCAATTTCCTGTCAAGCAGAATGCAACGGGTAACAGTCAAACAAAACTAAGTCTGAGCACAGCAAAAAATCATATACATGAACTTCATGGTCATAGGTTAATAAGAAAACAATGTGTTAACACACATGTTGTGCAAAGTGGACACATTAACTAGAACCCCCTTAAAATATATTGTCAACAGGATTTAGATTGTTTAAATACTCCACCACTGGTGATGGATGGAAATCAGCAGTGCGTATCTGTGACATGTATACTTTCAACCAGCGTCCCAATATATTCAACATTTTTATATTTTCCTAAATCTGACTTTGTCAAAGTTGCCAGTTTAAAGAAAATGTATATATCTTACAGATCCAGGAGCAGTATGCTCTTATACCCAGAGAAGCTGTTGAGAAATACTGCAGCATCTGTATGGTATGCAAG
This sequence comes from Procambarus clarkii, assembly GCF_040958095.1. Taxonomy (NCBI): domain Eukaryota; kingdom Metazoa; phylum Arthropoda; class Malacostraca; order Decapoda; family Cambaridae; genus Procambarus; species Procambarus clarkii. The sequence goes on from NC_091155.1 coordinate 28,916,176, forward strand.
CTCAGGGTTAACCAGAAGAATACCACGTTATTGAAGCCTGATATTGCCAGAGGAATCAGAAAATGCTGTCAAGTGAGTCATGATACAATTTATGAACCCATAATTTGTTCTTTTGGGCAAGTAGGATCTTGCAGTAGTGTGGCCACCTGGTGTGGATTTGTGATACATTTTGTTTTGAGTGGTAGGCGAGTTTGAGCTTCCATAGCTAGTCATGGTATTACTGGGGCCTAATTGACCTGGACTTCAGAACAAACCCTTCTGAATATCTTATCTTGGCTGGATTGATTCTGTTTCTGGTGACTGCCAAGCACATGTACATGACTACAAGGGCACCATACAATAAATGGTTCTTGTAGCATCACTGCAATATGTTCTAACTGACTGTGCTGTAATCCTGATAATTCATAGAGTATCACTACACTTTACATATGGGATGTCAGCATTACTTGCTCAGGATAGAGTATGTCACAATCTCAAGGTGCAGTGTAATCCTGCTTGAAAATAGATTCATATTGGAAACTCTTTCACTGCGACTAAAAACTGTTGCATTTAAAGTTTGACAAATTTTGCCATTATCCAAACATTTTATCCAGGGTTTTCAGCACCGAGTCCAGCAATGCACGGACTTGATCCGCTAAAAAAAAAAAAAAAAGTTAGTCTTCACTGCAAACTAATATAATGATCATGTTACTAGAACAGACTCCTGCCATTGCATCTGCCTTTCTGGTAAACTGAGAGCCATTGTGTTTATTTTTCCCTGAATGAGATTTTGTCAATGACTTCAAGGAAAAGGGGATAGTTATTCAACTGTATTAATCTCTGGTGTGCCCCCACTTGGATTATTGTATCCAGGCATAGAGGCCTCATCATTGGAAAGATAAATCTGCAATAAAAGTCATTCTTGAACTAAATGTTGTGTGTTTAGGCCGACTCATATCAGGAACAGCTGAGGGCCAAAGGGCTAACAACACTGCAAGCCAGACATGACAATGCATATCTTATCAAAACCTTTAAAATACTGAATAATTTGGAGATATTAATCCAGACCAGTTCTTCATAAGGTCAGATGTAACATGGACAAGGAGCAATGATTTCAAGCTCAATTATTTCAAGATTTCTAAATAATTCTCACTAACTTTGTTCTACTAATTTTAGCTGATTTCAACAAAGAACTACATTTTTTATATCTTTGTGTTTAGGCCAACTTTCGATTTAAAGAGCCTGGGGAGTTCAAGCTGGTGCTGGTAGTTCGTGATGATCTCAAGATGGGGAAAGGCAAAGTTGCAGTTCAGGTATGTAAATATATTACGATTCATTCCAAACACTTTGTTTCTTGATCAGATAATAGTAGGTTCAATATATTTACCAAAACAGTATGTGATAATGGTTTGCCCTGCTCAAATTATACCGAGGGTAAATAGCAGATGAGAACATTTAAAATACAGTACATGTACTGCAATGTGTTTAGATTATGGAAGAATTTTGTGCTTGTCATTGTATAAAAATAAAAGTACCTTATAATTGTTTCTAATTGATATAAGCATGGTAAACTTAATATTTTTATGTTGAGTCAAGATGTTCAAGAAAGAGTAGAATTTGAGATTACCTTTTCATGACTCCTGAAGCAACACATTGAAATATGGTGACACCTCGGCTTACAAATGCCCCTCTTTACAAATTTTTTGGATTACGAGCCCAATTTCTTCGTAAAATCCGAATCGGGATACGAACTTTGCCTTGGGTTATGTAGTTTGTTGATAAACATAGGGCCGACCTAGCACGTGGTGGTACGGCAACCGCGCCACTGGTTTACCAGTGTCCTCCCACCAAGTGATAATCGCACCTGAATTCTTTGTAAAGAATGTCAGTGTTTTACAGATTTTTGAGTATTTGAACATAAATTAATTATTATACATCTCGCAATGGGGATCCCAAGAAAGTCAAGTGGTAAGGTTCAACCTAAGAAAATAGTTTTGAGTAGAGTCAGTAGAGAATGTCCCTTCCTCATTAATAAAATGTGTGAAGTATGGGAAGAACTGCAAAGTTTTGTTGAAAAACTTCGCCCAGATGAAGCTGTAGCAGGCCGTTGCAGTGACCTTTTAAATGACAGTGTGATGGCTCACTACAAACAAGTGTTAAAATATAGGGAAAACAAGTGTCTTTTAGACAGATTCTTAGTAAGACAAGCAAGCAGTGAGCCACAACCAGGCCCTAGTAGTACTCCTGCAAAACATAGGAGAGAGTACCCCAGAGAAGTCATCATTGCCTGATGTTATAATGGAAGGGACTCTTCTTCCAAACACTAACACCTCTCCTACTCCCCCCCCTCCTAACCATCTGCCATACACCAACAAGAGTCATCAATAAAAGTAAGCAAGAACTAATAACTTGTACATACTTTAATACTGAAGATTTGGATGAATTAGGTATAAAATTTACTTTGAAGTTAATATTTTGGGGAGTGTGGAACGGATTAATTCAATTTACATTATTTCTTATGGGAAAATTCGCTTCGGTTTATGAATTTTTGGGTTACAAACTGTCTCTGGGAACGGATTAAATTCATAAGCTGAGGTACCACTGTATTGAGAAAAACCTCTTTATCACTGCAGTATTCCATAAAAAACATTTGACAGGTAATTTTTATGAAAATGTTCATGTTATTTCCTGTCTGTATCGGAAACAACATTCTGGCTTTTGTCATACAAGCAAGTAGTAAAACTTTGCTTTCCAACCACTAAACAGTATCACAGTCTGCACAGATACATCATTTTTCATTCATTCATGCTTGTTTCATGTAGGTTTTCAAAGCACTTTATTCTTTTAATTATGCAATGGTAATTAATTAAACAAGCTACTGATATACAACTGACCAATAACCAGAGTAGACAAAGAATTACTCTACATCCTCTCTTATATAAACAGTACAATACAGGACTGGAAAACACAATTAAAATCAAATAATACTTAAGACATCTGTTTATTATTTCTTGTACAGTATTAATAAGTTATGACATTCACAACATAAAACAACTAAATATGTTAATTATAATTAACACCAGCAATTGTATATATATTTGTCCTTATTAATTACTGATGTTTTAACAGTGTTGTCATGCAACTTTAAAAGCATACAAACAAACTCAAAAGAAGAATCCAAGACTACTAAGAGCATGGGAGATGAATGGACAACCAAAGGTAACTTTCTTCAATATGAAAACAGTCATACTAATTTTATGTCCAAAGTTGTTAATTGACTTTTTCATTTAATTCTGTACCTAAATATTGTTACCAATCATCTTGCTCCTTGTACTCTGTGAGGGAAGGGGGGTACATTCTGGCTGTGATCTGCAGGTAGGCCATACAGCACTCCTAGGGCTGATGTAGTCTCGCTGTAGCGAGAAGACATCTCGGCAAGATAGCTTCAAGGCGCTATCGAGACCCTTCCAAAAACAGAGGCGTTTTATTACAGCCAATGCTGTGTTTTCTCTGGAGAGCCCCTCCAGCTCCCTCAGAGCTTACTGGGCTGATATGTATGTATTAGCCCGTGGCATCAGTCAATTCCATTGGAATTCTTGCCTACCGGGGACCTGGCCCCCTCAGAGAGGCACGAGAAGCAATGGCCTATAGAAATCCCCATGTGGTTGGAAGCATTCTATGTCTGCCATCGACTGGGTTATGCACCCAGAAAGGTAAATGTCCCAAAACAAACGCCACCTGGTTAAAAGTTGCTACTGAAAACCGAACTATTAAGCAGAACTCCCCAATCCGAAAACAAGCAAACAAGCAAGCAAGATGTCACAACCGCCGCCACACTGCTGTCTGAGCAGCTCCCCCCCTTCCCCGGGAGGGGGAAGGGGGAGCCACAGACCCCCGTGCTGGCCATCCAACTCAAGTTCTGAAGCTGATGTGTTGAGTGGTGGTCGTTCGACTCTGACTCCTGTCTCTGTGCAGTGCTGTGCCTTCGTGGTGGTGTTCTGCTGTGTGGTGGTGTGCGAACCAGGAGTAATTCATGGAGTTCTGGGGCTTCATGCGCCCAGGGCCTTCTTCCCTAGGTGCCCTGTAAGTACTGCCCTTGCGGTTTGGGGTTATCTTCCGCAAGTTGTTCAGGGACTACCTCTGTAGGGATCTTTTGCTGCTCGGTGATTGCCCGCCCTTGGGGTTTTCATAGCCACTGTTTGACCTTAGGTAGGAGGTAGTATCGTAGCTGGTAGGAGCGCAAGGTACTGTGTAGCTTGTCTTCCGTTGATCACAGCGGCCAGTTCTGTTCTTCCTGAGGATGGTACTTTTGCTGGATTTTTCTTTTTCTTTTTGTTTGTTACCTGGTAGGGGTCTGCCCATTGGTCATTGTCCACCCTCTGTTATTCTGGTGGTCCCCTGCTAGGTCCCTGTGATTGTACACAGTCGCTGGGGTTCAGCTTTAATTGTTCTCTCGGTAGTTTGGGCCAACCGGTTAGCAGTACCTTGACTGGGCTTCCGGTCTGTTTTGCAAGCTGTCTCTTGCATTGTTTCACCTCCAGCCTGCTCATGCGCTGCCTGAGCCGTCCTGGTCGTTGAACCGGGTGCCCTCTCTTCTTTCTTCTCCTCGGTTCGTGGTGGCCCCTTTGGTTTGGGATTGTTTTGATAAGGCTCTTTTTTCTTGTTGGCATTAGCCTCTGGAGGTCGGGTCGGGGAGCTTCATGCTTTCCTCTGGCACAAGGGTTTCTGCTCTTTCAGTCCTGGTGGTAGGTTTGTTCATTTGCAGCTGTCTCCTTCTTTTCTGGTGAAGAGCGAGACGGCGGCTTTCTGGGTCCTTGGGTTGTTGATGCGTGGTTGGTTCGGCCAGCGGTGCATTATGTGTTGTGTCCGGTTGCCGATCTTCGCCGTTATTTGCGCATCACGGCCTCAGTAGCTGGGGACACGCTTTGGGTTAACCCGGTTTCCCTTCTTCCATGTTCCAGGGCTCGGGTCTCCCAGGACGTCCACGGGGTTATTCGGTCCAGCCAGCCTGCAGTCTATCCTTGTGCCCATGACATTCGCAAATTTGCTGCTTTAGCTGCCGTTTTTGGTAATATGTCTTGGGCTGACATTCATGCGCAAGGGTTTTGGAGGTCAAACAGGGTCCTGGCCGCCCGTTACCTCGTTAATGTTCCTGGCCCTAGTCAGGCATGTGTTGCAGGTTGCAGCCAGTTGTTTTGACTTCGAGTTGAGGTGTGAGTGGCGGCCGCTTCCCGATAAGTCCCTATTTTACTTTTTCTGTGGTTACCCAGTAGGTAGCTTCAGGAAGCTGGAGGGGCTCCACATAAAACCAGCATTGAATGTATGAAACGCCATTTTCTGTTTGAGTCCCGGAGGCTCCCCGGCAACCCTCCCTCCCTCCCTCCCTCCGGTTGGCGGTATTCATGTTTTTTTATATTCGGCCTCTGAACTGGGGTTGGATGGCTGGCGCAGGGGTCTTTGGCTTCCCCCCTTTCCCCTCCCAGGGAGAGGGGAGCTGCACAGACAGCGGCAGCAGTTGTAATGTCATGCTTGTATGCTTGTTTTCGGATTGGGGAGTTCTGCTTGATGGTTCGGTTTTCGGTAGCAATTTTTAACCAGGTGGAGTTTGTTTTGGGATGCCTGCCTTTCTGGGTGCCTAACCCGGTCGATGACAGACATAGAATGATTCCAACCACATGGGGGTTTCTATGGTCCATTGCTCCTCGTGCCTGTATGAGGAAGCCAGGTTTTGACTCGTGGTTCCCGGTAGGTCTTAGAACTCCATTCCTTTTTGACTGATGCCAGGGTCAAATACATTCATATCAGCCTGGATAGCTCCAGGAAGCCTCCGGGTCTCGCCCAAAAAATGGCATTTCATTACATTCAATGCTAGTTTTTCCATTATGCCATTAACTCAAGATATAGAGGATGACTACACACAAACCTTCTTTTATCCATGGATGTGTTACCTATGTGTTTACTAGTTGTGTTTTTACGGGGGTTGAGCTTTGCTCTTTCGGCCCGCCTCTCAACTGTCAATCAACTGTTTACTAACTACTTTTTTTTTTTTTTTTTTTTTTTCCCCACACCACACACACACACACACCAGGAAGCAGCCCGTGACAGCTGACTAACTCCCAGGTACCTATTTACTGCTAGGTAACAGGGGCATTCAGGGTGAGAGAAACTTTGCCCATTTGTTTCTGCCTCGTGCGGGAATCGAACCCGCACCACAGAATTACGAATCCTGCGCGCTATCCACCAGGCTACGAGACCCCTAATTATGTTGGAGTAGAATTAAAAATTTAGCAAATACAATATTATCTTTGCCCTCTATTCTATTTCCTTAGTGAGAGTTGGACCCACAAAATCCTTTGGCTATTTATTTAAATGTTGTGTGTTCAACAGGTGATTTTGAAGGTAGAAGATGAAGCCACTATGCATGATGTAATCTCATTGGCCATGGATGCTGGGATGATTGCAAGTCTTGTTCACGATGCTGGCTGCTCACAGATTGCACCGGATTCACCCACTGTTCTTGGCTTGGGACCAGGATCTGTAGACGTGCTTGACCAAATTACTGGACATCTTAAATATTACTAATGTTTACATGTTATATAGACTATATTTTATTGATACTGTATGTGGAAATTGTTATTTATATATAATTGCAATTGCTATTCATGCTGAATAAATTTTATATATTTTAAAATAATTTGTATATCCTTTCAGGCATTGTATCTCCCACCCAATACAGTAATAGTTCTGGTATATATATGTGCAGTATGTAGTGCTACTTGTGAAGTGTTTTGATACAGGTATTTAATTATCTGCGAGTAGAAAAATGTCTGCCAGCAAGAGTCATCTTGTTAGACCGTATAGGAGGAAGATGTATCTTAATATGAATGAAATCATCAAATTTGCATAGGCAATGCTCATGGTTGGGGGGGGGGGGGTGAGGAGTGTTATGTTGGCATTAACAGTTTCTGAAATAAATATTAATATGAATTAAAGGTCTGAATAGATTCCTACATGTGTGTGTTTTGGTGGCAAATAAAATTGAATAAAATTGAAATTTGAACCATTGCATTGAGTTAGATCAGATAGTTCACAAGAATAAATTGAATCATCACAAAGATAGTTACAGTAAAAAGTTGTATTTTCATTATGTTTTTGATGACTATCTTTTATAAAGCATGTGTATAGTGTATTTATATCTAAATATACAAATGTAATAAATCTCCTGTTTGCAGCCAGTGAATTACCTTCATGGAGCTTGTCAGCAAAAGCTCTGACAGCCCAAAATGCATGACAGTGAGTACAAGCCCTGTGGTCTTCTGCAATAAGAGCTCCAGAGCACATGCAGCTGCCACTTGTTCACATCCCTGGTGAGCACCAGAGTAAACAAGCAGTCTTTAAGCAGAAAAATAGTGTACCACCTGAGGCAGGTCTTAGCTCCCCTCCTTTCCACTGAGCGCCACTGAACACCCTGGAAGCACTTCGATACACTATGGGCTTGGGTTCCTTCCCTAAACCCAGCCTTGCACCCATAGCAAGTGAGATAAGCTCAATCCGCAAGGCTTCCTTCTCTAAACGTGTTGGTCGACACAAAAGCTAGGGTCCCTCGATTGAGCTTACCTACTGGTAAAATCACTCCAACTTCCTTCGATATATATATCAGAGCCAAGGATATTTTCCACTTAGCATTACAGTTAGAGTAAGAAAACAATGAAGATAGGTTATGTTTGATGGCACATAATTTGTTATTGGTAGTAGCCAGCCATCTTCCCTTTCAAAAGTTACATCGAGCATTGTAAATTATAGTAAAATTTGATAAGTGGGTGGCTTTTTGAGAGATCTATCTCCCTTTGTTAGCTCAGAGACCCACCAAAGCAAGCCCTCCAAGAAATACCAAATATTTAGAAATCCAGATACAGTAATTTGAGAATATAAATCAGGTCTGAAATTATATATTGTATGGAGTCGACTAAAAAATCCTGTCTATACTGTTCCAAATCCCATCCAATTCTTTTATTCCTCAGGCTTGCACAATTTTCTAGAAGTCTTCCCCCCTCCTTTGGTGGCTGCATCACATCACCCGAAGATGTCCCGTTTGTCCTACTTCTGGCACACTCACATAGGTGCAAGGAGCAGGGGACTATCATTTTCAACCTCACTGGGAAAACATCCAGATAATCAGCGAAGCTTTACAGCAGTCCTATCGCTGATGTTGACTTAACTAGTAGTGTGATCCTTGGGTCACCAACAGTCACAGCAGGTTCCACTGCTTCTCAGTCAAGTGCTGAACACCCTTCAGATACCTTCAACCCAGAGTCCTGTGACAAAGGCACATGTCAGGTCTTCATCTGAGCCTGCTTCTCTTCAGGAAGCTGCCACTTTACGGGTGAGATTTTCCCACCTTCAGAGTTTGCAGTGTGGGGCTTGTTTGGATGTTCATAGTTGGCCCCTATGGTGCTTATTGGCCCCCTATGGTGCTTAGACCTTGGATAGGAAGTGTTGGTGATCCCCACATGGGCTAAGTCCGCACTTCCTCTTCGTTTTTCCTGTGGGTAGTTTATCTTATGTCTGGGCTTCTCTCCCTGGTTCTGGTTCTGAAGTATCCGAGAGTTTTGGAGTCAGGGCAGGGTTTAGATCACGGGGTAACTTGGCCATTTCCGGGAAAGGGGGGCTACCCACTTCGATGGTGGAGGCAGTTGAGCTGTCCCTTTTTGCCAGGGATTTAGAGCCTTTGCCTTCACTACCATACACTAGCCATAATCCTCCTTGAGACAATGCCTTATTGTCCCAAGCATTGAGTGCAGTATACAGTTCTGCTTCAAGGCAGTGCTGGCTGGCTTTCGGGGATGGAGGGAGCTCAAGGAGGGTCCATGGGTGCCCTTTAACTCCATCTTGGATTTTAGTTCCTTTAGCAAAGGTTATTTTGTTCCAGGAAGGGGGGGGGGAGATTTTTTCCTATACCCCTTCAATGTATGAGCTGAATTACTGGCCACTTTCCCCAAGGTTCAATTTTGTATGCCACTCAGGGTTTTGGATTTGTCTTATTTATTGAGGTTCCCATTGTCCCACACTGTACTGTCTGTAGCTTGTGTGGTTTCGTTTCGGTTGCTCCTGCAGGATTCAAACGCTAATTTGGTGATAGGCTTGGCCTCATTCCAGTACAGGTCTGCTTCAGGTTAATGGCTGCAGTATGAGGTACAGGATTTATCCTGGGTGGCTAACAATCCTTTTTTTTGAGGGGGTCTTGCCATGGATTTTGTCTAACCCCAATGCTTGATGGCAAGAAGCAAGTTCTAGCTTTCAGGTGTTGTGTGACGGTGTCCAGTCCTGTATTTTCCCAATTCCAGCTTTAAGAGTCATACCTCCCCGATTTGTATATACTTTGAGGCATAGGGAAGAGTTTAGGTGCTTTAGAGGAGAAACCCGAGTTGACAGTTGGCGGCAAATGAGAGTCTTGAATGACTTGAGGCTTTCATGTAGGAAAATATGGCGGTGGAAGGTGAACTTTCCCGCCAGAGGAGGCCAGGACGCATTGCATTGTGGGAGTCGCACCAACTGCCTGTTGATTGGTCAGCCTCAGGTGCGTGGCATTGTTGACCAATGGCATTGTTGACTAGAGTGTGATGTAGTAGGTTGGAGGGACGCCAGCGACTCGCGGCAGGAAGCTGTGCCAGAGACTCCACTGACGTCTGAAAATGGAGGTGCGCTCGAGAGCTCGCTAATCTGGGAGGCACAGAGGCCTCACAAAGGATTTACTCTGCAACAGTTACCAATACCAACGACGAGGAAGGCTTATAATCTCCAGGGGAGCAGTTAAGGAAGTGCTTTGCTGGTGGGAAGAGGACACCACGAGCCATAGGCTGACAAGACCTGTGGTCGTGTGGCAGCTGTGTAGCACTGGGAGGAGCAATGTGTCGGGTCCTGTGGGATACTAGCAGGGCTAGCTGAGTGAAGCTGAGGAAAAGACAGTCTGAGACTACTGAAGAGTATGAGCACTGTCAACAAACTACAAGGAGGATGCAATTTATTCAGTGACTGAGGGAAGAAGCTGGGAGCAGTACATACCATCATGCAGTGTTTAAGTGTGTGCCTGGAGAAGGAGCTGCAGAGAGGAAAGAAGTACGGAGAGACAAGCCAGCCTTCGGATTGACATGGACCTACGACGAGATGGACCACTACCTGTCATTGTTGAGCAAAACTGCGAGGAACCATACCTCGTCTGTCATTGCAACATATATATGTGTGTGTATATGTATGTGTATAAAGTACATATGGAAGCTGATCAGAATTGCATTTCACCTTTGTAAATGCACATTAATGACACTTCGAACACTTTACATAGGGCATACGTAAATCTGTGTATCTATGTATTTACGTATGTAGGTTAGCTTAGCATTTTAAAAGTACCGAATCACCTTCTGTGGTTGATTGTTCAATAAATCCCTGAACTATATGTTTAACTGAACTCTAACCCTGTCCATGGAGGACAGAAGAAAATGTATATATGCTGGTTAGCATTGTAAATGTGTGGCCACGTTTGTGGTAGGAAAAAAAAAAAAAATTGCAACATAAAATCACGGCTGATCTGCAGCGGAATGTAAAGGTAGATCATCTCTCCTTCACCATAGTCCCTTGAGTTAGGTGGAGATTCTCTCCTAAGTAATAATATTGATTTATGGTCAGGAGATTTTATTTATACAGTATATATAAATATATATATATATAATATATATATATAATATATATATATTGTGACGATAATCTCCTTCAAGAGATTGAGCCTGCTCTTCCCTCCACAATTACGTCTTCACAATTATATAAAAAGACTATGGAAGAAATGTCCAACAACGACAACAACACCAGCAAGGCTTGCCAGGGTGAGCAAAAACGTATGCAGCCAGCCACCTGTTCGAACTCCAACCACCAAACTACCCGTTGATCGCTACGACTCCGCTGATTGGTCGCCGGTCTGGCTGCACCTGCCTCGCCCCCCCCCTATACTACCTGATGTCTGGGGTCGCCCCAACATCAGTCCTCAGAATGTTCAGTGCTTTCGTGGCCAGCACTCCTCCCAGCTAGACGTTAGCGTGTACTGAGAGAGGTGGTGGCTTTAAGCCAATATTCCAGCACCTCCCACTTAACTTTTATTGCACTTCTTGTTATTTTGCCTTAACGTAACTTTTCATTGTGTCATTTAATTATTCTTATTATTTTGATTGATTTTATTATAAGAATTTGTTTGTGCATTTTATTCATGTTTTTATTTATTTAACGTAATTAAAATTTCATTGTTAAAGTTTTACTTGTGTTTTGTGTGTCTTCTCCTTACCTTACCACAGACGAAGTTCCAGTTTTTCTATTTTTTTTTTATAACTATGTGACGAGGCCATACCCCTAGCCTTAAACAGCCGAACACCAACGCGTTACCGTCACAAGTTATATGGGGGCCTGTCCTAGGAGCTTCACTCAGGTACTGGTGCCAAGTGGTAATTTATGGTAAGCGTATTTAACTTTGTTAACGTAGCTTTACTATTTTTCATTCAATTTCATTTTTTATAAGGTGCGGTGTATTGTGCATTACGAGAGTAACATATAGTGAAGGTGAGACAACTTTGGATTACGTGGTGACTGTAGGCCTCAGTCATACTCTTAATTGGTCATCTCTCCCTCCTTGTTATTACTCGTATTTACCATCTATGTCCCTTGAATATTTCTCATTCTGACAGATCATCATATTGGTACCCTGGTACTGTGGTCTGCCCCGGGTCAAGAGTACCCAATCTTCTGCAATCTGACTGTAGGAGGACAAAGAGGGCCATAGTTCCTCTAGCTCGAACTTTAGTTGCTGAATTGGGACCTCAGCAGCAGTTCTCGTCACCAGTTGACACCTCGCACCCCTACACGTCAGTCAGAGATGATGATACATACAACGGTAGGGAATTAGCTTATTTTTTCAGAGCACAAAAGTTCGCTAATTCTGTAAGTATCATATTAAATTCAGTAGGAAAAACTTGCTTTATGTCCTTTAGAGACTTGGCAAGGTATGCCTACATCCTTGGACTACCAATTTTACTTTTGAAGCATTTAACTGTTTCATTTGTTTTCGAAACTCTGTTTCATTTGTTAGTAGGATTTTCTTGCCCTTATTCTCTTACATGAGTACCGGGTACAAGATTTCCTGCGCCCTTGATTTAATTTAATCATTTAATATCTTTCACTTAACGTTAATTGTTAAAGATCACACAGGATAGGTACCAGTTGCCACGTTGTCCTGTTTCTGACATTTCATTATTGAATATTCGTGTACCTTTATTTGCTAATTTCACCATGTTTCGTCTCCAAACTTTCCGTGCAAATCCAGCAGGTGAAATAGGGACTTTAAGTCGTGCCAAGAGGACTGAATTACAAACTCTTGCACATGAGTATCAACTAGAAGTTCCCTACCAAGCCAACAAAAATGACCTACACAACCTGTTGCTGGATTACTATTTAGAGCAAGGTAAGATAGACTCTGAAACTCATGAAACTTACTATATTGCAGATAAAACTGACTTGGCAACGATGAAACTTAAACTAGAGCTGGCTAAGATTGAACGTGAGCAGCAAAGGGAAGCCCGCGAACAACAAGAACGAGCGGCTGCCATAAGAAGGGAAGAACAAGAACGCGAAGCTGCTTTGAGGAGGGAAGAACAAGAACGAGAAATCACCCTCAGAGAACGCGAAGCTGCTTTGAGGAGAGAAGAACACGAACGAGGACTCGCCCTCCAAGAACGTGAGGTTGCACTACTCCGTGAACGTGAACGCTTACAGCTTGAAACCAAACAACGCGAGTTGGAAATACAACGCGAACATGACAAGCAACAAGCGACTCTGGCTCTTGAGTGTCGTCAACGGGAATACACGTTGGAAACTTCACACCTCGCTCAACGCCAGCAAGCTACTGCCAATCTTCCCGTCAGTTTTAATATATCACATGCAAGTAAGTTAATGCCATCCTTTGTAGAAGCAGAAGTTGATGTTTTTTTCACCACCTTTGAAACCCTTGCTAATCAACTCAGTTGGCCTGTCGACCAATGGGCCACACTTCTCAGAGTCCATCTTACAGGTAGAGCTGCAGTCACACTCAGTACTTTGGCGTCTGAGAATGACTACTACACTCTGAAACAAGCAGTGTTAGACGCCTACCTACTTTCCACAGAAAGTTATAGAAGGAAATTCCGTGACCACCTGAAGGCAAGTACCACTACCTTCCTTGAGTTTGCTAACACGAAACGGAGGTATTTCATGAAATGGCTGGAAGCAGCACATGTCTCTACTTTTGCAGAACTCGTCAACCTGATGCTTGTTGAAGAATTCTTGAGACGTGTGCCACCTCCTGTCCGCCTCTACTTAGCAGATAAAGAAGAAACCGACTACCTGAAGTGTGCTAAGTCGGCTGACACTTACAGCCTCATCCACCGGCTGACACCTGAACCATCCTCCAGTAAGAAGTCGTGGTACAGTTACGAGAAGGTGAGCCCCGATCAAGCTGGTTCACAACTGTACTGCAAGTATTGTAGACTCTATGGACATACCATAGACAAGTGTGGTAAGTCTCAATACAAGGGAACCACTGACCAACAACGACCCAAACCAACTCCTCCTAAGTCCGGTAAGCCTGTGATGAATGTTGGTGTTGATGTTAATGATCTTTCTCTTTTCAGTAACCACCTGTATACTGGAACTGTCTCTGCCAACGGTTCAAATCCGGAGGGACGTTTCAAATTGAAGATCTTGAGGGACACAGCGGCTCTACAATCGATCATCTTGAAGTCGGCTGTGCCCAACATAGTCTACACCGGGGAAACAGTCTTCATCACTGACCTCACTGCTACCACTCCATACCCTCTCGCCAGAGTCCACCTGAATTGTCCCTACGTGAACGGGGAAGTCCAAGTCGCCGTCAGGGAAAAGCCTTTTCCCATGCCTGGAGTGCAACTTCTCCTAGGCAACGACTTGGCAGAAGACCTGCAACCGACCAACCTGATCGTCATGGACAAACCCCAGGTGTGTAACTCTGTGCCAATAAATCCTATTCTTGAGTATGTTCCAGCAGAGGTTCAAGAGAGTGATGAAGTTTCTCCTCCGGTTCTCGTGACCACCCGTACACAAGCCGCACGTCCACAGCCAGCTGACTCTACTGCTACCGCTGTCCCTCAAGACCCTCAGAAACTACCCCCGCATCTGACCAAGTTGGAGTTCCGTAAGTTGCAGAGGGAAGATCTTACTTTAACACCATTGTTTTTCCAGGCTGAGACTCAACCCGACAGTATTCCTGGGTTCTTCCTAGAGAACGACTTGCTCTACCGCAGATATAGACCCAGTAAACTGAAGGAGGAGGACGATTGGGCCAACATCGAACAACTTGTGATTCCCACCAGCCTGCGGCCCACTATTCTACACCTGGCCCACGGAGCATTCTCCCACTACGGCTTCAACAAGACTTACCATGGGATTCGCCAAGACTACTACTGGCCAGGTATGGTAAATAACGTCAAACAGTACGTAAAACAGTGTCATACATGTCAGATGGCAGGCAAACCGAACGTCTCCATTCCCAGAGCACCACTGATTCCCATACAGGTGCCTGCGGAACCTTTCCACAGACTCATAATAGACTGTGTTGGTCCTTTACCTCGGACCAGTTCAGGTAACGCCTACATCCTAACCATCCTGTGTCCTACCACCAGATTTCCCATAGCAGTTCCAGTGAAGAACATCACGGCTGCTACGGTTATCAAACATCTATTGAAGATCTTCACTCAATACGGATTTCCCAGGGAGATTCAAAGTGACTGTGGCACCAACTTCACCAGTGATCTCTTCAAAAGGACACTGGAGGAGTTCAACATCAAACAGGTATTGTCCAGCCCCTATCATCCTGCTTCACAGGGTTCTCTTGAACGTAGTCATCAGACCATCAAAGCACTCTTGAAAAAGTTTTGTAGTGAAACCTCAAAGGATTGGGATAAGCAGATTGACCTAATAATGTGTATTTTCAGAAGTCTCCCCAATGAGTCCCTAGGAGTATCTCCTTATGAGATGCTCTACGGCCGTAAGTGCCGTACTCCCCTTAAGGCTTTCAAAGACTCTCTCAGAGATGCCACCTTCAGTGAGCATCAGAATGTGCCCCAGTTTCTTCAAAACCTTCAACACATTCTAGAGAGAGTCCACCGCTTTGCCCATGATAATCTATTGAAAGCCCAGGTGAGAATGAAGACTCATTACGACCAGACCAGCAAAGTAAGAAAATTCAAGCCGGGAGACTTCGTCCTTGCCTATTTTCCTATCCCAGGTTCACCTTTACAAAACAAATTTTCAGGACCCTACTGCGTCAAAGAGTGCAGAAACAACAACACATACGTCATAGAGACTCCAGATAGGCGGCGGAAGACCCAGCTGTGCCACGTCAACCTCCTGAAGCAATATAATGGTACTCCTCCCACTGTCTTGATTAACTATTCTACTTTCACAGAACCCTACATCCACAGTGAGACCTTCCCAGCTTCTCCTCCCGAAAGCACTGACAAGGAGTCAGCGCTTTCTAATTCCGAAATCCTTAATGATCTTCCCAAATGCTTTCAGGATAATAATCGTGCTCCTTTGCCCTCTTCTAATTCCACTCTCACCTCGTCAGATAAGCCCTTCATCCTCCATGTCGACGCCAATGGTACCGACGATGGTGGTGTCGTGATGCAGCAACGAGGCGAGAAGAATACACCTGTCAGCGACTACTGCTACAAGGAACGACGGAACAATTGGCAAGGAGCTACTCTTCCTCATCCTGAAGCTTCAGCACTTCACTCCACCCCTGAAAAGTGCTCGGTCCACCATCAACACGGACCACACCACCCTACACCTCCTGCAGCACGCCCACTTCTCATCTCAACGTCTTCTACTATGGGCTTGCTACCTGCAGAAATTCAACCTGGAGATCCGCTATACCAAGAGTCTGACAACATCTTAGCCGATGCCCTCTCCAGAGTTTATGAAGTAGAAGCAACTCCATCCATTACTCCACCACATAACGACGTACTTCTTCCAGAACCGCAGGCTTCGGGGAAGAGTTGTGACGATAATCTCCTTCAAGAGATTGAGCCTGCTCTTCCCTCCACAATTACGTCTTCACAATTATATAAAAAGACTATGGAAGAAATGTCCAACAACGACAACAACACCAGCAAGGCTTGCCAGGGTGAGCAAAAACGTATGCAGCCAGCCACCTGTTCGAACTCCAACCACCAAACTACCCGTTGATCGCTACGACTCCGCTGATTGGTCGCCGGTCTGGCTGCACCTGCCTCGCCCCCCCCCCTATACTACCTGATGTCTGGGGTCGCCCCAACATCAGTCCTCAGAATGTTCAGTGCTTTCGTGGCCAGCACTCCTCCCAGCTAGACGTTAGCGTGTACTGAGAGAGGTGGTGGCTTTAAGCCAATATTCCAGCACCTCCCACTTAACTTTTATTGCACTTCTTGTTATTTTGCCTTAACGTAACTTTTCATTGCGTCATTTAATTATTCTTATTATTTTGATTGATTTTATTATAAGAATTTGTTTGTGCATTTTATTCATGTTTTTATTTATTTAACGTAATTAAAATTTCATTGTTAAAGTTTTACTTGTGTTTTGTGTGTCTTCTCCTTACCTTACCACAGACGAAGTTCCAGTTTTTCTATTTTTTTTTTATAACTATGTGACGAGGCCATACCCCTAGCCTTAAACAGCCGAACACCAACGCGTTACCGTCACAATATATATAATATATATATATATGTATATATATATATAATATATATATATATATATATATATATATATATATATATATATATATATATATATATATATATATATATATTTTATATATATATATATATATAATATATATATATATAATATATATATATATATATATATATATATATATATATATATATATTTTATATTTATATTTTAGTATATTTTGGTAGCAGTCTCAATATTTCTTATGTTTCTTTTTACTCTCGATGATAATTGAAAAATCAATTCTCCAAAATTCATTTTTATTTCTAGTCTGACGCGACGCTTGAACGCATTTCGTAATAACCTATTACATTTTCAAAGACTTTAGTTTACACACACACACAATTTGTAACCTGAAAACACTTAACAGAGTTTTACTAATTCTAACGCTAACATCTTGTCTTATGTACTCGCATTTAGGTGAGGTGATATGTTGAAACAGTTTTGGATGAGGTGAACAAACTTTTGACCAACACAAGACAGAACACAGTTCAAGGGGTATAAATTGGATAAGTGAAAGGGAGTTGAACCTTTACCACTGACTTTCTTGGGACCCATGGCATGATATATAATAATTACTTTTATGTTCAAAACCCCAACAAACAGAAAAACCCTGAAATTCTTTACAGAGAATTCAAGCGCGATCATCACTAAGTGGGAGGCACTGGTAAACTGAAGTGTGGGCAACCGTGCCACCAGGAACCACACACTAGGTCACCCATACGCATATCAATAAACTATGTAACTCAAGGTAAAGCTTGTAACCCGATTCAAATTTTACGAAGCAATTGGACTCGTAACCTGAAAAGAGCTTTCATAAGCCGAGGTATTACTGTACAGTATTTGTCACTTCTAAAGATTTTTTACCATATCGTAATATCTGCCATTAAATGTAGCTGCAGGTGTGTTAAAACAAATAAGTGAATTTGAGTAATAATAGGATAAAGAGATATTTCCATAACTAATATTTCATTATATAAATATCGATACCTGTAATTACAATTATGGAAGGGACATTGTACAGAAGTGAAGGCTAACATGTGCACAATATGGCTGTGATGCCAGGATATATAAACACACATTTTTGTTTGATTTATTTACTCAATAACTAATTTGTGCACAAATATACATTTAAATTGATATTTTACTTAAAACTTTCATGCTTAAAATCTATGAGAAAACTTAACACCAAAATAAGCAGCCTACTCTCAAGATTGGCTAATTTACTTTGAGAAAAGTAATTGGCCCTAAAATTAATAGAATACAGTACTTGTCAATAAAGGTATTGTACACAGATGGAGAGTATATTTGGTGAGAATTATAATTTTCTTTGGCATGAATTATAGTACAGTAGTTGTATAGTTACTTAAAGGGTCACTAATACTGCTTTTGATTATTTGGAATTCAAGTACATGTATAATACATACCGTACACATTTTTGTCACTCGTACACATTTATAAATGTTTATCTACAATGAGATGATCTTGACTACTTTTTTTCTAAATGGTTTATTTTTTACATAGGCACGTTAAAGTCTGAGGTGTGGCTGCAAGTCAGCAGATGCTGTTGGCAAATGTTTAACAAATTTAAATTAGCTTTTTTAGATGAAAAATCATAATCAAATGACCATTTTTTAACACTGACCTATGTGTAAGTAATTTGGAGGGGAAACAAATTATCTTAAAAAGGGTGTCTGGCACTTATACCTACCGCACACAAAACAAATACACTTCCCCAACGCTTTGCGAGCGATTTGGCCTAGGTTTATATCCTAGCCAGGGAAGATTGACCAATCCTTAACTCTATGCCTCTGTTCACCCAGCAGTGATTGGGGTACCTAGTTGTTAAATGATTGGTGAATTGTATTCCTGGGAAACAAGTAGGTAAGGCTTACCATGAGCTATGGGAAGGAAAAACTCTGTCTGGTAACAGGAGTCAACAATCATCTTCCTGTACCCATACCCACCTGTGAAAAAAAATGCTTTCCCAATGTTGAGGACAAGAAGCTGTTAAATCAATTAAGGTGTCCCCTAACCTTCCTCATGATGCTATCACAACAGTTACTTAACTCCAAGTACCTATTTACTGCTAGGTGATAGCAGCATTATATATAAGGATTGTCCAAATATCTAGCCCTGGTCAGGAATCAAACCCTGGAGCATTCATTTTTTTTTTTTTTTTTTTTGGAGATATATACAAGAGTTGTTACATTCTTGTAGAGCCACTAGTACGCGTAGCGTTTCGGGCAAGTCCTTAATCCTATGGTCCCTGGAATACGATCCCCTGCCGCGAAGAATCGTTTTTTCATCCAAGTACACATTTTACTGTTGCGTTAAACAGAGGCTACAGTTAAGGAATTGCGCCCAGTAAATCCTCCCCGGCCAGGATACGAACCCATGACATAGCGCTCGCGGAACGCCAGGCGAGTGTCTTACCACTACACCACGGAGACTGCTAGTAAATTTGTAAGCATAATACACAGACCACCACATTACAGGTCATCTGATGTAGAATTGCTTATTTTTTTCCGCAGTTCAGAAACAGAAAACTAATCATAAAGGTTGGTAAGTAACTATAGCAGTTTAAACATCCAAGTATATTGACTTTCACTATTCTCTTATTGACATTATAGAGAATAACTGATAGTGCTGTGTCTAGGTAAAAACAGTGAAGTCCAAACAATCCAAAAGTTCAATTTAACAAAAAAAAACATTCAAATTTATAATTGTCAATATCCAAAATCTATTTTAGATATTCAGAACACTGAGTAATTGGGTTTCAGTAATTTTTGTTCACATTATCCACCTTGGTTAAATTATATGAAATATACTTTTTCATGTGATTTTGGTATAAAACATAATTATTTGTAAGCAAGTGTTGTATCATTTGCAGCTAAAAATCCAGTGTTGAATGTAATGACGTGCCTCTTTCTAGAGGAGCTCTGGTGGTTCCTAGAAGCTATCTTGCTACTAAAAGTCACATCCGTCAGGGAAGTTCCATTAGTCCGCCTGGGAACCTGAGCCTGCACACATTTAAGTAACATATAAAAAGACTATTTTTATAAACTAATTCTTAGTGCTATATAATAGAAACAATTTTAATTCCAAGCTATCATTTAATCTGGTCTCTTGTGCTACCTGTGCTCGAGCTTAGAGGCGAGAGAAACGAGTTCTCCCATCAAGGTACGTTTCGTTAAGTATACAGTATTAATAGCTTTGTTTTGTATTGATTTGAGAACATCGATTGGTACTTCAGACATGGATTTGACCCTTTTACAGACCATAACGCTTGTACTTGTAATGTAGTACTGAATGAGGGAAATAAAGCCATACTCATACACCACTGCGAGACAAAGTCCAAGGATGGCTGGCACTTAGCATGAAGCTGCAGGGCTTGTCCACAACTGGCAGACTACCAGTCTGGTAGTCTTGCAATACCAGTAGAACAATCCACCAAAGTATCAGCAACAGAACTGACTGGTCAGGGAAGCCACCTGGTGGTGGTGATTGGAACAGTACTAACGAGTTTCAAGCTGATTTGAGTGAATCTCTTGTGCACAAACTGTTTGTGGAGTTTGGCAATTTTGAGGCTTTGTTTTCTCTGAACCCTTCTGTTGTCTGTAAAGCTTTGCTGACTTTTTGGATACTTTTTCCTGGTGGAGGGTGGTAAATTTTCACTTGCTTTCTGTGCCTCTGTGAAAGTGGGGCCAGGTTTTGCCTCTGATCCCTGATAGGCCAAACAGAACTTCCGTAACTGATGCAACTTTTAGCGTGGAGCAATCTCAACAAGATAGCACCAAATGCAGGCGATGAGTCACAATAACGTGGCTAAAGTATGTTGACCAGACCACACACTAGGTGAAAACACTTCTAACAAACGTGACCTAACATAAGCTTACCCTTCCATTTATCTTTCTTTCTCTTTCCTTTTCTTTCTCTCATCTCTCTTTTTTCTCTTCATTGTTTTCCCTTATGTTCCCTTACTTTCCTCTTCTTATTCCTATTACTATCTCCTCCTCATTCAGTGGTTATAATAGGAGCTGCCTCGTATGGGCCAATAGGCCCATCTGCAGTTCTTATTCCTACTACTATCCCCTCTACTACACCTTACCTTACCTTGCTCCTCACCTCTCTCTTGCCTACTTATTGCCTGCATCTACTTCCTCATCACAATCGACTTGAGAATGGTCCACGGACGGACCAAAACATCGTCGTCCCTTCACCTTCTAGTGTGTGGTCTGGTCAACAAGATAGCACCAAGGAGCCACCAGGCATCCTCCAGAAAAGCAACACAAATGAATACAATATAAGTACTAAGGAATTTGCCTTTTTTTTTTTTAATCTATATTTTGTAGCAAATTTATAAGATTCTTGAGTAAGGTTGATGATTTGTTGTATTTACTTGAACCAATATTTATGTTGTACAATGACAACAAATTTATACTACCTGTATTTAAAACATTCTTAATGATTTTTTCATGGCATATATGAAGTATGTACTCGGTTATATTTTTAATAAAATAGAAATGGATTACAGAAACCATCCCATGCACTAAACAAAATCCCTGTACATTTCCCTTTCCTCCCAAGAAAACAAAGAACTTCCTTTGATACTTAACCCTTTAACAGTTTTTGTGATGCCTACAGTCTTCATTTAATCAAAATGGCAGAATATTCTGATATCGACTGAAGTCAACATTTTCAACGTCATGTTGGCTAACTAACTCGCCTTTTGTTATTTTATTTTCTTACTGCATTTGTTGAAAATGCCATCATCGAGTATAACTCTTTAGCATAAACACAATACCAAATTCAACACTTTACCATGCATAGTAACTTTGCAAGTAATGTGTCGGAAGTCAAATACTGTATCTCTAAGCAATTTGCGCTTGGCCCAATCACTGGTAGCTCCCAAAATTGGTAAGGGACACAAAAATGGATACTCTATTTTTTTTTTCAGTCAATCCCTGATGGGAACAAGTAAGAAACAAAATGTCACAGTGAAAGGGATGATTGCTTTGAATAATCAAGACTCCACTATGTTGAGATTCACAAAATTATGACTTTAATGACAGTTAACCCTCACTGGTGCAGTTATTGTCATTTAACAATTACCCAGTAGCAATATTACAGCCCAGTTAGTACAGTTTATCAATTATATTAATATAGTTATAATAGCTTTATAAGGGTGTAATGGAGTTAATCAAGACCTATGATCAAATTTTGCTATCATTTCCTAACTGCTTACTACGTTAATGAGATTATCATGTACAGTGGAACCTCGAGTGACGAGCGGCTCCATCTATGGGTATTTCGAGTAACTGAGCAAGCCACTCACCAAAAATTTGTCTCGATTGACAAGTTTTTGCTCGAATAACGAGACATCCACGTGGTGCTTCCTAGCGTTCCCGCTGGTTCTCACAAATTCTCGGACACCTCTGATGAGAGTGTCATTTTAGTGTGCAGGATAAGCATCCCTCTGCATTTATTTGTGCTTTTCTTTGGGTATTTTGTGGTTTTGTGGCTACAATTTATAACCCACGATGTCCCCAAAGAAGCTGCTTGCTAAAAATAGTGTTGTCAAGAGGAAGAAAGACACAATTACTGTAGATTTGAAGAAGGAAATCACCTGACTCAAGGGTGGATTCTCCTTCCACACCATAACCCCTCTCCTCCTCCCCACCTCCCTATCGTCTCCCTTATGCCAGCAACGACTCTTCATAAGGTAAAGTATATGTACAATTGAAAACAGTAAAACAAAACATTTATAATAATTACATGTACAGTATTATATTTACATTATAAAATGTCATATTGGTGTGTTTGGGAGTGGAACGGATTAATTTGATTTCCATTATTTTAAATGGGAAATTCGTTTGAAAGACGAGCATTTCACACGACGAGCTCAGTGCCGGAACAGATTAAATTTGTTAATCGAGGCTCCACTGTATTGGGTTGCAATTATCATCAAATGATGCTTTGGTCTTTCCTGCTAGATTTGAATCTATGCCTGGATAACAGTCATCAATGGAGTGGGTTGCAAGACACTTTCTTTGAGCTGTGCCAGGACCAGCTTTACATGCAATACGTGTACATATTAAGTTGTAGGCCTATATACAGTATTCAATCACTGCACTGTTTTTTCTCAATTATATGTATACAGTACATAAGTGAATTAATAAACTATATGAACATTCAGTGTGAATATTTGAGTCCTCTGCCCCACATAACTGACAGCTACCCCTAGTGTATAGCAACAACTAGAGAGACTGCCGCCACCACCCATCAACCTTATACAGCTTGGCTCATAGGTTACCTTGAGGTGCTTCCTTGAGGTGCTTCCGGGGCTTAGCGTCCCCGCGGCCCGGTCGTCGACCAGGCCTCCTACATTCATAGTGTTGATGTTTTCAGAACATCCTTATGAGTATTCAGCCATGCCATGCCAAACCATAGGTGAGGTGACAATTTTGATGATAGCTGCATTTTGAAGGTTAACTTCCTTAATTGAATACAAAATATGTTATTCAGTACTGTATTTTTTTATAGCTTATCATTTATAAAAATATAAAATACTAATGCAAACAAAACTGCATACAGGATACTCAAAATAGTTGCATGATTATCTTTAACAAGTCCATTAACCAAGAATACAAAATATACTGTACAGTATGTTTTTTATATTCAATAAAAACTTAACAACACAAGTAGCATTATATCACAGAGTACATAACATAGCAAATAAACATGACCCAATGGCTAGCATAATTTAAAGCTTGACCATTTATTGAGTGTATGAATCATGCTGTATCCAGTCTCCTGCTGCTGAGATGATGAGTCGAACATGATTCCCAAGTACGCCAGGTGGAATACAGTCAACACAGTAAACACCAGGTTTGTTGACAAACTGAACCATGAACGTGCTGAAATGGGTAATGGTACATGAGACCTTCATCATTTATTTATATTTCCCTACATGAATACATGCACATATTTTTCCAGTTGTATAACAGAACTGGTTCTTATTTCATTATGGATTGGAGTTTCCAGGCTCTAGATCCAATTCAGACCATATCTCACCCAGAACATCCTTATGAGTATTCAGCCATGCCATGTCCATAATCTTTTCACATATCCACTTACTATCATCATACATCTATTGTTTGCCTCTATCATTTTCACTTTGTATCTATAAAATCCACTTTCTTTTTCTATCACTAACTGCTCTTGCTAACTCTTCATTCCACTAAGCAGCTTCTTTCATTAGTCTATGAGTTTGGTTAAGAATACCAAGGAAGTGTGTGAGCAGCAAAGACATTTATAGCATACATCTCACATAGCACTAAGGTTCAGATGTCCATAGCCTCTTCTCCAAGATTACTAAAAAAAAAAAAAAAAAAAAATTCACTAATCAACTACTATTCTCATTCAATTTCTCAACGTGTATTATTTTACCTCTCAAGATCTAATTAGTTACAGTCAGCCTTTCTCCACTTAAGATTATCTGCGCAGCACTAACACATGATCAGGCACACCTTCAGATATTCTGTACTGCTCTTGTATCACACATACTTAAGCATACTGTAAGTCTCACAGCAAGCACATAGTCAATTAGGACTTTATTGTATTACATTATTTCATAATTTACTCAGTGCTGTGTATATTTACAAATTGTTAAATTATTTTTTATGTGCAATATTTATTAATAAATAGTTTGCATCAGCCATTATAACTTATTCCTGTAACACCATTGCTACCCATAATGTCATTTTCAAGACCTATTCCCACTTTACTGTCCAGATCATCCATATGCATCTACCAATCTCTGTCTACCAGTTTCATACACAATCCAACATATTCTTGAGTTAACACTCTTATTACCCCCTAACATTCCTCTAATATACACAAAGCTATACCTATTTTTTTTACCCTAATAATTGTCATTAATTTCTGATCACACATCTAGCTCTCTCAAACATTTGTTCCACTTCATTTTCACCATTATCTCTTTTACTTTTCACATAAAGATGTGTTTCACACATAACATATATAACATTTAGTTTAGTTTTAATTTAAATTTTTCTCTTGTGCCCTTCTTATTTATTGAAGTTAAATTAAATGCACACACACTCAAATCCACATTTATTCCCTTTCAAAGCCACTTTTATTACTGTCTTGCATATTTATACATTTGCATATGTGATTATACAAATATATGAGTATGAGTGGATGGATATATTTACAGAAATTGAATGGTGGTGATAGTGTGATACTAGGGACAATAATTTTTAATGGATACGGATATAATTTTTATTCATGCAATTACCATACCTTTCTGTTTATGCAAGCAGGTGTCTGAACATGGTCTGGCTAATATGCAGGCATCGAATACACTTGATAATTTGGCCCTCAGTGAGTATTCTACAAAGGTGTAAAACCCCAGTGAGAGAAGAACAGCTGCCAGTTGAAAATTTAGACCATGGAAAAGAGCCGACATGCTGTAGGTGAGCAACAAAGCCCAGAAGATCCCCAGATGGTTCCGTGCTGTCTTGAACACATCTATAAAAGTAAGCCACAAGTAAACAATATTCAATATACAGTACTGCATGTATTACAATATATATACTACACAGTCATTTAAAAATTTTCACTTGCAGAAAAAATAATGAGGAAACTTACAAGTTTTCAGCCAATGGTGCATGGGCACATTCCAGTATATAACCACCTCAACAAGAGAGCGTGGAATCTCAATAAAATATGGTCTTGCAACCTTGCCCATATTGAGACCCGCAAGAAGAGCAGATGCCTCACTCAGGTAAGACACAAAGTAATGACTAAGTCGAAAGGAGAGTGCTTCCCTATATGCCAGTCCCCATCTGTAAAAATTGTGAGTTTTTCAGTTTGAGATAAAACATACAGTATAATTCATACAGTACAGTGTATTTGTAAGTTTCATTTAGGCCACCATAAGGGTAAATTTGATTGTTAAATCAATATTAATTTAGGGAACCTGAATAGGGAGTGATTAATTCTAAAGGACACAGTCACACAACACTCGCACTGGTACACAATTTGCACACAGATGACAAGCTATCATACTCGGTAACACCGTTCCTCACAGTCTCATGCAGAGACAGTAATGAGAAATGTGCTGAACTTAGATCACATCACAGTTCTGCACTTATTTACCTTCATCTGTGGCAATACATATTGTAATTATATACAAT
Source organism: Procambarus clarkii (assembly GCF_040958095.1). Taxonomy (NCBI): domain Eukaryota; kingdom Metazoa; phylum Arthropoda; class Malacostraca; order Decapoda; family Cambaridae; genus Procambarus; species Procambarus clarkii. The sequence continues at coordinate 28,942,200 of NC_091155.1, forward strand.
ACTGTACATAAGCCTCTAGAAGCAGAAACTAATACTTATAGTTTTTCTTTAGATGTTATAGAAAGCTACATGGTAAGAAGGTGTAGTGGAAATTTTGTTTATCCTTACCATAGTGTTGGTCTGGCATGTTCACTACATTTTTTTTTTAAATCGATTTTGTCGCTGTTGCCCAATTGCATCCGAGTGTGTGTAATTACCTAAGTGTAGTTACAGGATGAGAGCTTCGCTCGTGGTGTCCTGTCTTCCCAGCACTTTTTGTCATATAACGCTTTGAAACTACTGACGGTCTTGGCCTCCACCACCTTCTCACCTAACTTGTTCCAACCGTCTACCACTCTGTTTGCGAAAGTGAATTTTCTTATATTTCTTCGACATCTGTGTTTAGCTAGTTTAAATCTATAGTGTGTTTGTGTGTGTGTGTGTGTACGAGCTGACACAACTGAGTTCATACTTATTACACAAGAATTATGATACTGTATAAAAACTGTAAATTTATTATATTCTCTAACTGTGAAATAGAAATTGCAATAGTCCCAGTTCAGTATTTTCATAATATTTTCCAAAAATGATACAAATAAATTTAAGCTTTGGCTTACTGATGGTTATGTACAGTATTTGTAAGTTATCCAATAGCTTTAAACTAGTATCAAAAATGTTTTCACAAACTTATTTGTGCTTCACTGTTATAATAACTTTTATTTATATAAAATACATTTGAAATATGATGCCCGTTTTCTCTTGACTTCACTTGTTGAAGCCCTGAACAACAGATTTCCTGTACTTTTGGATGCACTAGTTTTAGGATACAATATATAATCACAGATATAAAATGGTGAAACAGGGGGAAAGGCTTTGTCCACTGTGGGAGAGACACAAAAACATGGCCAAGTTGCCAGAACAAGTGTAGAGGTCATGCCACGCCAACTCAGTGACCAGCCGCCAAACTACAAGGGCCTTTTATGGGTGGAGATGTCCTGGTCAAAGTTGCAGACAAATATGTGGAATATTCAAACAGTTGAGGTTTGAAAGAAGGGTCAGGTACTGTATATTTTTTTAAGTGATTTCAGTATCAAAGTATAGTACTGTATGTGGAAAAGCATGCTCATTTATTTGCCCTAATAACAACAAACTTGGGCATAAATCAGCAATGTTCAGATGTGAAAGTTCTTCAGCTGTGGAAGAGGTTTATTTATTAAAAAAAAAAAAAAAAAAAAAACATAAAATGATTTCTTACCGATTGATTGAGTCTGGAAGCAGCCAGGATGTGTAGCATGTAGACATCAGCAGAAACATGATACTTGCTGTCAACCGAATGACTATGCCAGGTATCAACCAAAGGCTCTGTTAATGATATTTGACTCGGTGAAATATTCTACACGTCTCTTGCAGAGAAAATGAACCTATACACCTATCGAGGCAAATCCTTACCCGACATATGTAGATAAACACTCACATGACATAATGGCATATATCTAACATACAACAGCATACAACCACCTAATATATGGTGGCATACAGCTCACCTGACAAATCTGCTCTATATGGACACATAATAATGGTAAAGAACTGTAGCTGTGTGAAATAAATTCTTACTGTTGTCCCATGAATGAAATGAGAGACTACACATGTATGTACTCATTTATTCCATTAGATTTAGCTATTCTTGTCCTAACAAAGATACGAGACATAACGGACATGTTATATGTTAAATACTCTGATAGACAGTAATTAAGATAACATACCCATGGTAATGGCTGCAAAACTTTCAGGTATGTGCCAAAGGAGATCCATGGACCAAAAATGATAGTGCCGGGATTCATGACATATCCTGCCATCTCTAGAGGGTTGGGGGCACTGGCAAGTGTTGCAGCATCCAGGTCATATCCAACAGACACCAGCTTCATCAAGATGACCATCTGGGGACCTCGTATGCTATGCCAGTCTATGGGATCAGCCCACCACAACTCGCTGATTAGAATAATGCAATATAAATATCTACACTGTATGTACATACAATATGTGGTAATAAATGTTTAAATACATAAATAATTTTGTATACAATGTAACCTCAACCAACTAATTGGGATTGCACCTGTTCCATATCATCAAGAAATCTGGTCGACTAAGCATTTTGCTATTTTTACTATTTATTGCCATTTTTGTTTAATACTGTACCCCAAATAACAGAGTGCATCTTTATGCATACTGAATACACAACCAAATAGTATTAAACAGTGCACCTTAAATATACTGGAAGGCAAAACTATGTAAAAAGATAAATTTATGGACAAAGTATAGTTTTTTTATATATATTTTTTACTTACCTTGGAGACAAGCAGGTTAATCCTTGTTACCCTGAGTAGATAGAATGCTAGTATACAGTACAATACAGTACAGTAGAACTGAAGGGAAATACAAAATAAAAACTGTAAACAGCCTCATTCAACTCTTAAAGCTTTGATTTCTTTAGTATTTTTTATTCTGAAACAATTTCCATCAGTTCCTTCTCTCACTTGGCATTGAAATCCAAAAAATCTGAATATTCTGTTTATATCTTTTTTTGTCCTGTATCAGTAATGGTAACAAATTCTTCCATCTGCCTCATTCTCCAGCTGTATTCACATTTTTCAATCAATTAACTATTTTCTTCCTTGGATCTCAGTAGTACAGTTGGGGTCATTCTGAACTCACAATCAGGAATCTCAGGTTCAAATCCCAGATGGGACAGAAATGGTTGGGCATGTTTCCTATCAGCTAATGCGTCTGTTCATCTAGCAGTAAATAAGAACATTGTATAAAGGTAACTGCAGAAGGCCTATTGGCCCATATGAGGCAGCTCCTATTTATACTCACCCAATACCACTCATATACATGTCCAACCCACGTTTGAAACAATCAAGGGACCCCAACTCCACCATGTTACACGGTAATTGGTTCCACAAATCAACAATCCTGTTATTGAATTAGCATTTACCCTGGTCTTTCCTAAATCTAAACTTATCCAATTTATACCCATTGTTTCGTGTTCTGTCTTGAACATGAAATAGGTACCCGTGAGTTAGTCAGCTTGTTGTGGTGTTACATCCTGACTACCCCCTGCCATTAGACATCTTTTCAGCCCACAAATAATTAAGTTTCAAAAGAAAATAGATAACACTTGAGCAGCCAGAGGTCACAAAACACACCATGGACACATCCAGTTATGGTAGAGATACACCCACTAAAGAGAGTCCCATTAATATACATTTACATAAGAATATTTATTTAATAAAGTGAAACATTGAAAAAAAAAGTGTTGAATGTAATGAAACGCCATTTTCTGGGCGAGTCTCAGAGGCTCCCCGGAGCTATCCAGGCTGAATGGATATGTATATCTTTCTGGCATCAGTCAGGGCATGGAGTTCTTGCCTACCGGGAACCACAAGCTAGAACCTGGCCCCCCTCTAGAGAGGCACGAGGAGCAATTGCCTATAGAACCCCCCCCCGTGGTTGGGAGCATTCTATCTGCCATTGACTGGAACAGGCACTCCAGAAAGGTAGGCGCCTCAAAACAAACCCCTATTCTGGTAAAACTATTGCGACCGAAAGCCGAACAAGTGGACAGAACTCTCCAAACGAAAATTAGCAAACTAGCTGATGTCATCATGTCGCCGTGCCGCTGTCTGTGCAACCACCCCCCCCCTTCTCCGGGAAGGAGAAGTGGAAGAGGGAGCCCCAGACGCACCCGCTGACGACCCAACCTTCAGTTCTTAGACTGGATGTCAAAAAGCGAGAAAAACACCGCTGACCGGAGGGAGGGAGGGATGCCGGGGAGCCTTCGGGACTCACCCAGAAAATGGCGTTTCATTACATTTAATGCTGGTTTTCTAGGGGGAGCCCCGTCAGCTCCCCAGAGCTACCTCACCACAGATAAGGAAAAGAGGGAAGGATCCGGGAGGCAGATGCCACGCACCCTAACATAAAACTAGACCACAGACTAAAGGAAAGGACCTTGCCAACGACCCGGGAGACCCAAACCCCAGAACCAGAAGGAAGGAAGTAAGGGAATCTGGGCAAACCAAAACGTGTCCACAGTCCAAGAGGCTAAAATGCGCAGAGAACAGCAAAGAGCCGTAACCGAACAACAAAAGAAAGCACCCCTGGCCTGACCAACCAAGCAGCAACCCAAGGACCCCTCAGGAAGCAGCAGACCCAAACACCACCCGAGAAGAAGAAAACTGCATCAAAAGAACAACCTACCACGAGGACCAGAACTGAAACAAAAACCGGAGCCAGAAGCACGACCGCACTACACTTCCATCAGCCTAAGAACTAAAGATTGGGTCGCCGGTGGGTGGGTCTGGGGCTCCCCCTTTCCTCTCCCGGAGAGTGGGGGGGGGGTTGCACAGACAGCGGTGCAGCGACATGATGATGTCATGCTAGTTTGCTAATTTTCAAATTTGCTAATTTGCTAGTTTGCACAGTGAGGGGTGCCAGGTTCTGGCTCTGGTCTTCAATAAGCAATATGGACTTCTAGGGCTGATGTGACTCGTGTGTGGAGCTATCTTGGTGAGCTAGCTATAAGGAACTACCATTCAGCCCCCCTTCAGAAAACAAATTTCACAGATAATCAAATTGCTGCATGGATCAATTGGATCCAGTCCCTAATTAATGCAGATATTTGAGCAACCATTACACAGTACACGTATGCATTTAACAAAAATGAAATCTTAGAAACATTTAACATTAAGGGAAAACTTACCAAAAGATTAGGAAAGCCACACATGCCGCACAGGTCCAGGGGCCTCGTCGAGACCGAGTTGCCAAGTGAGTAACAACAAGGGCCAGGCTTCCCACTCCTGTGAGACAGGCCATGTAGCCTGTACGAAGACCAAACAGGTGCCAAGCCACCACACCACCACATGCAGTAGATGCCATGTGCACAAGCCATGCAGGAGGGCGTACTATGGAAGAAGAATGCCAGGAGAGCTATTACTATTTGTCAACTATCAAACCAACTCTAAGGGGTTGGTTTTGTGGCCCACAAGTTTTTTTTTCTTCAAAATAAACACACAAATTGAAACATAATTTATTCATAGACTTAAGATAGTAAGATTATAGACATGTCAACACAATTTGTTTTCAGGTTTCATATTGTTAATTACCTTTATCAACAACATATGAAAAAAGTCTACCCAATATAAACCATTTATGCCTTTCCTTAGTGACTTATACTGTACATGGTTTACCATCACACACACTCATGTCCTGTACACACTTCAATACCATTCTTAGATGTACCATCTTATCAGGGATGGTGCATCTCTAAATCATCTCTGCGATGCACAATTAGATGGTGCATCACAACTTAATTATGGTACTGTACTAAATGTTTTTATGTTACAATTAGTCTTATTTTCAACCTATATACCATATGCATGATAATATTTTCTTTTTCAAATTAAACTGTAATTCTCATGTTAAGATGATTTCCATTTTATATACCCATAAACAAACATGAAAATGGTATTTTAATAAATACCATTCAGAAATTAAAATACCCTAATAAAAATAACATAAATATCACTTCAACAAGAGCATCTCTGGTGAATTTAAATAAATAATTACATTTTGTAGTTGGATATTATCCACTACAATCTAAGATATGAATTCGTAATGATGTTCAGACGTGATGTGGTTAAATTGCAAATGCTGTTCAAACGTGATATGATTTAATTGAAAATACTGTTCAGATGTAATGAAGACATATATTTCTAAAATGCATAAAAATCAAGTCAAGAGAAATAAAAAGAAACTAAATATTATCCTAAAATAACATTTAAGTTCTTTAATATGGCAATGGAGAGGGTTAAATAGAAAATCAGATCTGTGAATGAATGAGCCAGAGATTTTCAAAAATATACACTATCAACTGGTCAGATTACCAAAGGATCCAATACACGGAAAGGTCCAACAGTTAATCTTTTCACAATGAAGTTAAATACAACATTTGTTAATAGAACTCCATCAAGTCGGTATGAGTAGTATCATTATGCCAAGCATTTAAAAATAACTACTCACGGACTGATGTTTAGAGAAGTGGTTTGCTGGCTTCACATGATCTCGTCATACCTTCTCTCTTTTACTAGGCTCCTTCCCTTCAAGTCGCCACTGAATGAGCTGTCAATAACCAAAGATTTAAGGGAGGTGGGGGAGTGGAGAAACTTAGTGGGAGGAAGCACCATCCCAACCCTTGAAGGATCACCACCAACAAGATTGCAACACCCCTTATCTAATTGAATAAGTATGTCTCGCATTAATTTGATGAGCTATTTGGTAGGTTTTAAAAATGCTTAAATTGTACATATTTTATAACTGATAATTATATGTAGTGCATAATGACCAGCAATTTAAAAGTACTGTACAAAAATGATCAAGATATTTAAATAATTAACGATTGATCAAAGATGCAGCCATAGAAATCGATTTTCAGCATCAAATCGTCAATCTGATTTTCATCAACTTAACAGCCAAGTCTTAACATTTATTTTCCTAAAAGTCTAAATATCAACATGGAACATGTTTAATGCATACTACAGTCATGACATAATATCTTCACCGAGTTATTTAGGCTTAACCTTTTCCAGTGTCGATGCATGTGTACTGACCGAGTGGCTCCGTTATCTGGTGCTTGCACACAGTTCTCAATGGGTTTCCCATATCAGTACAGTATAATCACTTGGGAGCACTACATTTAATGAAATTATGAAATAGGGAAAAAAAAATGCAGTACTAAGAAAAACTAAAGACTGACATAAAATGGCTAATATAAGGGTAACAAATTATTAATAAATTAAAGTTATTAGTTACAGTAATTTGTAAAAGTATACAGTAATAGAAAAACCTACACTACTTACAATGAAAGGAAGAAGCTATACTGCAGGGGGCAAAGTGAAGCAAGTGACAGCCTTATTCTTGAACAGCAAATCCTGAAGGGATATCTTGTTGGCTCCAATGATAACAATAACTGTGCAGAGATTTGCCATCATTCAACACAATTTATTCATACTTTTAATAATAAATGTTGGAAAAGCACTTTATGTTTTCACAGTTTTATGTCTATCAGTTAATTTTTCACTACTCATCTAAACAATGGTAAACTGTTACTTGCTACTTTAAGTATGGATAGATGCACAGGAAGATATAAAATTAAGAGGAAGAATAGAGTTAAGGAGCCCTGTCATGAGAAACGTATTTCAAAGAGTCCTCATCATTGAAAAAGAGCCAGGCTTTGTATAGGACAAATTTCAATCAAGGGGGATTTCAGTCAACTGGGATGTCTGTTTATCATTAGAACAAACAATTCTAAAGATATGTGAAAAGACACAGACAAATTATGTCCACGGTGCTCTGCACCTCCGTGAAGGGGGGACCAGATTTTGGCTCTGGTCCCCAGTAAGCTTAACAGGACTCCTGCGATGTGATCCAGTACTGTAATGGGGAGCCATTTCAGCGAGATGACTTCAGGTAGTCACCAAGAGGCTCCTCCCAGAAAATCGTCTCAAATCTAATATTTTGCTTAAATACTTTTTGACCAAATTATGCTGTTTCAAAATTTTTCAATCCATTCACCTGGGCTGTATGGGTCTCAAACCGTGGACCCCACGTGTGTGGGGGCCAACGCTCTATCGACTGGGCTATGAGCAATCTTAAAAAGGATTTTTTTTTTAATTATTCAATTTTATAGCTTTTTATGTATAAGAACACGGTTTATCTTTTCCATTAGGTAATAATAGCCAGAATGAGACCAAATCTTGGTAATTAGGGAGATTTATAAGCAGAACCTAATTCTTATAAATTTATAGTAAAAAACATCGATTGATGTGAGCCACAATCTAAGGGTTAAGGACAGTTCTCCATCTAGGAGTAGGGGGTCTTCACAAACAAGCAATCTCTCGGAGGAGAAAGCTCTGTCAAGAATTCTCTTATCATGGTAATCCAAATACTCAAAAGATTAGAGATTATAACACCAAGCCTGCAGTTGCACAATGAATATTGATGTAAAATATGTACAGTTAGTAGAGATATAAAGATGCACAATGGGCAGGCATGCAAACAAACTAAGAAACTAAAATTTGCAACAGCAACAAGCAAATTAAAGGAAAATTGAGAAAGAAGTCCATAAAGATTTAAACAAATACTGAAATCTGAACAACCATATAAAATCAAATAATTGATTCGATTCTATGTGTCATTCATTAAAATAGAAGAAATAACCAAGGCTTTTGCATAAAATAGATGCAGGAAAAATTACCAATTCTTGTTGTAAGTGTGAAGACAAGGGACCACACAAGCAAGTTACAGAGGTGGAGGTAAGAGTCGGAGACAGTTGGAACGACACAGTACTCGTACAACTCTGTTAGAGTAAACTGGGATGCTGGGTCCTCCTCCTCCTCCTCCTCCTCTTCTTCCCAAGGCTCTCCAACTGGGAACTCATATATATCCTGTGAACACCATGCAGTCATTTGTTACATCATTACTGTAGTATACATCAATAGGATATACAATGACACAATGAGAAGAGAGGCGAGTTTAAGGAATTACAGTACAGTATATTATGCATTCTGTTTGCAATAAAATTACATGCTAATTTCATTCAAAATTATCAGTTTCAAAGAATACTTACTTCATCAAAATAATCCACGTAGTCCCCACCATCTCCTTCCTGGTCATACTCATAGTCATAGTCTGTGTAAGCAAAATCTGCCATCTGAAAATCAATCATTAGCATATAGTACTCATTAAACGTTGTCAATGAAATAAACAAATCTTATACAATACTGATCAAATGATTAATTAATGTACTATCATAAAGACTCATTTTTAGTAGCATTACTGTATACTATGGCATTATATCACTGAGGATACAGGATATAACCTCAAGCGAGTCGAGATATATTATAATAAATATAATAATAATAATTGTTTATTCAGGTATATTGTACATATATACAAGATGAGTTACAAACAGAATGTTGGATTTCTAGATAGAGCTAGTACATACTATGCCTAAAGCCACTAGTATGCATAGCGTTTCAGGCAAGATGTGGGAAAAACACTTAAGAGTAACACGTAAAACTAATTGAGATCAAAGCATACACTGAATTGAAAAAGGTCAAAAAAAGAAAAGAAAAAAGAATGATAATAATTACATGATGGATGGAACAGCAGAAATTGAAACAAAACATTATAAGTAATTTTAACTAAATAAATAGAAGACTACAATTTTCTTCAAGTTTATACATGGCAGATATTAGCAGTTAAACAAGTTGGTCAATAATCAATATTGTTTGGAAATAGCAAGATACAGGTTGACATTTAAGAGGTAAGGTAGGTTACATGGATTTTATTAGGTAGTACCTAGTTTTTATCTTAAATTGGTTGAGAGAGGTACAGTCTTTGACATGATTGGGAAGATCATTCCACATTCTGAGTACCTTGATTTGCAGAGCATTTCTAGTTTGGATAAGTCGTACTCTTTGAATATCAAATAGGTATTTGTTTCTAGTATGGTGCCCATGGGTTTTGTTACAACCTTCTAGGAAGCGTTTAAGGTCAGGATTGGCATTACAGTTCAGAGTTTTAAATATATAGAGTACACTTGAGAGGATGTGCAGTGACTTGGTATCTAACATACTCAAAGATTTAAGTAAGGGTGCCGAGTGCTGTCTGGGGACAGCAGATGGCCATGTTATTTGCATTGTTTTGGTAAATCAATAAAAATATTATACAACAGCTGGATACTCCATTACACACACATTTTCTATACTAGATGTAAATTACACAGTATTGGCCAGTCAGTTGGATATTAGGATTGTATTACCCAGTTATTAGGCACTTAAAGTTATTGATGTTCACAGTGAAGTACAAAATATTTATATTATAAGAAGTTTATTAATGAAATCTTTTGTATGAATTGAAAATAGAGGCAATGTTCTATAAAATGATGTAGGAATATGCAAATATGCAATACCCATTGACGTATTAACCGAAAACGACAGCATTCAGAATTGTCGTTGCACATCAAACACACTTTAGTGGGCCAGCTAGAAGCTTAGGGCCCATAAAGGAATACAGTATCCCTGAAAAAAAAAACACTGGTGCACTTCAAGTGATCTTTCTCCTTCACTTATACCTGTCTTTTCATTCAGTACTGCTTTACAAGTTTTCTCACTTGTGTTCCTATCCAAATAACTTTGAATTTGGCCGAGTCAAAGGCTAGTATCCATTTCTCAGACTACTTCAAGTGAGTCAAGATATTTTTCTTAGGAAACAGAAATAGAAGCAGGTGTGTAATTACCCAAATGCAGTTAAGACTGTTAGAATGAAAGAAAGCCTAGATGGGAGAGGTCTGCTCTGGTCATACCCTCCTAGCCACCTACCATAACATTCCTATATACAGTACAGATATACAGTAATTAATAAAGAATAAATAGTAGGCATCCATCAGTCTCTGGAGATTATGGAGTTGCACTCTGGTTGTCTGTCTGGAGTATACTACAACCCTTATAAAAAATGTGCTGAACACAAGCTAAAAATATCCAAGTTTTCTGTTAAAGTTTTGTTGTAAACTGAATAGCCACAGATGTCTTCTTTCCTCACGTATTTTTCTACATTCCCCCTTGACCGGATACTACCATTGGAAGGCAGCAAACTGCACATGGGAATCCCTACTTGATCTGTTGTGGCAGCCTATCGTGCAACAATAGTTCACCAGTGTTAGTCATATTCAAAAGGCTCAAAAGCCTGCAGCAGACATGTGTAAACACAGATATCAATACCTGCAATATAACTGACCTCCAGGTTGATGACATCACATGAAAACACTACTGGAACATTTGTGCAGTCACCGGGAGGAAAAATATTCATGCAAACTGCATATTTCGCGAAGAAGAAACCCTAAGGCGAAAAATTAGGTACAGATCTGGACGTCGAACCTTCACGAAAAGGGAAAATTAAAATAGACTATTGCTTACCACAATACCCAAAGACCATAGTTGAGAGTAATTGTAATAGTAACAGTATTAATGTTTATAAACTTGGCGTTGTAGTACAGAATAACCAGAGAGGTCTATCATGAGTGGAATACAGGCTCCACTTGCCTCTCCCCAAGATATCTAATTTATAGTTTTCTAAATAAGATATTTGTTAAATTATTTAGCTGTTTTACGTTTGTCTATGTAATAGACGAGTTGGGAGAGGATGGGCGTGGGCGGGTGGGTTGTGGGCGGGCGTGGGCGGGGCGGTGTGATGGGCGCCGCTCACGACGAGGGTTTGTTTACGTTGACGCGACCAGTTTTGTTCCCGAGCGTCAGCAGGAGAGACACTTATGACGTCACCTATTACATGATAGTGCTTACCTATCAGTGGCTATGGGAACGTGAGGTCTAGCTCTTTATTGCCTACCTACTAGCCTTTTAGAGGGCCCCCCTAAGGCAGTTCGTTGTTGTCTTATACCTTGTTCTGACAGCTGTAATTGCCAAAATTAGGCTGGGATATCGATATCTATGACAGGTGACTGCAGGCAGTAAATCTCCCAACTGTGGGGGACATTCCTACTGTAAACTGTGTGAACAAGAGCTGGGACATACTGTACTCTCCAACACTATATCTGTGATCACCCTGTTATCAATGACTTCAGACCAAATGGTATGAGGTACTTTGAGCTCTGTAATTACTTCATACTCGCAAGAATATTGGAAAATATTATTGTGCTGTACCCAGATTTTGCTAGTAGAGGCTAATAAATCAGCCTTACATTTTATGTTCTCTCCGATTTTTAGTCAGAGTTGATTTTTTTTTGTATTGAGGCAGGTATTTTCTCCCCTGATTCCATGTATGACTAACCATCCTGTGAGATGGGAATATTACATGAACTTATAGCTAGTTTTTGATCTACACTGTGTAATCTTTCATATAGAATAGGGTAGCAGTACATTGCTGTGTATACCAAAGCTTGTTAATAATGATATTAACAAAAATACAGATATTTGAAAGTTTCTTAAGTCTTCATAATTCATATTTCTCATGTTTTCATATTTTTTGTACTAAGTGTTGTGGTTTGCCAATTTTATATTGTATGTTAGATAGCACGTATGTTAGATCTAGATCTTAGAATGTATATTACTCTTTTTCCTGGTTTTAATAAAAATCAAAATTACCAAAGCTTGCTAATAAAAAAATGAAGTAGATTTTGACAGGTTGACACTGTTCGAGTTTGTTCATTGGCTTTCTCTCTTCAATAACGAACATATTTATAATTTAATGTCATTAAGTGATCAACGAGTGTTATTTAAACGCTGTTTGTCTTGACATATATAACATTTTGTAAAATAATAAGTAAAATCTTGACAACTTTATTGATTACAATTAAACTTGATGACACGTTGTTCGGACACGCCTTGTTTACACCGGTGAGGCCAACTACTTCATTAATGATCATATTAAAATATTAATCACCAACACATTCAGTACGTTTTAAATATATCGTCGCTTTAATAATACCAAAATCAAAATATGTAGTTGGTAGTTGTAGTAAAGAAGTGAGGTGAGGTCCTGTGGGAGGTGAGTTAGATGAGTGGCGTGGAGGGGTGTGGCGGGCAGTATGGATGACGTGGGCCGCCCAGCTCACCTCCAGGCCCTCCTCCTGTGACTTGTTTTTCCTGTGTTGATGCTCCCCCCTTGCTGGAGGATCTTGGCCACGTCTTCCCTACAGTGTACTCACTCCCTGGGGCGGAGCCACGCTCTTCCCACACCAGGTCCGATCGTTGCTCAAGACCGATACCAGTGCCTGTTAGACCCCAGCACTAGTGCCAGATCCCAGCACCAGTGCCAGACCCCCAGTACTAGTGCCAGACCCCAGCACCAGTGCCAGACCCCCAGTACTAGTGCCAGACCCTAGCACCAGTGTCAGACCTCCAGTACTAGTGCCAGGCCCCAGCACCGGTGCCAGACCCCCAGTACTAGTGCCAGACCCCAGCACCAGTGCCAGACCCCAGCACCAGTGCCAGACCCCAAGTACTAGTGCCTGACCCCAACACCGGTGCCAGACCCTAGCACCAGTGCCAGACCCCAGCAACAGTGCTAGATCCTAGTGCACTGTATAATGTAGGAGGACAATTAAAATAAGGTAAAGGGTCATTTACAGCCTAGTATTATTTCACAGTATAATCATACTGGCTTAATGCCGACGTTTGATATGTAACTGTTGACTTGACTGTGCCATACAGGTACTGTATTCCAAATTGTGGCCATGCTTGGGGCAGCTTCTCCCCCCTAAATAAAAGGGGGGGGGGGGGTAAAATCTAGCTCTCATAGTATCATAGGCAGGTGTACACGGCACACATATCCTTGGCTCCAGTAGGTTTGGATGCCTTGGAAAAACATCACCTACATAAACCTGTTTATGCATTGTGCTTTCCTATGTCATTAAAAGTTTGGTCTTAATGTATATAAAATTAGGGAAACCTAAATGCAACATTTTTTATGAGTTTTATCATTGATTAACCAGACAGGGCCATTATGGTACTTGATTGTGAGGATACACCATAGAAATTATTCTTGCTCTCTCTCTTTTTAATCTATACATGTTTTTGGTTAGGTTAGGTTTAAGGCAAAATCTGCATACAAATAGTACATACAAATAGTAGCATTAAAACTTGGAATTCTTGATTGCTGATTTTGTTTATGTAGTTAATAACTTCAATAATGCTTCCTTCTACAGTATAATAATTATATACAGCCATCACTTCTAATGAGCTTGTTAGAGGTGAACAGATAGATTCCAATGATTTAATTCAAGGTAAAGCCAGTATGCCTTATATAGCATTAGGCAAGAAATACAGTACTTATATAAATATACACAAATTATTTTCATATTTATAAATTTTAGTTTTTTTTTTAATTACTCTACCTGTAAATCAGTTTTATCATTTAAATTTTTTGCATTTAATAAATGTCTTATTTATTTAGTCAAGTCTAATACCATTATGATGCATTATTAATTATACTGTTCAATTCATATTCATTATTCAGAATTTTACTGTTTTTTTTGTCTCCACAGTTAAGGCTGGATTGACTTACATACACATGTTGTCTCGGCTGCCATAAATATACAGGTGAAGTATTAAATGGTTTCAAATAGATAATACTGTAACTAGTTTTAATAGGGAAATGTGTGATTCTTATGAATGGTTGAACATGTTTTGGGAGGCTGTAACACACACTGTACCCTAACATTGTACATCAGACCACATGCAAATGTACAATAGGGGAACCATGTGTATAACATGTCAGATTATACATGCAAGTTGAATAATCTAGCATTCTTTCTATTCAATTCCATATTTGAAGCTTCCCTATTTTAAGCATATTCTTAAAAAAGAATATGCTTAAAATAAAAAAATATAATTATAGAAATTATTCATACGAAACATTACAAAAACTTGTGAAATTAATTTTGTTATAAAGTATGAATGTAATTTTTATTACATTATCAATGAATATTTGTAAACATAGATCACATTTATCTTACAGATATATGCAGAACTATTCACCATGGGTGAAGATCGTGTGCCACCGGGCTTAGCAGGAGCAGTTGACAGTATTAAAGAAGCTCTGAAAGCTGGTCGCACAGACATCTTCCGAAAACTTCTAGATGCTTGTGAAGTCTGTAAGTAAGAATTTGTGTGCTTTTGTGAAGTGTAGAATTCATTAATATTTAGCGGAAAAGTCTGTTGCTTGTGGGATAGAATATTACACAGGGTAGTATAATATGTGGATACATGAACTTGGCAGTTTATGCAGGTTGACTATGGTGCCATAATAAATTTTGGAAAAGTTAGTCAAGTAAGCATTGTGTTTGGAGACTAGAACTCATTTAAATATGTGTAATTAAAATATATATGGCAAAATGTTGTATATTAAAAACACTTAACAGTACGGTATACTGTACTACTGTCGCTCAGAAAAATGCTTACTTGAGCAGTGTATTTGGTTGTCTCCGCCTGCCAGCCACCCTACCTCCTTGAAGGACAAAGAAAATACTTATATGACCCAAAAATTAAGCATAGTAGTCTGTATATGGTACAGTATGGTAGCATATGGTACTCGCCTAGTTGTGCTTGCGAGGGTTGAGCTTTGGCTCTTTGGTCCTGCCTCACGGCTCTCGATAAACTCGTGTACAGATTCCTGAACTTACAGTATTGGGCTCTATTAAATCTACATTTGAAACTGTGTATGGAGTCTGTCTCCACCACATCACTGCCTAATGCATTCCATTTGTTAACTATTCTGACACTGAAAAAGTTCTTTCTAACGTCCCTGTGACTCATCTGGGTACAGTACTAAGTTTCCACCTGTGTCCCCTTGTCAGTGTTCCACCCATGCTAAATAGTTTCTTTGTCCACGTTGTCAATTTCCTTGAGAATTTTTGTAGGTGGTTATCATTTCTTCCCTTACGCTTCTGTCTTCCAGGGATGTGAGGTTTAGCTCCCGTAGCCTTTCCTTGTAGCTCATACATTTAAGTTCTGGGACTAGTCTGGTGGCATACCTCTGAGTCTTCTCTAACTTTGTCTTATGTTTAACTAGATATGGACTCTAGGCAGGAGCTGCATACTCCAGGATTGCTGTGTTTGTGAATGTCCTGTATTTATGAATGCTTGTGCTAATCCATCCTAGCTTGTGGATTACTAGTTAGCAATATTGCAAGAGCTTGGTAATACAGTATGAACAAATTAGTGTTCATCATGTGTGGGTAAACAGCTGGAGTACATAGGTAAAAGATGAAAATGCAAAGGGAGTAACTGGGTTGTTACAAAAAGTTTAAAATTTTTATATTTTTGGACATTCCTGATAAGTAATTAGGCTAACTTGAATGGGGATGGGTCCCCATATAATTCAGATTACCGAGCATAGGCTGTACATTCATTTTTTTTTATTAATTCTCATCAACTTTGCCAAATTGTGATTTAATCATTGTTGGAATGTGACAGTTGTCATTTCCCATGCTAGAACCACCAATACTGCTTATTATTCACTTCTGACTCTGTAAACTTAATAAGGAGCCAGTTTCACTTGACTTCCACTGTCTCGGTGTTTGCTTCCAATAAATTATGAGGGACTGCATCAGTAAAGGAGTACATACAACCATAAAAACAACTAGTTATAACTACAGACACAACTGCATACAGCTACAACTGACTACAGATGCCTCTATGACCATCTAAAACCAAAACCATTATTATAACCCTAGCAACAGACAACCAACATCATCAGTGCAACTAATACTGTACATTCAATCTGCTCACTTACACGAGTTTGTGCTCTTTATACTTGTCTGTTTATTATACTGTGTGTGAAAAATAACAATGCAATCATTGCACCAATAGGATTCATTATACTACCTTGTTTTTATATAGAACAGGAGATGAAATCCTTAAAGAATCGGATTTGGGTTTGGGTTTGGTTTGATATCAACTTTGATCTCCCGAAGCTCTTATCGAAGGTGCAGTAATCGGCAACATATGCTAGATTGACTAACATAAGAACTATTTTTGATACCTCTATAAGAAATCATTAAGGACCTTGTATATCACATAAGTCAGACCATTCCTGGAATATGTGGCTGTAATGTGGAGTCCATATTTAGGCAAACACAGGACAAAATTGAAGAAAGTTCAGGGGTATGCCACCAGACTAGTACCAGAACTATGGAGTGTGAGTCACAATGAAAGGTTAAAGGTATTAAACCTCACTGCACTGGAAGACAGAAGAGTTAGGGAAGACATGACTATCATGTACAAAATTTTAAAGGAATTGATATGGCATACAAGGACAGACTATTTAATAAGTGTAGTGTTTGAACAGGGACGCAGATGGATTTTGAATGGCCAAATGTGCACTAGAGATATTAGAAAGAATATTGCCAGTGTCTGGATAGTGATCAAATGGAATACACTAAAAATAGAAGTAGTTGAGGCAGACTCCATGTACAGTTTCAGATGATAGAAATGATAAAAGCCCAATAGGCTCAGGAACCTGTACACCAGTTAATTGACAGCTGAAAGGGATGATCAGAGAGCTGAAGCTTGACCTTCCACAAGCAAAATTAAACAAGTCAAGTTGGGTGATTAGGTGATGTACCAGCCTGGTGATACCTTTCATTGTTACCCTCATGCGATCCAGACATATATACAGTAATTCCTTTGTGATTACCTTCCATTATAATCACTAATGTAAATGTACAGTACTTTATTTAATTTTATTGGGACATGTTTATTTTCAGCAAGTTATGGTGGTGGAACAGAAGAGAGGAAACAGTTGATAAATTCACTTGCAACAGAAGATGGCACCTTCCTACACATGGCAACCAAGGTAATTATTTTCAATTGGCATTATTTATCCTCCTTAATATAATACAGTGCAACCTTGATTCAGCAAACCTCATTTTGGTTCAACCATCACCAGAGCAACTGCCTGCTTTAAGATAAATTAACATAAATGTGAAATTTTACCTTAAAGGGTCATATCATAATTTTTAGTCAGTTTCAAATCAATCTGAGCTTTAGTGCTAAGGAAATTCCTGGTTTATTTGTTCATATATTGCAGGTTGCAATATGTAATTATATTTATAGTGACACAAGACAATTTATTTACTTTTTTTTTTTTTTTTACAAATTTATGATATGTACTATTATACTATTCCTTAAGAATAAATGTATATGTAGTATGTACTTTACCTGTCTTGCAGCTTGGTCGAGGAGACATTATACGAGCATTGTTAGCAATAGGTGCTGACCCTGGGGTGCAGGATAATGAGGGCAACACTCCTTTGCAACTGGTCCCCTCACAATCAATCACTGCCATCTTCACCGAGGAGTTGCTTCGTGCTACAGCACAGTCAGAGTAAGTGTTGATTTATGGTGGTGTCTTGACATCAGCATTACACGAATTTTTAGCCTTTTTAAATTTTGTAGATGTATTTTTTAGACATCTCTTCAGACAGCTGTGTTCTAAGGATAATTGATAAGAAAGAATACCAAGAAATTTATCCAAAAGATACATCTACGTTATACAATGGCCCCTTCGTTTACGAATTTAATCCGTTGCCAAAAACGGTTCGTAACCTGAAAATTCGCAACCCGAAACAAATTTTCCCATAAGAAATAATGTAAATTGAATTAATCTGTTTCACACTCCCAAGAATATTAATTTCAAAATACTTTTCATACCTAATACACACAAATATTTAGTACTATAGTATGTGCAAGTTAGAGCTTACCTTTATTGATGATTCTTGTTGGTGTATGGAAGACGGTGAGGAGGGGGGAGGGGGAGAGGTGTTAGTGTTTGGAAGGTGAGTCCCCTTCCATTATAACATCAGGCACTGATGACTTCTCTGGGTTACTCTCTCTCCCCTACATTTTGCAGGCATGCCACTAGGAACTGCTTGCTTGTCTTACTAAGAATCTGTCTAAAGACGTTTGTTTTTCCCTACATTTTAAGACTTGTCTGTAGTGAGACATCACATTGTCATTAATAAGGTCAATGCAATTGCCTGTTAAAGGTTTATCTAGGTGAGTCTTTTCAGCAAAACTTTGCAGTTCTTCCCACTGCACACATTTTCTTAATTAATGAGGAAGGGACATCCTCTACTGCTTCCTCCTTTCCCTGAAGATTTGTTGTTTTGCCTAGCTAGTTCAACGACCTATGTATCATTTTCGTGTTTATGAATGATCTCTTGTTTTCCTCTATGGTCATCCTCACATGTGTTTTTTTTAGGTTGGACCTTACCACTGACTTTCTTGGGACCCATGGCATGATATGTAATAATTACTTTTACGTTCAAAACCCAGAAAAGTAAAAAAACAATGAAATTCTTTACAAAGAAATCATGCGCGATCGTCAGTAAGCGGGAGGCACTGGCAAACTGAAGTGCGGGAGACCGTGCCACTAGGAACTGCGCGCTAGGTCGCCTATAAACGTATCAACAAACTATGTTACTCGAGGCAAAGCTCGTAAGCTGATTCACATTTTACAAAGAAATTGGGCTCGTAACCCGAAAAGTTTGTAAATAGGGACATTCGTAAGTCGAGGTGTCACTGTATGTGCTTTGACTAGACATCAAGGTGGCTATTATTCCTGTTCACCTGTCATGCCCAATTCTGGCTCGCAACTACTAGGTTACTTCGGCTGCAGTGTTCTGTTTGGTCTACCAGGGACCACAAGCTGTACAGCGAAAGACTAAGGTCATCCAGTGTAAGGCTCCTGGATTATCAACCAGTCGCATGTTCCCGCTATTTCTAGGCCAAGTGCTGGCCATCCTTGGACTCTGTCTAGTAGAGGACTATTCAGTTGGTACTGTTCTATACAGTATTTGTGTTTTAGTTAGCTTCATGAACATGTTTTATATCCAGTTTCTTGTATGTGACATAGGTACTTGAGGATTAATTAATTACTCTGGGCTCATCCTGGGAAAGGTCAGTTATTGGCTCATAAACTGAAGTGGAACAACTTCTCCAGGACTGTACTTTAATGTATTGTTGGGTTTCTTGCTTTTCAAAAAACTCTAATTTTGGTTACACTTTCAGTCCACTCATAGACTTTGGTGTCTCAGATACTGTATTTAAATTATGACATCTCTTTCTACAGTACATGGAGATGTAATTATCTAAGTGTAGTTACAAGATGAGCTACGCTCATGATGTCCTGTCTTCCCAGTAATCTTTGTTGTATAACAATACTTTGAAACTACTGACGGTTTTGGCCTCCACCACCTTCTCACTTAGCTTGTTCCAACTGTCTACCACTGTTTGTAAAAGAAAACTTTCTAATTTTTTCGGCACCTTTATTTCCTTAGCTTGAATCTGTGTCCTCTTGTTCATGATGTTGCTGGTTTAAGAAATTCCTCCTTGTCAATTTGGTTGATTCCTGTTAGAATTTTGTATGTGGTGATCATATCACCTCTTTTTCTTCTTTTTTCTAGTTTTGGCATGTTTAATGCTTGTTGTCTCTCCTTGTAACTCTTAGTTTTTCCGTTCCAGAAGTCATTTTGTAGCATGCTGCTGCACCTTTTCCAGTTTCTTTATGTGCTTCTTGAGATTTGGGCACCATACAACTGCTGCATATTCCAATTTTGGTCTCATAAAAGTCATGAACAGTTTCTTTAGTATTTCACCATCCATATAATTAAAAGCAAGGCTGAAGTTGGAAAGTGACCCATACACTGCTCTCACAATGTTCTTTGTATTCCGCTGGCCACAGCTTACTATCCAAAACACCCTTAGGTCTCGTTCTTTATTAGAGTTCTGTAATTCCATTCCTCATAATTTGTAAGTTGTGTGTGTGGTCTATTTTCTCCGAATCCACATTCCATAACACAGCATTTATTCACATTGAATTCCATTTACCACTTTACTTTTTTTGTTTTTTGTTTCACATCTCGTGCTCTCTTCTTCAGATGTTACCAACTTTTATCGAGATTTGTCACAATTGTTATTATTTTTATGCCTATTGATTTTTTCACTCTTTCTTGCAGCATTGGCAATCTGTTTGAAATTACAGGGTATAGATCTGACGAGGAAACAAGAATAATGTTGCCAGGTATATAGCTACTGGAATATTATCCTTTGTATACTGTTTCTCATAAATCAAATATTGTTGCTATTATTATAATTATTATTTATTTGCAGTACAGTATTTATTAATTATTATTAATGTGTGCACATTATACATATTAATGTGACTAGTATAGGCAGATGATGAGTCACAATAACGTGGCTGAAGATATGATGACCAAACCACACGCACCGGAAAATGAAAAAAAAAAGATAACAACGACTGACTAGTATAGCAGTAGAGTATGGTAGTGTGTGAACCTCCTTGTGATGACAATTTTAGTTTAGTTCTGAACAGCTTTTAACGTTTGGATTTCTGTACCTGTGTAGTTAGAAGTCTATAGTTTTATCACTTTGTATTTATTCTATTGATTACCATATAGAAATGACTAGCTCTGTTGATTCCTGAATAATATAAATGGCTGTTTTTTTATTTTTAACAAGACAATGAGGAGGATTACGTGATGAGTTCAGATGGAGAAAATAGATATAGATAGCAAATGTGGCAATTTAGACATTGTAAGTTCTACAGTACCAGATTTTACAAAATAGCAAAGTTTGTTTTAAGAATTTTTGCTAAATTTGATAATTTTGGTTTTAGTGTTGGTCGTGTATGTCAACTGATTGCAGCTGGATTGAGTATCAACTCTCACGACAACCCACTTAGTCGCAACACCCCTCTGCACTGGGCAGCATCATTTGCCGACACCGATACCCTTACTTGTCTAATTGGTAACTTATTTTCTGAATTTGAGTCATTTGTTCCTTAAATTTCTTTAATGCAAATCAAATTTTATACCTGCTCTTCATATAAATTCTATTCTTTAAACATTGAGGTAGGTCAATGTAATTGGCCCAGGAATAAAACCAAATTTGTATTGCAATTGCTAGTATTGGAGAAGGTAGGAAATCAGTCAAGATGTGATACATACTGAAAAAGATCTCTGGTTGTGGAGCAGATCGTTAATGCAGTACAGTATTCGGACGATGCTGCTTGGTATTAACCTCCATGTAATTTGTATCTTATAGCTATATATAAAAAAAAATTTTGGAGTTTATGTAGTTTTACTTATGCTTACCTTATTAATTCTTTTCAAAATTTACATTCTTTTACTTGTGCAATCGTATAACTAATGAGTTTATTGGATTTCCGTTATTATGATTGCACTGGTACAGTGAGTGCAAACATACATCATGTATCACTTTATCAACATCTTATTATCCTTCAAATTTAAAGATTATGAATATATACTAGGTTTTTCATACTCATTAAAAAAACATTGCTTCATTTTTATAAATTCACCTCAAATCCAGGTGTTATTTCTTCCTTGCCAAGTACAGTACATCTTGGTTGATTAAATAGCTTGTTTTCTCACTCCTTGCAACTATTGGAGCTGGCTGTCTTATAAATACTGTATATGGGCTACTTAACATTTAATAGGCATCCCTTAGAGGTTTTCAATGTTTGTTTCTTTCTAAGGTTTCAAAGTAATATTGTGTTGCTAGCAACAGACAATTTCTTGATTATAAAATAGAACTTCATGTTGATACTGGGAAGTGTAGCTTCATGGAAGACATTTCAAGATTTAATTTAAAATTAAATGTACAAGTCCCTTGATGTATGCAAGGGATGGCTTCATACCAAAATGCATTAAAATGTAACTAAAGTTTATATTTGGAAAACTGGAATGCACTCCATGAACTTAAGCCCCTAGAGCCAGATTCATGAAAGCACTTACGCAAGCACTTACGAACCTGTACATCTTTTCTCAATCTTTGGCGGCTTTGTTTCCAATTATTAAACAGTTAATGAGCTCCGAAGCACCAGGAGGCTGTTTATAACAATAACAACAGTTGATTGGCAAGTTTTCATGCTTGTAAACTGTAATAAAAGTAACCAAAGCAGTCGAAGATTGAGGAAAGATGTACACGTTCGTAAGTATTTGCGTAAGTGCTTTCGTAAATCTGGCCCCTGCACTGCACTTGTTACACACAGCTCTATGGTGGGCACAAAAACAAATTCCAATTTTTATATTATAATATAGTAGTTAAAATTTAGATGCGTGGCTTGGGAGTACCCTGGTTGAGGGTTTGAATCCCCCTCATTGCTCCAATTGAGTCTCATTGATATATCACATTAGTGTGATTTCCTTGTGTATCAGAATCCTGGTTACTAAATCCAGAAATGAGTCGTCATCTATATGTCCATAGGGTAAAGGAACAGCAGGTGGCACAGCTGCTGTAATGAGACGCTGTGGCAGTGGAGGAGTAGAACGCTGCCTGTGACCATGGTGGTGTAAGCTTTGCCTTCAAAATGATCACTGGTTCATCAATTTTACTGTCCGTATCATTTTTATTCAATCCTTGTGTATAGTCTTTTTATCACCGACAGGATCATCTACATCATTATAATTGTCAGATTCTAGTAGTAATGTACCCTGTTAATTTGCTTTTCTATAAGTGATGTCGTAGCACAAGCCACATGGTGTTGTGAGCTGGTGGCATGTTGTTGGTGCTGTTGATTTAGGGACGACAACAATCGTGGGAGTGGATGCACCCCAGCGTACCCATGAAGGGTTAATCGCGAAGCCTAATGGCAAAATGAATGTCGCCTATCAGCGGAAACTAATGTGCCTCATGGCAAATAAACGCACAGATGGGCAGATGATTGGGGAGCACCCAGGAGTCCCTCAGGGTGACAAGCAATGGCCCCACCTCACACGGAGAACACTGGATACTAAAACTAAAAACTTGGGGGGGGGGCCCCCTAACTAAAAATACAAAAGTCATCCAGTGCCCCCCAGCAGAGCAGAAGCCAGCTACCCACCATGGCTGAGCTGGCATGTGTGGTGCACATGGTCACCGTATACAAACTGAGGGTTACCTGCCAAAATGCAGGAGCCCATGATTTTTTATCAAGATGGCGACTGTTTACTGGAGGCCTGAGGCACCATATGGGTGTCCCATTTACCTTAGAGAAGTTTTAAATCTTGCTCTTGGACATAAATACAACCCTGGTTGATACATGAAGTTGAAGGGTTAAAGATCCTGGTTTTCCCTATTACTGTTACAAAATATTATACAGAAAAATATTTCCACAACTTGCTCATTAAAATTTGATAAAATATGAGTACTCACCAAGGTTGTAGACACACATTATACAGTACAGTGTATGTTGGTGAGATAGTGCTGGGTGAGACTTGGACATTTGGGAGTTGGTGTTGGTGGTGGGTCATTAGGATCAGGCTCCACCTCATTATTGGCAGGTGTTAGTGGTGCTCTCACTAGTTTTGAGTGGTGTAGTACTGTACTCACACTCAATATGTACTTGATATTACACAGTCGTAAGTGCATATGTTCTCGGCTTAAAAATCCTGAATTCAAATCTAGCTGCAAGACATGCATTTGGGCAATGTTTCATTTCACCTGATACCTCTGTTCATCTAACAGTAAACCTGTATAGTATCTGGGAGTTAGACAACTGTTGTGGGTTTCATCCTGAGGAACGCCAGTAGTGGCTAAGCCTAACAAGCTTCCCATCCCTGACTATGGAAAACCAAGGGATGGCTCGAGCCTCCCTTCCTCTTCTCCCTCTTCACTAGGACAAATATAGTCCAGGAGGCCTGGTCGAGGACCGAGCCGCGGTGACGCTGAGCCCAAAAATTATCGCAAGGTAGTTTAATATTATGTGAAAATATTTTAAAAGAGTTGAGTCATGGAAAGAGATTTGAGGGTGATCCAGGAAAGAAAGTTGTCACTTGAATGCCACATCAGAGGCATAGCTAATATGCCTCTGATGTGCTACACTTGCCATTGCTACATTTGCCAATTTTAGAATTACATTTCAGCACATGCATGGAAATATGCTCAAGATATTTTTTCATGACATGACAGAGAAACCTAAGGTAGAATATGCAACCATTTCTTCTTGTCCTTATCTCAATAAGCATAGATAAGATGCAAAGATACTATACTAAATGCCTTCTGGAACTAAATAGAGCAATGAGGGAAAAGGGTGATATGATTAAAAAAATTGTTTGAGAATTGATCAAATTGATAGAGGGAGTTTTAAATCCGCAACATTATGAATAAAAGGTTTTGAGTGCAAGTTACAGAAATTAAGGTGTCAAAAATGTCTCAAAATGCTCTCCTTTACTAACAGAGTGGTAGTCAATATATATAAATTATAAGTGAGGGTAGTGTGTGCAAACAGCATTAGAAGTTCAAAAACTCCAGACTACAGTATGTGACAAATTAAAGCCCCAGTGGCATGGGTAGCACTCACTCCACGTCTCGCAAGCAATTTCAGTCAGGTATGAGCCGGAATATAATTGGCACCAAACCTTAACTGCTTGCCTCTGTTCATCAAGTAGTAATTAAGGACCCAATTGTAAACTGATTGGTGGTCATATTTAGGGGTAAACTAGTATCTACAATGTAGATACCAGAAATTGTCATCTTCTGTATCTACTTATATACCAAAAAAAAAAAGATACTGTACAAGGAACACAAGATACAATAAGCTCGACTCGGTTTCTGTTACTACACTTGGGTAATATTCTTGGCTAATTATATAGCCATTTGTAGATCAGTGTATATATATACTTTATATTTATTGTTATAAATACATTTAAATGAATAATTTAATGGATATTACCTCCACATTTTTAGATTTCAATTGTTTTTATTTTTTTTGCAGCTCGGGGAGCAGATATTAATGCAGCTAACAGTGATGGTGCAACTCCCCTCCATGATGCTGTAGCTCGTGGAGATGAAAACATTGTGAGAATTCTCTTGGACCATGATGCTAATCCACATATTCAGTGTTACAAGGGGTAAATTTGATTAAAACTAGTTCTGTAAAAAATGAAAAGTCTTATTGCTAAAGTTGGATGCCCAGCAGAATGAGGGGAGATGTACCTTCTTCTGCCTCTGTTTCTGGTAATGACTAGACTCATGAATGGGTTAGCTCTTGAATGTTACTTATTTCTTGTGCAGAAAGTGGGCAATTTTCGCATTTATATTTCACTCCTACTGTAGGCCAGGGCTTCCTTCCTTTGATGTCGGCATGTGGGTATGGGCAGCTGATCTTCCATACTTGGGTGCTTGATTTAAAAGATGTTTACCTTGTCTTCAATGAGTTGTGTGCAGGGTAGGTCCTAGAATTATTGACTAAGTGGCTCTAGCATCACACATCATAATATCGTAATACTTTTGATTGCATTAGATACTGGCTTTCTATATGCACTCAAAACCTGATTTTTATAGCATATTGCTGTATTGTATATTGTTGGGCAGTCAGTTGTAGGAGTAATGTATAGATACAACAGATGTTTTTTTGAGAGAGGAGTTGAAGAAAGGCTACTACAATTCAATATTTGTGAATTAACTTGCCTACATTTTTGTGGAGCACAGCCCTAGTGGATAACAAGAGTTCTTGTAATGAATGATGAGTGATCCATGAAGTTCTGATGACTCAAAACAGGAAATTCAAAAGATGGATATTAAGAGCAGCATACTGTACACCATTAAGTAAGCAATGTAGCTCAAATAAAGAAACATGTAATGTAAACATTGTAAACATAAAAATATAAGGCATCAACTTAAGAATAATCTATGGTGAGGATATAGCATGCACATCTCATAATCTTGGTTTGCTGTACTGAGTTTAATTAAAAGATTAAATACATTTCTAGTTGTTTAGAACAGAGTAAATAGAATTAATAGTGTCCAATTACAATGATGTAATACATATTTCATGAATTTAGGATGCAATACTGGTATGGAAAATCATTTAAATTTTCTTTCCTGTACAGTATTATCTTCTGTAGTCACTTTATTTTTGTACCTCTTTATTCCTCATTAGACGACACAAAGGGAAGACGCCCTTGGAAATGGCCTCGTGTAAGCCGCAGCTTCAAGATCTGATGCAACAGTATTTCTTGGAAAATAAACCAATTCAAGTCAATGGCATTGCCAATGGTAGTGTTTCCCCATTATTAGAGCGGCGGTCACTCTCAGACAGAGGTGAGCCTAATGATACTTGTGTTGTTAGTTTAATAATTTCAGTTTGTGTGTTAATTTATATTAGATATTTCAGTATGATTTAAATACATTAGTTTCCCAGTATTCTCATCCTTTAATTCAGTACTGTATACCTTTGTATGTGCTCTGCATTCAAATTTAAAACCCTGTTCTCTCACAATTTAAAACAAAAAATGGGGCAAATATTGCAACTCCTCACTACTGGTCTGTTAAACAGTACATATATAGAATTTCAATTCATACTATATATTAATTTTCATTACCTCATTTCCCACATTCATTGAATTGGGTAATAGATTATTCAATACAATTTTAAATAGTTTTGTTTTGTACATTACTGAAGTATCATGCTGCCATTCGTGCTATTATGATTTTTCCTCTCATTATCATTGTGCAAATTCTTTTACACAGGCCTTTCAATGTCTCGAGGAGCATCTGGCTCCCTGGAATCCTTAGCAAGTATGGGGACTGACAGTGTTATGACAGGTGTGGAGGCTGGTAACAGTGATGGCATCCTTCCAAGAAAACCTTCAGTAGGCACTCCACAGTCTCGCTCTCCTTTGCAGTCTTCATCATCATTAGAACTTAGTCCTCGTATGGAACAGGTAATGTTAAGAGTAAAATTGGATCTGGGAGAGCAGTTAATACTAAGACCTGTTCACTGGAAATTATTCTAAATTATTAATTTTGAACTATTTAAATTTAATCCTATATTCAGTGTGCAAACTGGTTTGCATAATTACTGTGCATTCCGAGTTGAATGGGTTCAAATTTAACATGCTACAATGTAGAACAGAAAACAGGAGATACTTTTTACCCATAGGATTATAAACCTACGGAACTGCCTACCTGCCAAAGCCATAAATGTCTAAACATTGCTGCAATTTAAAATCCAGCTGCATATCAGTGATATATCATTGCTTTTGTGTGTTTCCATCAATACCCTGATGTTACCTCAATGTAGTTCCGAGGATCAGTGTTTCTACGGTCTGGTCTCTGACCAGGTTCTATAGAGTTTAATCAATGTGGCTAGATTGCTTACTACAGTACAGGTATACATGTTTCAGGTGTGTGAACGTTTAGCATCTGCACAACTGACGGCACCACCTCGACCATTGGTGACCCACTCGTCACTACACTTGCTATGGCCCCAGCCTCGCCGCATCATTGAGTTGAGTGGCCCTCGCTGGTCACCGCCTTCCCATACCTCGCTGGCTATTGTTGCTGGAGTGATACCTGTTCATAAGTAAGCCTTACAACAAGCCCTGTATCACTTACTGGTATTTCCTCTAAAATTGAAGTAGCACCTTAGGAATCACAGTACATACTAGTACTGCTTGGCATAGCCACTCATGGCAACACTACTCATGGATGCCAAGAGATTTATTGAAGTTCTGCTACCTAGCTGTTACATTTTCTTCATTTATGCTGTACTAGTATTGGTATTATACCACAAATCATCTAAATTTATGTACCCATATATATAAATGGCTTGCCATTGTCAGGACAGGAAACCTGCTTGGTTTATCAAGATTTCCATAATTAATGGTTGACCTTCCCAAGGTTAGAACCCATAGTAGTTGACTAACTCCTAGGTGGCTATTTACCGCTAGGTGAACAGTTGCATCGAGTGTAAGGAAATAGGCCTGGACATCTCACTCTGGCTTGTGTCCCCTGGATATATAGAATGCTTATTGGTATGTTTCCAATTAATCTGAAGTTCAGGAACATTTTTGGGTTTGTGTCCATGACATAGCTTGCTCTCCCTTTGAAATTGAACCTGGTGCTCAAAATATTCACCAAACTCACCAGGGTGTGTGTTTTGCCATCTTCAGTGTCCAGGGACAACAGTTAAACATTTTGCTCTAGATCTTACCGTGGCATTAGTTGCTGGCCAGATCCATTCTTGGGGCATCTTTTGGGCTTGCACTGGTCCACATTCAGTAGGACTTGCCTGCATTGTTTTAGGGCCTCTATAGTAGAAGTGTAGAGATACCAATATTTTGACCAGTACAGTACTGATATGGTCTTATGAGCTGATAACAATAACTGCTTGTGGTGTTGATGATTAATGATAATCATATGTTTCTCTCTTTCTCTATGATGTGAAATGCCTTGTATATTTTCATTATCTTTTAATTTAATCTTCATAATTGCAGTTTGATCAAATTGGAATTTTATTGCATAATTCTTCCATGATATTTCAATTTATAAAATGAAGGTGCTTCCTTTATGTCAATTATTTAGATTTCAACAGTATACAGACTGTCTGAACCACCTTTATTTGATCCTTTCCTTTAATGTTGTTTTCATTGTGGTATTTAAATTTTGTTATTGTACATGTACCTATACAATAAGTTGTTCTTCCTTGAATATAGTGTATTTTACTTTTCTCAATAAGAGCATCTTTGTTTTACATTCTCTTTAAAGGTAATACTGTACAATGGAACCTCAACTTATGAATCCCCCCCCAAGTTACAATTTTTTTGAGTTACGACCTCAATCTTGTGGGAAAATTCAACTCGACTTACAACCATTGCCTCGACTTGCAACTTTGTTGATACACATATGTTTTGATGGAGCGCATGGTTTCTGATGGCACGAGTGACCCCACTTCAGTTTACGAGACTGCCCGCTTAGTGACGATCGCACTTGAATTCTTTGTAACAAATTTCATTTTTTCAGCTTTTTTTGCTTTCTAAACATATAAGTAATTATTATATACCATGCCAAGGGTTTCTCAACAATTAAGAAGTGGTTTGCAGTATGGGAAGAAATGCAAAGACTTGTTGAAACGACTCGCCCAAATCAAGCTGCAGTAGGCTATTATAGGCCTTAACCGTTTCAATGACACTGTGATGCCTCACTACAGACAAATGTTAAAACGTAGGGAAAAACAGGTCTCTATGAAAAGGTTCTTGGTGAGGAAAACAAGCAGTGAGTCACATTCAGATCCTAGTGGTATGCAGGCAAAATGTAGGAGAGAGAGTACCCCCAGAGAAGTCATCACTGCCTGATGTTATAATGGAAGTGGGGGGACTCCCCTTCCAAACAGTAATATCTCTTCTCTTCCCCCCCCCCTTTTCCTCATCACCGTCTTCCATACTCCGACAAGAGTCGTCAATAAAGATAAGCTATAATTTGTACATACTATAGTATAAAATATCTGTATGTATTATGTATGAAATGTATTTTGAAGTTAATATTTTTGGGAATGTGGAACGGATTAATTCAATTTACATTATTTCTTATGGGAAAATTCATTTTGAGTTACGAATTTTTGAGTTATGACCTGTCTCTGGGAACGGATTAAATTCATAAATGGAGGGACCCCTGTACTGTATATGAAAAGATTACTTTCATCTGGAACAAATTTTGTCATTTGCTCATACCTGAATATTCTCTTTACACTTGCTTGAAATTAAAAATAATAATTGTGTTATGTATGTTTCAGGATTGTAGATGTGTGGGATATCCATAAGGGCTGGCTTGAAGAAGTTGGTTGTCACGTTAGTCTAGGAGCAGTTGTGGGTGCTCGGGACCCTCCGACTTCTCACACGTTCACGTGCATAGTGGATGCTGCACTTACCAACCATCCCCATCAGTACACACTCACCATACAGGACAGCAAAGTAATAATTTAGATAGATTTTTACATATAACTAAGAACGATGTTTTTTTAGAAGGTTTCACGTAAGTTGTATTATATCTGCTGCTTGCGTATGAGATAGCAGAGCGAGATCAAATTTGGTTGGTAGGAAGGTTATATTGGTAGGGTGGCATTCCAAATATTGTAAGTTAAATTCTTGCCAAAGAGACAGTTGTTTGTTTTGTATTAAGCTAGTGTTTGGTGTACAGTATTGTATAACCAGTGTTCCTACTGGCTTGTAATAAAACAGCCAGCCAATTAAAAAATAGTTATCCAAGTGAGGGTTATTTTCCTTCCTATCTTACCTGGTCTGTTGTATTAAATCCAGATCTATGAGTGCAAATGCTCACATTTTTTGGCGCTGTGAATGAGGAACGTGTTATTTTTAGGAACCCAGGAAAGAAACTGGTGCACAAGGGTAGATAAATGGTTGATAGGATACAGCTAATTTAAATTATAAGTGGGATATCAAGTTGGGCGCTTAATGCCTAAAGTAACTAGTTTAAGGAAGGATAGGTATGGAGATGGCTTTTTTGTACATGTAGCTGTACATATGTTGAAATAGCAGTCAAAATTACATGACCGATATTCCTGACAACTCTCAGCAGCAGCAGCAGCAGCAGACATGTGGATATGAATATATTTAACTGAAGATCAGATTTCTCTACTGAGCCATTTAAAAAAAAAGCTTTTGTAACTTGAATTAAAGTGACTAATTTAGATGTAGAGTGTTGGATCTTTATTTTTCTTAGAAAAGCATTGATGACAAGAGTGATAAATGGTATTTAAGGATAATAAGAGTGAACTGTTCCATTAACTCTGCATTTTCTGTGGGGAGCCCCGGAGGCTCCCTGGAGCTTATCGGGCTAATGTACTTTATATTAGACTGGGACATTAGCTATGGAGTTCAGACCTACCAGGGACCAGCACCAGAACCTGGCCCCTTCAGAGAGGTTTCAGGGAGCAATGGCCCTGGAAAACTCCCCTGTGGTTGGGGGTTTTCCTTATCTGCCATTGACCGGGGTTAGGCACCCAGAAAGGTAGGCATAACAAAACAAACCCCACATGGTAAGAAACTAAAACAAAAAAAACGAACAGAGGTAGAAACTCCCTGCAATCCGAAGGAAACAAGCAAATAAGCAAACATCACACTTTACTGCTGCGCCGCTTGTCCGCGCAGCCCTCCTCTCCCAGAGAAGGGGGGAGAGTCCCGGACCTCACTGCGCCAGCTACAAATAGCATAGGCTACAAATTCCAGCTGGAATCTTTTAATTTTGTCATGGTGAAAATTTTCAGGTGACCATGTTGTGTGGATCAATAGAGAGCCTCCACTATGCTCTGGTGACACTTGTCCAACTGCTGCGTGTGTGTGTGTGCTCTACTGAAGCAACTGAGAAAGGAGATGTTCCTCCACTAGTCATAATAGATCAACCGTCACTCTCCCACCGAGGGGTCTTGTTGGATGTTTCTCCACATGCACGGGTCCCTACGTTAGTAAGTATTAATATTTTATGCAGTTTAATACAGTTGTGAATTATTTGGTTTTGAGATTGAACTGTGGAATAGTAGACTGATGCCCATGGCTGATATGTTTACAAAGAAAGAGGGCAAGAGAATTTGGGGATCAAAGCAACGTGACAATATGGAAAATTATATGTTTTGAAGGAAAGTACATAAAGTTCCTGTATTCTTTGTTATACATAATGAAAACCTAGAATGGTGAGGGAGTTTTTATCTAGTCTGCTCCTCTCCTAGGAACGTGTGTACCAGATGGTCGATTCATTACTTGCCTTGAAGATGAACCAGTTACACCTCATGTTGCGTGCATCACCTAATGCCTGTAGTCTGCCCTACTCTCCCAGGTCTGTGATCAAATCTAAAGTGTATATATTACGTTCACTATTGATTTAATGATTTATATTATTCATTCATGATAATTACTCCATTTCCCACTTACTGGTGTGGGGAGGCATTAACCCTCAAATTAAAGATGAATAATATAGTTAAAGAAGGTTATTGAAATTTACAAAGAATAAATACTCATGAAAATTCTAGTGTCGTCTGCAAAGGACAATGCAGTACAGTACTATAGCTTGTATCCTTGTCTGTCTCATATGAACCGCCTCTCTCTTTCTTTGACTCACCCCATGTGTCTCCGAGTACATCCTGCCTTCTCCCTTCTGCTCTTTGGATGGGTTATGATGATCTGGGTTGTTTGCATCATTTGCTTTTTTTTTCCTCCCCCTTTTCTGGAGCATCTGCATTTTCTCGTTGGTGTATGCTGTGTATCTTTTCTTTCCCCCATTACCATGGTAATGAGGGAAAGTTATCACTTTCTTGGGTTTGTCTGTCTTGCTGTTCCCACTGTACAATGGACCAGTAATTTGGAAACACTTTCATGTAAAAAAAAAAATTATAGCATGCAATAGTTCTGTATACAAAATAAGTATTAAGAAATATTTCAAGACTAGCTAACTCACTGTTCTGGGGACAACATTGTTTCATTATTTTTATTACAGTAATGATATGCACTATAATGCAAGTATTTTTATTTTATTTTTATCATGTGTCGGCAATCATATGCAAATGATTGCCGACTTGTACAAATAAATAACGAGAAAATGAGCAGCTGCACAAATGTAAATATATTATTACCATTTGTGTATGGTGGTGGACTAAATAGGCAGTGAGGAAGATATATGGTGGTGGTCTACTTGGTGAGGAAGATGTGTGGTGGTGGTCTACTTGGTGAGGAAGATGCGTGGTGGTGGTATAAATGGTGAGTAGGATGTGTGATGGTGGTGTAAATTGCAGTGTGAAGAAAGAGATCATGTTAAAGATGGGTAAATAGGGAAAATAATTTATATCCTTAAATACAGAAGCAAATGATCAGGATAAAGAATGCAGATTTTGGACACTGCAAGAAGAAGTGAACACGTGGAGGCCAACTCTTGCCTTGAATGCTTTGAACAATGGTGAAAAGCATGACTTTTCACAAGATGCTGCTCGTTTGATCAATACAGTCCGTGAATGTTACTGATAACCAAATAATATATTATCTTTTCAGCGAAGTTGTATCGCTTGATCGTTATTGTGATGATCGAGGAATAAGCCTGGTGCCAGCTTTTGATATAGAGGGAACAATTTCCTCCACTCAGCTGGGTGCAGTGGCAACAACCATTAGTGCAACTCTCACGCATTTTCCTTCTGCAAGGTACAGTACTGCACTTTCTTCCATGGTTATAAAAAACTTCTATAATTCAATAATAACTACACATCTGCTAAATGAAAGTAGTTTTCTAATGGCTCCCCCCCTTCCTCAGTGGCTCCCCATTGCTTAGGCACTGGCATTCTTTGGCTAAACACACCCTGTCAGGGCACCTATGACCATAAGCAAATACTAGAATCTTACCCTGACCATGTATTTTCTGGGGGGAGCCACTACGGCTCCCAGGAGGTATCCAGGCTGATATGAATATCCCTAACTTTGGCATCAGTCGATGTGGGTGAAGTTCTAGGCCTACTGGGGACCACGAGCCAGAACCTGGCCCCTCTCAGAGAGGCACGAGGAGCAGTGGCCTATAGAAATGCACATGTGATTTTGGAGCATTCTATATCTACCATCGACTGGGACAGGCACCCAGAAAGGTAAGTACCCAAAACAAACCCCTATTCCAGTTAAAATAACGATAATAGACAAAAGAGTGGACAGAACTCCCCAAATGAAAATGGGCAAACAAGCATGACGTCACACGAGCCGCACCGCATGTCTGCGTAGCTCCCTTCTGCCCTGGAGGAGGAAGGGGAAGCCCCAGACCCCCGCGCCAGCAATCCACACCCCAGTTCTTCGGCTGATGTGAGGCATCACGGTTGTGTGGCTCCAGCTCCAGACTTTTGTGTTGTGCTGTGCCTTGGTTCAGTACTGCTCTTACAGTGGCATGCGAGCTGGGAGTAATATTCCTAGGTACACGGGCTGCACGTGCTTAGGGTTCCCTTCCCTAAGTGCCCTGTAAGTACCGCCCTTGGGGCTTGGGGTTATCTTCCACAAGTCATCTTGGGTCAACCTCTGTTGGTCTTTTGCTGCTTGGCAATTGAGCACCCCGAGTGTTTTGGGGGGTTTCCACCCTAGTTTGCCTTGGGGTAAGTGGTAGTTTTTGCACTGGTAGGGGCGTGGGGTACTGCACAGCTAGTTTTCACCTATAACAGTGGCTGGCTCTGTTCCTTCTGGGTATGCTACCTTCTTGCAAGGTTTTTCTTTTCTTTTTGTTCGCTTGCAGCCGTCTCCTTCTTTTCTGGCAAAAAATGAGAATGCTGCTTTCTAGGGGGGGTCCTTGGGTTGTTGATGCTTGTTTGGTCCAGCCGGGGGTGCATCATATGTTGTGTCCGGTTGCGGTTTTCTGCCATTATTTGGGCGCCATGGCTTCTGTGTCTGGGGACGCGCTTTGGGTTGATCCGGTTTCCCTTCTTCCCTGTTCGCTGGTACGGGTCTCTCAGGTTGTTCGCAGGGTTATTAAGTCTAGCCAGCCTGCAGTCTATTCCCGTGCCCATAACGTTTGTAAGTTTTGCTGCTCTTGCTGCCGTCTTTGGTAACATGTCCTGAGCTGACATTCGGGCATGGGGTTTTTGGCGGTTGAACATGGTCCTGGCTGGACGCTACCTCGTTAACGTTCCTCGGCCTCGTCGGCGGCTGCAGCCTGTCTCGACTTCGAGTTGAGATGTGAGCACGACTGCCTCCCGGATAAGTCCCCTTTCTTTTTCGTCTTTGGTGAAGTAGCTCCGGGGAGCCGTAGGGGCTTCCCTCCAGAAAACCAGCATTGAATGTAATGAAATGGTAGTTTCTGGGCAAGTCCTGGAGGCTCCCTGACAACCCTCCCTCCCTCCCTCCCAGTCGTCGGTTTTTGCATTTTTTGATATCCAACCTCAGAACTGGGGTGTAGATCCCCAGCATGAGGATCTAGGGCTCCCCCCTTCCCCCTCCCGAGGAGAGGGGAGCTGCATAGACATGCGGCGTGGCTCATGAGACGTCATGCTTGTTTGCTCTTTTTCATTTGGGGAGTTTTGTCCACTCGTTTGTCTATTATTGTCGTTTTAACCAGAATAGGGGTTTCTTTTGGGGCGCTTACCTTTCTGGGTGCCTGTCCCGGTCGATGAATGATAGAATGCTCCAAAATCACATGTGCATTTCTATAGGCTATTGCTCCTCGTGCCTCTCTGAGGGGGCCAGGTTCTGGCTCGTGGTCCCCGGTAGGCTTAGAACTCCACCCACATTGATTTATGCCAAAGTTAGAGATATTCATATCAGCCTGGATAGTTCTGGGGAGCCTCTGGGACTCACCCAGAAAATGGCATTTAATTACATTCAACACTGGTTTTTATGCCACACTACTGTATTATGTAGACCTTCAGTTACTGTATGCCTCGAGCTGCATGAGTTTAGGGTTCACTTTCCTAAGTGCTCACTAATGTTACTCCTGCCTGGCCAGTATTCCTTCTGTAGAAGGAATACTATTTTTCTGGATTTTTTTTTTTTTTTTTTTTTTTTTTTTTTTTTTTTTTTTTTTTTAAGAAACATGGAGCAGCCTACCTGCCTAACACTGAACAAACCTTTTCCTATAAGACAAATGAAAACAAATATTGAACAAATTTGAAGAAAGAAAAATGTCATAAAGGTTTGTTCAGTGTATGTAAAGGTATGGCTGCTCCATTATTTAAAACATCGAATATCATATTGATGTTTTTCGGTGGTAGAACGGATTAATTTTATTTCCATTATTGTCAATGGGGACATTCGTTTTGTATGACGTCTGTTTCACATGACGATCATGGCGCTGGAACGGATTAAATTTGTTATTCGAGGTTCCACTGTATTAGTCAGATGTACACAATTGGACTGTTGTACCCCTAATTTTTACATTAGAATACTCCAAATGTCGAGCCAAAAGTGGAACGGTAATGATACAACATGTCCTATCCTAAGCCTAAATATGCAATGCTAGGAATAATATATACCATTTTAGACCTTACTTGTGCTCTACTAGGCTTAGGAATGTTTAGGTTTGGTTGTTACTTTCTTTCTCTTGCCCTCTACAAAATTAATAGTACACACATTTAGTGTGGGTGTAATGATCCATCTTTTTGTATGTTCTACTGATAGTTGCTACAAGTACAGTACTGTGCTATCATCTTTGGGTGATGGGTTGATAAATATATACACTCAGTTGTTTCATAGCAACCCTATGTCACATAAATTTTTATATACTTACAGCTTAGGACTGATAATACAACTGTTGCAGATATGTACATATAGGTCCAAGGTTGACAGCAGTACTGGCAGAAGCCAGTTGTGGAGGGAATAGTGACCCTGACAATGCCATCTCCTTGAGTCCTTGGGCACAGCTGGGCCTGGCACAGTCGACAGTTCTACTGGTATGTGCTAATGTGTTCCACAACAAGGCTCGACAACTCTCTTGTCTTCCTCCAACAGCCATCTTGGTGGAGTATGGCTTTCAGGTATGTAGCTATTTGTTGCTTTCATTTTGACACCAGAACACATTATATTTAACTTCAAAATATCTTCATTTGTATGATTTAATGTTACATTTAGAAGCCTAAGTCTTATCTGTACCAAGATAATTAGCATTCATATCCTTATTGTAGTCTGGGGCTCACTTACTCTGTGGAGTATAAAATGTTCCTGCCCAGCACAGCAATATTTTGTATTTCATTCTTTTAAAATCCAGGAAAAGGAGTTAAATTTTGTATTTTAAGAAATGAGGACTTCACTGATGTTAGATCTACATTTAATGTGCTTTACACCACAAGTTATTAATGTACACTTGACATCCTCCAATCCAATCACTTCGGCTCCAGTCACGATTGGATACAGTATGTAGTTATGATTGGCTATTTGGTTGTATACTCCTAACCACAAAAAAATAATAATTTGATGTGCAAAAGTACATAATATATTATAGCTTCATTAGATACTCTAAACAAAACACCACCGAATATTGTATTCGTAATAGTAAATATGACAATAAAGAAATTACTTAATATGGGTACTCATTAAGGGTCGAGATGTTTCTCCACATACAATCTGGGACTTATGTATGGGCGAGTATGGTGGTGTTAATTGAGGGTGGAGGTGGGTGTTGAGAGTTGAGGCTGAGGTGTTGAGGGTCCAGGATTACATGGATGAGGAACAGGCTTCACTTGAAGCTCTCCTGGTAGCCCTCTCAAAAGTCTCTTTGAGTATTGTATTAATTGCTTCAAACCATCTCTGCATTTAAAAAAAAAATCTGCAAAAGACATCAGACTCTTGAGTATTGACATTAGATCTACTCTCCATGAACTTTAAAATTACCTTAAGGCTCTTTGCTACTTCTGCCATGCTTGCTTGAGTTCTTCAGTCTTCTTCCTTCCCTGATGAATCTTCTGAATCCTGGAAATTCATCTGACAATTTTCTCTCGTCAAATCACTGATATCATCACCAGTTGTGCTTGATGCAGTAGGAACATCTGTCACACTCAGTCTATGCATCCACTTCTTGCTCAAGATTTACTGTGATCAATTAATTTCTCGGTTGTTGGGACTGTGCATTTATTCCATTAACATAGGCAAGGAGCTCTTGTCTTAATTTCTTATGCTCACTTGTTTTCTTTGTACAAAATCCTTCAAAATTAATGCACAAGTAAGAATGGTTAGGTGTGAAGAGAACCTGCCCTACATTGGCCAGTAGAAGCTACTTCAGTATTATTATGTCCTTTATATTTTCCAGGCTGACTATGACTTCTCTCGAGGTGTTCAACTTGCGGTGGAATCTGGGCGACCATTGGCAGTATGTCCGGGTACTGCAGCTTGGAGCAGTTTAAGCGGGTAAGCTAAACAAGTTTAGAGCTTTGATAGTTGTTACTTATCTAGGCTTTGCTTGTTAGTGCACTTTGTGTAGTTCACTCGAATATGTGTTGGACTACTTTGGTGAACCATCTATGCAGGTTTTGTGGTGAGCAGTGTGTAATTATGAAGCCATTAGAAAAACTGCTTTATTAATACTTTTGCATTAATATATAATTAGATTTAACATAAGCAAAATTCATTGAAAGTAAGTACCAATATTTGTTTATTTAATGAGGTTGGTGGACATTGTATTACAGGTGGCCGGAGGCTGGGGTGAGCAACGTGTACAGTGGTGTGGTGGGAGGTGTGGACGGTGGGGCAGGTGGGGTGGTTGTTGCCCATTGGTCCAGTAGTGCTGCTCTCACACCATTAGTATTTGCTTGGCCACCTATACTTGTGGCTGCTGGACTTTCATGGAATCACAACACACACTGGGTTAGTTGCTGAACATCTATATTAACAATGTTTATCTCATAGTTGATTGGCACAGCGAAATCTTTTCCCAAATGTTTCATTTCTTTGATTTCTTATTTTTTGTGTCTAGCTTAATAAAAGTATCTTAATTAAAAAATAAAAATTACTCAACGTTTTATATTAATTATATTCTGTTTACCTGTACTGTATTTTAAAAAAGTAAGTTTTGATTGCTTCAGTGTCCATTTTGAGGAAAATGGTAACAGAGATGAAAGGGAAGGGCAAAATTTAAATGGAAACCATTAGTACTGTAATTATAAAATGTGGATGTTCAGGAAAATAGTATTTGGGCATATATAAAATTTGCTTCATCTTGTGTACCTGCTTACATTAAAAATTTGGTATAAATTAGTATTTGGTAGGCCATTAAGAAGTATTGCAGTGTGACTGATCCAGAAATATGATACTTATTGGACTCGAGAACTCTTGCAATACTTTCCTTGCAGTACTGTATGTCTACATTAAGTCACTACAGGTATAGTGACTTAATGTGTAAGCCCCTTTTAAAGGCTTCATGGTCTATGTGTGACCAGCAAACTGCTCATCTTTGCTCTAATAATTTCTTTCATCACTATTTTGAAAATGTTATGACCTGCCTTTTTGTTTAGGGAAGGGGGTCTATGTCACCCTCTTTTGTATCTATTGACATAATATTTGCAATTTTACATTAATGAACATGCATTTCTTCTTGGAACGTGTGTGAAAATATTTCCTAGTAGATCACTAGATTCTTCTGCAAATTTGCTCAAAATTCTGGGTAGTATTACATCTTGTCCTATTCCTTTAACCCTTTAACTGTGCAATGTGCCTGCAGGCCCACATCTGGGGTGCGCTACGCACCTCCGGGTACAGTATTTGTATTTTTCACGTTCCATTCAAAACTCCCGCGGCTACATGGGGTTCACATTAGCTTCCTCAGGGCTCTTGTAAACAGAAGTTATCTTTAAAAAAAATCGTGGTCCACATTCCCGGGTGTGAGAGCCTCAGTAGTGAATGAGTAACCAAGGCCGGCGCACGCAACATGAATTCACAGTACTGCTGTTCAGCTTGTAACCACAACATTTCCCAATAATGTCAAAATATATATATATAACTTGTTTTATTTAGCCTTGATAGTATTACAGAAGAGCCTGAGTGTGATGATGACTGGGTACAATGTTCAAATATTAGTGATTCAATGCTCTTCACGATGTTCACAGCGCCACAGCACCACAGCATTATTTCGTCCATCTAGGAATCTTCAAACGACTTCTTAGGTTCCTTTACAAAATAAACTTGTGGTCAATTATGTATTTACAGGATTTAGTGACCAGTATTGTGGTGATAATAAGCACAGTGCATAGTATTGTGGGAGGAGTAATTGTAGTGAGGGAGCGAGGGAGAGAATCGAGGTAGCCTCACTGTGTGGCAGCCACTCTTGTTTTGCTCATCATACTAGCTTAGTGGTTCACTATGGTGAACACATTTGTACATGGGTATATACAATGTGTGTATGTAATGTAGTAACAGCAACAGGAGTATGTTGGGAGGAGCTATTTTGGTGAGGGAGGTGACATAATCGTAGCATTGTCTGCTGGCTGCTGTGTGATTTCTCATGCAGTGTATGGTGGCCACTGTAAAGTTTGGACACAATGCCAGCTTACTTGCATAGTTATGGTGAATAAAACATGTAGATAGGTATACAGGCGATGATTCACAATAACGTGGCTAAAGTATGTTGACCAGACCACACACTAGAAGGTGAAGGGACGACGACGTTTCGGTCCGTCCTGGACCATTCTCAAGTTGATTAGATAGGTATACATAACATGTGTAAATAGTGTAATACAAACAATAACAGTAAGGTGGGAGGAGCAATGTTGGCGAGTAAGATGTTGGCGGAGTGAGGGAGAGACTGGATGTTGGAGGAGTGAGGGTGTGGCAGCTGACACTCGCGGAGTTCTGAGTGTGTTCATGGTGAATGTATATAGTGTGTGATAGTGTATAGTGTGTAAATAGACTGTATATATACATAAATTAGCATAATACAATGGAAATATGTACCGAATATGTGTACACATGTCATGCACGTAACACAGTGTCTTCGGACAGTACGGATGTTCTACTGCCATAATATAGTGTATGTGTTCATTATACATAGGATTGGCATGTAAAAGCATATAAAATGTATTTGGAACTGTGCGCAGAAAATGAACAAAAAATATATTCACGGCAACTCGCGCATCTTGCCCCGAGCGCCCTACCGGCCCCGGGGGCGTATGCCATGGGCGACCAGTGAATGATGACGTCACTCACGAACTTATGGACCTCATAGCAGCTAAAGTACTTACAATTTCGACTTTCTGTTACTATACCCTTACTCAGGGAAGGGTTTTTAACACTTTAAAAACAGAAAAAAAAAATTCTAGAGATTTTATTTCCTGCACACTGGGGGGGTGTCATATTTGGAGGCCGTGCAGTTAAGGGGTTAAATATAATGTAAATTGAATTAATCTGTTCTACACTCCCAAATGTATTAACTTCAAAATACATTTCATACATAATGCACACACATTTTGTACTAGAGTACATACTGTACAAGTTATAACTGATCTTTATTGATGACTCTTGTTGGTGTATGGAAGATGGTGAGGAGGGGGGGAGGAGGAGAGGTGTTAGTGTTTGGAAGGGAAGTCCCCTTCCATTATAACATTAGGCAGTGATGACTTTTCTTGGGTACTCTCTCTCCTACGTTTTGCAGGCATACCACTAGGACCTAGTTGTGGCTCACTGCTTGCTTGTCTTACTAAGAATCTGTCTACAGACACTTGTTTTTCCCTACATTTTAACACTTGTCTGTAGTGAAACATCACATTATCATTAAAAAGGTTAATGCAATGGCCTGCTACAGCTTTATCTGGGTGAGTTTTTTCAACAAAACTTTGCAGTTCTTCCCATACTTCACACATTTTCTTAATGAGGAAGGAACATCCTCTACTGCCTCTACTCACAACTATTTTCTTAGGCTGAACCTTACCACTGACTTTCTTGGGACCCATGGCATGATATATAACACAGTAATTACTTTTATATTCAAAAACCCAAATAGCAGAAAAACAATGAAATTCTATACAGTACAAAGAATTCAAGCGCAATCGTTACTAAGTGGGAATCATTGGTAAAGTAAAGTGCGGTCACCCGTGCCACCAGGAACCACGCACTCGGTCAACCTTTATGTGTATCAACAAAAGTTGCAAGGCGAGGCAAAGTTCGTAACCCGCTTCAAATTTTCTGCAGAAATTGAGTTCGTAACCCAAAAAATTTGTAAAGAGGGGCATTTGCTACCTAAGGTTCCAATGTATCAATAAAAATATAAATAAAATAAAATACATTGATTGCATGTACAGTACTAACAACATGGTGCAAGGCTGACCTTGGATTGGTGTTACCTGATTATTACTTTCAATAGGGCTGTTTTTAATGGTTCCAAATGGTGCATAAGATGTTGACTGTTATATATAACATGTGTATATGGCATAATGATAGCAAATACAGTATGTTCTATTGTCCAATGAATATAATAGAATGTGCATATTAGTGACGCAAATATTTTAATGTGTACGGATGTATCGGCACAATTTATTATACTGTACATATATATATTTCTCAAATTACACACCATTGCATGATTTAACTGCAAAAAACTAGTGAAAAAACAAGTCGGTGGCACTGAAATAAATTGGTATAAATATATTCAC
Organism: Procambarus clarkii; assembly: GCF_040958095.1. Lineage (NCBI taxonomy): Eukaryota > Metazoa > Arthropoda > Malacostraca > Decapoda > Cambaridae > Procambarus > Procambarus clarkii. Next base: position 28,984,656 of record NC_091155.1, read on the forward strand.
TGCTATTCCTGCTACCCGCCTAGCCCAGGTGACCTCGACAGGGCGTCTCGTCCATCAGTGAGTATGAATTAGTGACATCATTGCAATTTTCTTCTCTCAAGCACATCCAAAGCAAGCTACATGCAATTTTTTTGTTAAGTTGCCTGTGATCAAGGAATGCATTTTAATATTAGAAAGAAAAATAATTTTTTAATTTATTTTTTTTGTGTACCATGGATTTATCACATGTAACAGGTGCCCACTGCTAGGGTTAAATCATTATTTCAAGCTATACTCTGAATAACACCTATACATTACCATAGAGAAACAGCACTGAGTGAAGTGAAGCCATTGGGCACTTTCCAAATTCAATCAATGGCAGCCTCTTTCAATTTTGAGTTTAAAGAAAAAACTAAAATTTTGCCAGGTCGATGTCCCAGTTTTCTCTTACACCAACATAAGATTTTGTTGCATTTTATCTGTAGAATGCATCATATTTTTCTCATAGTGTTCTTGGCAGAATACTATGAGAAAAGTCTAAAAAAATCCCACCACAAAAGACACTGTGATGGGGTATGAAAGAGTTGACTGTTGCTACACGTATTTGGAAGACTTTAAGTTATAACTGTATGTACTAAAAAAATTTTCCTCCACTGCAGGATTATGTACATTCTTCAGTAGGAGCTCTGGTAGACACCCATTTGGTCCGGGTTCCTGGATGTGGTTTTGGGGCAGCTTTAGTGGAGTTAGGACGTTGTGAAACATGGGTAACTCGCATGGCTAGAGGTCAACCAGCACTGGACGTAGCAGATTTACCATCCTCTTCTCCTGGTTCTGCACTATACCAGCTCCTGGCAGATCCTGATGCTCTGTTACTAGATAATCTCTCAACAGAAGTGTTCTCTGTAAGTATATTTTGGAATATTGTAATAAAAGCCATGTAAACGAATGTTTAGTTTGCTTTCTACATAGGTTTATTTATTGGATGTATAGAAGTGAAGGGCACTTTATTTTAATAAGAATAATCTAATATAGAACAGTATAGTCTAATCTACAGTCTAATCAATAATTACTCCTGCCATTACTGGTGAAATCGCTACCCTACGATAAGCAGATTTTTTAATTTATTATGCGCACAGTTCTAAATGTCTATGATGGTTCACTATCCCAATCTATCTGCATACTGCTTGACACTAAGAACTAACTCAAAGTACAGGTTAAGAGGAAAAGAATTGGAGGGATTGGGTCAATCTGGGTGTTCTACCCAAAATTAAATTGTTCATATTTACACAGTCATATTTCTGATCTATCACATTAAATTCTTCCTAAAGTAAGGATCTTCAATAGGTAAGAAATTTGAATAAACCAAATGAGGGTAACTCAACTATGCTGTAGAATGGTGCCTGCGGGGAAACTGAAGGACAAAAGTATGCTGTACAATAGATACAACAGAGGGTGTGCACATTAGAGGTTCTGCAGGGAAAATCCACCCAGGGCAACATTACTGTACTGTCAAGGAATTGCTTTTGCAGAGGCTGCTGTCGCACAGTTTCTGCAGGTTGCATCGTCTAGTTGTTTTCCTCTGTCGGACTTGTTAGTTGTCCTAGGTGGCCATTCTCAGCCTTCTCGGAAGGGTCATGCCAGGGCTCGGGGTGGGCCATTGGTGCCAATTTCTGAGCCGGCACTTCCTTCGGAGCCAGCATCGTCTGTTCGGCGTGATATTCGCTCTGCTCTGGCCCCGCTCTTGAGCGGGGTCTGACAGCTGAGTGGACAAAGTTTTGGATTCGTAGTCCTGAGGTTTCGGGTTTGATCCCCGATGGAGGCAGAAACAAATGGGCAGGTCCTTTCATCCTGATGCCCCTGTTACTTAGCAGTAAATAGGTACCTGGGAGCTAGACAGCTGCTACAGGCTGCTTCCTGGGGGTGTGTAACAAAACGGAGGCCTGGTCGAGGACCAGGCCGTGGGGACGCAAAGCCCCAAAATCATCTTAAGATAACCTGCTCATCGGCTGCCTTCTCGTAAGGGGCATCGGCCCTTTCGCGGGTCGCCCCGTTGACGGGGCGATAAGGGGGAGGCTCGCTTTGTTTGCTCACTCCTGGTCCCACGATTTGTGATGATCGGCTTTTCGGGTCGTCTCCTCTCAACCTGTCTTCTTAAAAATGACGTTGCTTTTCACTGGTATGCACGCTATGGCCAAAAATGGACGTAATTCGAAGTGAAATCAGCTCACGAAAGTGATGTACTGTCCTGTTTTCTGTTTGAGTCCTCTGGCTTACTTGAAATGGTTAGGAGAGGAAACTTTCAATTAACATTTTCATGGCGTTTTGAAACTTTAGGATAATTTCCTGCCCTCCTAACCTACCAGAGGACCCATAACTTACTGTTTTGGAAAAAAAAATCCCAAATTTATTTCCAATTTTGTTTCATTTTCAAATTACGTCCATTTTCAGCCATACGGGTAAACGGCCAAATTCAGACGTAATTTGTAAGAGGACAGGTTGCTCCTCTGACCTGTGGTGGCATTGGGTGGCTCTGCCTCTTTTGGGGGGTTCGGGGCTGACGGGGCAGGCTTCTTCTACTGCGCTCTGTCTGGTCATCTTGGAGTGGGTGCGCTGGGGCGTGGTCGAAACGACCCCGTCCCTCAGGTGGGTTTGTGCCCAGTTGCGGCTCTTCACCGTTAATTTGTGCGCCTCAGTTTCAATGGTGCTCAAATAACTTTGCTTTGGGTTCATCCGGTTTCCATTGTTCCCTGTTCCAGGGCTTGGGTCTCCTAGGTAGTCTGCAGGGTTATTAAGTCTAGCCAGCCTGCGCTCTATTCTCGTGCCCATGATGTTCGTATGTTTGCTGCTTTGGCTGCCGTCTTTGGCTGACATTTGGGCAAGGGGATTTTGAAGATCGAACTGGTTCCTAGTCGCCTGTTATTTGGTCAACATTCCTGGTCCTGCTCGTTCTTGTGTGGCTTTGGGTCGCAGGTTGCAGCCAGTTGTCTTGATTTCGAGCTGAGGAGTGTGTGGCAGCTGCCTCCCAGGTAAGTCCCTCTTTTACCTTTTATCTTAAGTTATGTAGCTCCAGGGAGCTGAAGGGGCTCCTTATAGAAAACCAGCGTGGGATTTAATGAAATACCATTTTCTGGGTTAGCCCCGGAGGCTCCCTGGCTCCCTCCCTCCCTCCAGTCAGCGATTTCATTTTGCTATTGATACTCAGCCTTCGAACTGGGGTTTGAGTAGCTGGAGTGGGGGTCCAGGGGGTCCAGGGCTCCCCCTCCCCCTCCCAAGGAGGGGAGGGCTGCGTGGACAATGCCCCGCAGTGGCGGAGTATGACGTTTGTTTCTATGAAAGTTGGGGGAGTTCTGCCTCCCTGTTCGGTCTTCAGTTGCAATTTTCGTACCAAGTGGGGTTTGTTTTGTTATGCCTTACTTTTTTGGGTGCCTAACCCCAGTTTATGGCAGACAAGGAATACCCCCAACCACAAGGGGGTTTTCCAGAGGCCATTGCTCCCTGTGTCTCTCTGAGGTGGCCAGGTTCTGGCTTGTGGTCCCCGGTAGGCTGAAATCCATTGACTAATGCCCTGGACTAATATATCGCATATCAATCTGATAGCTCCAGGGAACCTTTGGGGCTCACCCAGAAAATGGGGTTTCATTACATTCAATGCTGTTTTTTGTTATGTTTCTTCTTGATGAACATGCAATACTCTTGATCTCTCCAGAACTCCCTAGCATTGATTTTGCAGAGACAGTGTTGAGAAAATGCAGTGATTGTGGGAGATTTGTGCAAATCATTTGCCATAGGGTATCTCCAAGGTTGACTAAGCTTGACTATCCTGTGCATTAAATGCAAGATGCTAGCCATTGAGCAAGTGCATTGCTGACCTAAAGTATGTGATGTACCTCAGGGCACATGAGACAAGCTGGAATTAATATCAATGGTACACTGAAATTTTTTTGTTTAATTCAGAGTGTGATGCGGCATGTGCGTCGTGCAGTACGTGAGGTTGGAAGTGCTGTGCCTGGAACTAATCCTCAAGTAGGCATAGCTAGGGGCTTGTCACCCGGTGTTGGCCGAGCTACAGCTTCTTCCCCGTGGCCGTTGATAACACTGGCAGTACTAGAACTTCATCTGGCTATGGATATGATCCTTGCAGCATGCAGGTAGTCAAATCAGAGAAGGTTCTGCCAGATATTTTATGAACATACTATATTAAAAACATGTGAACAAAATTGAGTTGATGCCTTCCCTCCTAATGAAAGACGAAACTAGGTGATGATAATATATATACTGTACATGCATACATCATTAGTACCCCATTTCCCATTTCTTGTGGGTTGAGAGGCAGTAGCCTTTGTTTATTCATTTGTTACATCATACATAGGAAAAAATAAAGGTGGTTAGATAATTAAGAATCATCTCTGTATTTCAGGTTAGGAAGGTCTTTGGTATCTGTGGGCACCAACCCCCGTAGCAACATCGGTGTGGCTGTTGTTAATCCTGGCGTGGGAAATCTACCTCCAACACTGCGTACAGATCTTGCCAATAAGTAATTTTTTAATTGGTTTATGTTGTATACAAATAATAATATGTGCCTGATAGATGAGCTATGTATTTGATGGTTTACCATTAATTAATAATTTATCTGGTTAAAATTAGGTTGAGTCTTATTGTTATATTTTAATCTCGTTTAGTACTGAATTGCTTTTATATGGGTGTTCCTTTAGCAAGGGGAAATGTGGTTTTGTATATACACAAGAGACTCAAGGCCAAGTGTTGAAATTCACTCACTCACTCTCACACTCGCACTCACTCACTCACTCTTCATACAGTAACGAAAGACTTCAGCTGGTAATTACCAGAGTGTAGTTAAAGGATGAGAGCTATATTCATTGTGTCCTGTCTTCCCAGTACTGTACTGTCATATGATGCTTTGAAAGTACTGATGGTCTTGGCATCCACCACCTCACTTATTCCAACCGTCTACCACTCTGTTTGCAAAAAAGAGAACTTTCTAATGATTTTTCAGCAGCTTTGTTTCCTTAGCTTGAGTCTGTGACCTCTTATTCTTAAAGCTGCAGGTTTCAAGAATTCTTCTTTGTCAGTTATGTTGATTCCTATTACTTTTTTCCCCCTTGAATTACTACCCAGGCCTGTGCCCTGGAGAAGACACTCCAGCATCGCCTTGGCGATGGCTCAACATGGGAAGCGACAGTTACCAGTGATAAGCCTACCACTCAATTGGTGTAGAGTAAGGCACCAGGGGTTACTTCTGTCGGTGGGAGAAATCATTCGATTTCATAGGACAGCTACCGCCCGCCTCAAGCTGGACAGCCCCCAGTCAATAAGGTGCTGTCCTGCCATGGTCTGCCTGCTCCACTAGGTGCATGTGGCTTAGGCCACAATCCAATAAGCAGATCGTCAACCAATACACCAGGCAAAAGAATACAAACACAGAGCCACCCAGCTCTCAAACTGGGCACATGGAATGTAAGGACCATGACACCGGGTCTCTTGGAAGATCTACTGGAAGTGAATGACGCCCGCAAGACAGCTGTGATCAACAGTGAACTACGCAAGCTCCAGATGGACATAGCCGCCCTGCAGGAGACACGTCTGCCCGCAACCAGCAGCACACGGGAGAAGGACTTTACCTTCTTCTGGCAGGGCAAACTACCAGAAGAGGTAAGGGAGCATGGCATTGGCTTTGCCATCAGGAGCAGGTTGTTAGGGTTCACAGTACCGCCCACAGAGGGGTCTGCACGGATCATCAAACTTCAGCTTCATACAGCAGCAGGAACGGTCAGCCTCATCAACGCCTATGCACCAACACTGACCTCCTCTACCGAAGTGAAGGACGACGATGATGACTATGATGACCCTGGCCTGACTCTCAGAGACATACCTCAACAAGAGCCAATCTTCCTCCTGGGAGACTTTAATACAAGATTTGGTTCTGATCACAGTTCTTGGCCTTCCTGCCTAGGCCAGTTTGGATTTGGAATAGATGAATGAGAGTGGGCAGGGCCTCCTGGAGTTCTGCTTTCGTCATGATCTCTGCATCACTAATTCCTTCTTCGACACCAAGCCCCAGCATAAGGTTTCCTGGAGGCACCCCAGGTCTAAGCATTGGCACCAACTTGACCTGGTGCTTGCGGGGCGTAGCAATCTGAGAAGCGTCAAACTGACCCGCAGCTTCCAGAGCGCAGATTGTGACACTGACCACTCTCTCGTCGTTTGCAGAGTAAAGTTCCAACCCCGGAAAATCCACAGAACAAAGAAGGAGGGAAAAACACACATTAACGTAAACAAGACCCGTGACCTTCACAAGGTGGAGGAATTCACTGCTGCGCTGGTAAATGCCCTTCCTGTACCACTCTGCGATAGCGCAAGTAAGAGGTGGTCACATCTTAGGGGCATTATTTTCAACACTGCCATGTCCACCTTCAGTAAGAGGCAAAACAAGTCATCAAATTGGTTTGAGGCCAGTGCAGAGGAACTGTTACCCCTCGTAGAGGAAAAAGAGACGAACTCTGTCATCCTACAAGAACCTGCCCTCAGAAAGGAACCTACAGGCCCGCCATACTGCCAGCAGTAGAGTTCAACAAACTGCGAGGCGCTGTGCTAACGATTACTGGCTCTGACTCTGTTCCAGTATCCAGACTGCGGCCACTGTCGGCAACATAAGAGGCATGTACGAAGGGATCAAACAGGCAACAGGCCCTAAGCAAAACAGGACTGGCTTCTCTGAAGTCAGCCACTGGAGAGATCATTAAAGACTGTGATCTACAGATGAATCACTGGGTGGGACATTACTCCGTACTCTGGAGTAGAGAGAACTTGGTCAGCGTAGAAGCCTTGGATGCAATCGAGTGCCTGCCCATCATGGAAGAACTTGACCTTGAACCGAATGTGGAAGAAATTGAGAAAGCACTGGATTTACTTACCTCAGGGAAGGCCCCAGGAGACGACAGGATTCTGCCTGAAGTTCTCAAGTGCGCTCGTGGAACACTTAAAACTGAGCTTCATGAACTTCTGTGCCAAGTGCTGGAGGGAGGGCTCGGTGCCACAAGACATGAGAGATGCAAACATCATCACTCTCTACAAAAATAAAGGTTACAGAAGCGATGTTAACAACTAACGCGGCATATCCCTCCTCAGTGTCGTCAGCAAACTCTTTGCCAGGGTCGTCTTGGTCAGGCTTCAGATTCTTATTGAAAGAGTGTACCCTGAGTCACAGTGCTTTTTCCGAGCAGAGAGGTCGACCACTGACATAGTGTTCTCCCTGAGACAGCTTCAAGAAAAGTGCAGGGAGCAGAGAAAATCTGTGTACATCACCATTGACCTTACAAAGGCCTTCGACCTTTGTAAGGTCAATAAGGAACAGTAAGGTAAGGAACAGGGACGGAATTTTCAAGATCTTGGCCAAAATTGACTGCCCACCCACCCTACTCAGCATGATACAATCCTTCCACAAGGACATGACGGGAACAGTCGTGTATTACCGCTCAACTTCTGAACCATTCAACATCAACAGTGGTGTTAAACAGGGGTGCGTTCTTGCTCCAACCCTGTTCGGCATCTTCTTCGCGATCCTCATCGACCATGCCTTTGGAACAACCACAGAGGGCATCTATCTCCTGTACAAGATCTGATGGAAAGCTCTATAATCTATCCAGACTCCAAGCAAAGACGAAAGTACAGATGCGAATCCTCAAGGAGTTCCTCTTCGCTGACAATGCAGCGATCACCACACACACACAGCAGAAGGCCTACAGCAGCTTCTCAACGGCTTTGCCTCAGCCTGCTCCGCATTCGACCTGACAATCAGCCTGAAGAAGACTCAGGTGATAGGACAAGACGTCAATGAGCTACCCTGTATAAACATCATAGACTATGTGCTGGAAGCAGTTCACGAGTTTGTGTACCTGGGCTCCACAATCTCAGACACCCTTTCCCTGGACTCTGAGCTCAACAGGCATATTGGGAAGGCCGCAACAACACTTGCCAGGCTCACAAAGCACGTTTGGGAAAATGCCAAATTGACAGTGCACACCAAGGTACAAGTCTACATGGCATGTGTGGTGAGTGAGTACACTTCTCTACAGCTCGGAATCCTGGACCCTGCGCTCTCACCAGGAGAGACGATTCAATACCTTTCACATGCGGAACCTGAGACGCATCCTTGATATCACGTGGAAAGGCCATGTCTCCAACAACACAGTACTCGAGAGAACAGAGTCCCTTCAATGTTCACTCTCCTGAAGCAACCACACATGCGATGGCTGGGACATGTCACATCCATGGAAGATGGCCACCAAACCAAAGGACTATTTGTATGGAGAACTGGCATCAGGAAGGAGACCCACCAGAAGACCTCAACTGCATTTTAAAGACGCCTGCAAACACGACCTCAAGCAGATGAACATCGACATCAACACAACGGCAGCTGCAGACAGATCTGCCTGGAGATGCAGAGTGCAGAAGGGACTCCAGCAATTCAAGGATGAACTGAAGAGGCAGGCAGAGGATAATAGACTTCAGAGGAGGTCTTGACCACTGTCAGACACACCCGCTTCCGTGTTTATCTGCTCTCTCTGCAGTCGGGACTGTCATTCTAGGGTTGGCCTTCACAGCCACAGCAGGCATTGCATCCAACTAGACTACAACAACTAGACACCCAGGGCACAACTCCATAACCCCATGGGATTGACAGGATGCCTAGTACTACTATTACTCTTTTGTACATAGTGATCATATTACCTCTTGTCTTCTAGCTTTGGTATATTTAACACCTTTAACTTTTCCTCATAGCTCTTATTTTTCAGTTCAGAAGCCATTTAGTTGCATAGTCTTTGCATTATTTCCAGCTTTGTGGTCCTCAAGTGACATTTTTCAATCCAGGACCATCCCTAGATCTCTTTCTTTATGAGAGCTCTTTAAAGCCTTTTCGCTTAATTTGTATGTTGTAAGGTATAAATGTGACACTAACAAATAACCATCATATTCAAAGGTTGCACCACACTCCTTGCTGTATTTCTTCTTCATACAGTGGGCTTGCTCAGTAACTGTGTATAATTACCTAAGTGTCATTACAGGATGAGAACTATGCTCGCTGTGTTCCATCTTCCATATAATCTTTGGCATATGACATTTTAAATCTGTTGATAATTTTGGCTCCAGCACTTAAGGTGTTTCAAGTGTCTGCTGCTCACTCTGCAAAAGAGAGCTTGTATATTTTGGGGGCACCATTGTTTCCTTAGCTTGACTTTATGTTGACCAGACCACACACTAGAAGGTGAAGGGACGACGATGTTTCGGTCCGTCCTGGACCATTCTCAAGTCGATCCCATCGACTTGAGAATGGTCCAGGATGGACCGAAACGTCGTTGTCCCTTCACCTTCTAGTGTGTGGTCTGGTCAACATACTTTAGCCACGTTACTGTGACTCATCACCTGCATATTGACTTTATGGCCTCTTGCTCTTAGAGTTGCAGTTTTCAAAACTACCTCCTCATCAATTTTGTTGATTTCTATCAATGTTTTGTTTGTGATGATCAAATTGCCAAGTTTTTCCATCTTCCAACTTTGTCATATTTAATGCCTCTCCTCACAGCACACATCTTTTAGATCCAATAGCCATTTTGTATTGGCTTTATACCCTCTCTAGTTTATTGATGTGCTTCTTGAGATACAGACGCAACACAACTGTTGCATGTTCCAATTTTGTAGGATAAATTTTTATACATTTTTGAATGGCAATTTTGTTTTCATCAGAGTTTTGGCACTACGCGAGGTGTACAGCTCTGTTTGGATGCAAGGGCAACAGGCTGCAGGGCTACAGTCATCATTGCTGGTGCTGACGTCTTTACTGGCACGTCTTCTTCCTGACCACTCTCTACAACCTTCGTAAAACATCGCCACCACCGTCACTCTGTTTGCATAGATCATTTCTTCAGTGATAAATATCTCTGTTAATGAAAATATTTTTATTTTTTTAAATTCATCCAATACCATTGGCAGAATCCATCTCTGTTGTTGAAGAGTTTTAAAAAAGTTTTTGGAAGTTTATGATAATGCATCATGTAGAAACGAGATACTATACTTAATACCTTGACTGTAAAACCAAAAACAATAATATTTTGACAGTTACTTGAAAGTTCCTTCCCTTGAGAACATGCAAGTGTTCATCTACTTCAGAGTTTAACTTGACACTTTTTGTATACAATTTTTGTATTTACAAGACTTTTAATTATATAAATATGTAGTGTCCATGGAAGGTTAATACAGTGAAAGCTTGTGATATCCAGTTCAAGAATTCAGTCAAGTGTAAAGCCTACAAGAGCAATGAATGATCCCATACTTTCAGGTTAAGGCATTTATGGATTTTATTTACAAATCATAATTGATATATAGTACAGCAATACTTTGTTACTATGCACAATGGTAGTAGGACAAGTGGCTGAAGAGCGAGTTGTCAAGTGATGTGATGTGTTTGCTGGTAAGCACTTAGCAAATTATCATTTAAATTAATCATAAGTCATTTGAATTTAGCTGTTAAAAATCTAAATTATTTTAAAATATTTTTACAAAATGAAGTGCAGTACTGTACTGAAATTACCTGAGCAAAATGTACTCACACATGTACTCTGCTTCCTTAATGCATATTACAGCATTTGTTTATGGCTACATTCAAGTATTTCTTAATAGTATTATTATTTTGATAAGTGATTTAATTCTGAAATATTTTTTTTGTATAATGTATGTGTTGGGAGCCTGTAATACTTATTCCTTTTGTGGTTTCCTTTAAAAGTAGTTTTGGTGTATGTTATTTTGTGGTTTTATCGATGTTGGCTATTTCATGATCATGATATAGTGTGCCTCCTTCCTTCTCCTGGAAATTGCCTAAGGTAGAGACTGGTACAAAGTTCCAGAACAGTAACCATGTTTACATCCTTTGTTTCACACACTTTTTTGTATTATTATTGTATGTGCCTTTGCTCGTTGATTAAAACAAATTAGTGAACATACAGTACTGCTTGGTATGATAGCTTCTTTATAATAAGCTCTATTTCCAGGTCAAGGTTACAGCCTAGCAATTGTAAAGTTCAATAAAATTCATTTTTAAGTTCACTCAGTTTTTACTATTAATGCTGATTGTTCTACATGCCTGCACACTTGTGACCTTTAACTCTCGAGTATGAATTTGAAACCTAACGTGCAGTTAATCAGAACTCTAGATATCGAGAATGATGATGTAGCAATGTTGAGCACATGAAGCCAATTAGACTTCCTGGTGTTTTCCCTAGCTAATTGCAGTGTTTGTGTATACACGAGACCCCTTCAAAATTTGGATCTTATTGTTACAGACTTGATCTGGATTAACGTGAAATCCAGATTTAAACAAAAATTACCATTTTGGCTATCACTCAATTTTCTAAATTTTTTGTATAGCAAATTATGCATGTTTCTGCATATTTAGACTTAGATATATAATGAATGATTTTGTGTATATAAATAATATAAAATATAAATTAAACATTAATTTTTTTTTTTGAAGCACTGGCTGACCTTGGTAACACAGTTAAACAGCAAAATATGGTTAATACTGTTATGCTACAGTATTTGGTAAACTTACACAGCAACTTTGAACTAGCCTTGAACTCCTCGATCATGGTTCATTGCATTCTTTCAGCTATAGACTGTAACTGTGCACCAACAGCAAGCCCCTGGCTACATTAGTGCATAAAGATTGGTAATCAACATCATCCAGATCCTCACATTGTAAAGTTTGTTATTGTTTTGTCACTTTCCATACCTCCACTGCTTTCCTTCACCTGCTTTTTTCTTGTCAAATTATTAATGTAGTACCAATGCCATTAACCTCTGTCGCCTGCTAGCTTCCCCAACCATGATTATATTTCTTAAACAATTCTGCCTTCTCATCCATGGTAAAGAAGTTCCTTCTTACCTTTTCCTGATGTACCAATACTACTTGTGCCAGATGACATGAGGCTTCAACTGGCAAATAATGATACGGTATATCCTAAGGATAGTTTGTGAAAATGCTTGAGTGATGAGAGATGTGGCTGCACTCACCCAAGGATAAACCACGGCTAGTATGCGTGGCCTCACAGTAGGTATCGATGCCACAGAAAGTCAAACTATTTTCGTACAATTATAGTGCCTGGGAGTACCTGTCTGGCATATTACCAGCAGGCCTTGGTAAATTACTGGCAGGCCCTTGCAGGTTTCTGACAAGGTCAATTATATATAAAAACAGCCTATTGAACCCACTCTCACCAATTGCAAGTTTGAAGGTGTTCATGACCTTTGCTACATTACAATAATCATTCTTACTGACTCTGCCATGCTGCCTGTTGGGTTAGCATGACTCAACAGGCCCTGAGGCCCTTGAATCTTATGACTTTAAATCCGAGTCACTAAATCTTATGACCCTGAATCCTGTGGGGTTTGTTCTCCATGGGTTCTGATCCTGCTTCTGAGGTGTAAGTGTACCAGCCAGCTGCCCTTTACAGGCTACATTTGCCGGAGTTTGGTGTTTGCAGCTTTGTGCTTAAATGGATGTCATTGGATTGCCCTGTATGTTTACGGACCTTGAATTAGAGGTGGTGTTGATCTCCACCTTGGCTTCTGGCTGCACTTCCTCTTTTGTCCCCTGCAAGTGTGGACAAAACATTTTATCACACAAAACTTTTATCTCGATTCTCTTTAGAAATTTTTTCAAGTTTGTTATAGGGGAAAACCTCTCTAGATTGGTTACAATCAAAACATGTTTAGCAGTAATTGTTTTATTCATAGCCATTACTTATTCTGCATGAGTTTATGAATAAAGTGGATATAAATGAGCTATTGGGGAGGAGGAAAATACTTAAATGAGTCACCTTCTAGAATGTTATGATGTCTGTTAATATAAATTACTGTTCTAGGTACACTCAAAAAACAACAATTTATTAGATTAGATAAAAGTAAACATTTTCCTATTTCCTTTTGAATATTGGTGTATGAGAGGTGGCCACCATGATGGCAGAAAGTGTTAAGGGGCATTGTCATCTCGGTTGCAACCAGAAGCTCTTGTTGCACTGTCTAGGATGTTAGCTGGCTATCCATTATTTTAGCCTTTTGGATCTTGTATACATTTGTATAATACTTACACGCCTTTAATAAAGTTATTGGAGCGCGGTTGTAAAAGAAATGCATTACGAGTGTATTCAACCGATTAACTTATTGAACTGTAATTTGTTATGTTCAAGGAAAGTAAATATATTCAATATTTGTGTTTAAAATGTAATATGAAAATATTAATAAGTTGAATACATTGGTGAAAATCATTCACTGTGCACTGATTTTGATCAATTAACACTGCCATACAAATTTACCAGTCTCTACTCTGAGGAGCATGAATGATGACCACATGGAGAATTACCCTTAGCTATTTAACCTTCGGAGAGCTCTGCAGCTTTGTGTTAAAAGGTATTAGACATTTGTTAAAGAATTTTTCATGTTGGTTTGTCAGTTTTAACGAGTGAGGCAGCATCCAGTTACACTAATCAAGACATGGCCAATGTGTGGAAATAATGAGGGTTGCCTAAGCAAGGATACCTATGAGATTAAATAGGAATGACAACAAATCATGAACAGAAACAACAGTACAAGACCAGAAATGAGGAAGTACTGGAGCAATAACTGAAAGGGCACCATGACAATGAATAATGTAAACAAGCAGATGGTTCTGCAATGTCACTAGGTCTATAGGAAACAAGTGTCAGTTTTCATCAAGCCCACAGTTGTATTATCTCTAACAAATTTCATGATAAATGAGAAAGATTGCCGGGAGAGAATAATTAATGGGTTGTTTTGTAAAATTTGATGTGATTCAAAAGGAAATAATCTAAAGTGCTTGAAACTGTCAGTTCTATATTTAAGTATTTATGAATTTTCATTAGTTACTGTATACTGTTGTTGCTATTATAAAACATATATCATGGATTTGTGCATTACTGTAAAACAAATTTTGATCATGGGTAGTGTTATTTCCCGATTGTTTGTGCCTCCAAAGTATAGAAAGTGGCTATTATTTCCCTCGCTCAAACTTTGCTTTCACCTTTGCCTCAGACAGCTTAGGGAAGATGTCTTGAAGGTTCCTGAAGGCTGCCAACTTAGGAAATAATGTTACAGCTGTAATAAGGATTTGGCATCCTTTAAGTACAGTACCTTCAAGATATCTAATAATAATAATAATAATAATTTTTATTTAGGTAAGGTACATACATACAATAAATTTTTACAAAGATTGGTTGACTTATAGGTAGAGCCTAAGTTGTATTGGGCAAAGGTCAAAGCATAAGGTATGAGGGGAATAGTGGCCATTTTCTGTTCTTTAGAGGCATAAACATTGAGAAAATAACACTTGCTACCCAGGAACAAAACTTGTATTACATTGTGTTACCCCTTTTCCATGGTGGGAGATAGGAGATGCATCACCAATTAAAGGTGTGGAGGGCTTGGGCATGAGTGGTGTTGGGCCCACAACCATGTGTGTTGTATGCTTGCTCTACCTAATTTAGTTCAGCTAAATAAAGTTGATTAGAAGTTCTGCCTCTTTAGGTATATTTACTCAGCACATCATTTCCCAGCATGGCAGCACTCCTTGCATCACTACTGTATTGCTTCATGTGTCTCACCCTCCTCACTCACACAACATTCCTTGCACAGCTCATCCTCTAAATAAAGGCCCAAAGTCCATTCCATGCACCTACCAAACCCCTGTTTATGAATGAAAAATGGTTTACACACGACTTACAACTTATGACGTCCGTACACTTCGCTGACGACTTTTGTTCGAACTGCAACGCTGTAAGTGCTTCTCACACATACTACAAATACAAATCATCAGCAAAAGAACCTAAACACCTAACCTACCTAGTGCCTAAATATGCACAATATGTAATGTACAATTATAATAATTTATGTTTAAGACAAGTTCTGTATTGAATGATCAAAATGTTGAAATTGATGAATGTCTTTTTGGGGTCGACCGCTGGATAGAATGGACTTTGGTCTGAGGTCAGGTCGCCTTGTACCACTCCCTGCACTGCTTCATGTATATCACACTATTCACAACACAGCACTCTTTGGTTACAACTCTGTGGTGCTTCTACATGTAGTAAATTACTCGCATGCTGAAATATTCATACTGTAAATAGCAATGCATGTAGATGAAGGATTACTTTGTGATATTTTTTAGTATTATTCCCATTAATTTTTTGTACATTGATGCTTAAATGTGATGTTTACATTGTAAGTTTTTTTTTAATATCTTTATTATTTGTGTTTTTATATACAGTATAGCACTATGATTTCCTCTACTGATGTAGAAAACCATGAAAGTGATGGTGAATGCCTTGTAAGTTTGTGAAATTATTTATTTTTGGTACATGCACAAAGTTTGTTACAACTTTACATACAGTAGTGAAAGTTGTGGTTATTGAACTGAAGGATTTTGATTGCTTCATGTATTTTTATATTTGGATCAAGTAACCAAGATATTTATATTTATTTGCTTGTCCAAGACAATTTACTTGGGTATAATTTTGCCTTTTATTATCCTCCCAACTTCTAGTTCATTCACATTTATTGTATGTAGTAATTAAATTGACAAATTTCTTGGATCTCCTTTTTGTACCTTTATAATATATATTCTAAATTTGTACTAATGGTTTAGAGTTTAGTTTTGACAGTACAATATTTTCTGAGCCAAGGCTCCCTCTGATACTTCCCGAGCCAAGAGTGTATTTGGTATACAGTGCCTGTAGGACTTGAGTTATCTGTCAGGCTTTCACTGACCATGTACCACACACTGACAAAGATCTTTATATACAAAAAAAAAATGTACTTCAGGGAAGGTGGACAGTGGTAAGTATAACCACCACAAACTTTGTTTGATACAAAAAGAGGAATCTATATCTACACTGTGGAAGGCTTCCTTAGTAGCTCTCCAGTTTGTTTTAATTAAATTTTAGTTTCACAATTATGCTTAGTGCCACCCTCATTGCATGTTTCCCGTTTTTTTTTTTTTTTTTTTTTTTTGCTCTGGCTAAGTGTCAAAGTTACTTTTCTTTGTGAGTTTTGCAACAAGAGGCAGATAGTTTATCGTACATCCTATACTCTTTCTGTGCACAGTAAAACAAGATGATTACATAGAACACACAAGACCTAGATGAGACCTTATTGGATGTTTGCCATTAGATTTTACAATTTATCCACCCACCATGTAAATAATTGCCCACCATTAATTGGTGGGTAACTGCCCACCAAATAGTCTCCATGGTGCAATGGTAAAACACTCGCCTGGGGCTTTGGCCTGGGTTCATATCCTGACCGGGGAGGATTGACCAGGCACCAATCCTTAACTGTAGCTTTTGTTCACTCAGCAGTGAATAGGTACCTGGTTGTTAAATGATTTTGTGGGTCGTATTCCGGGGATAATTAAGATTAAGGACCTGCCTGAAACACTATGCGTGTTAGTGGCTTTACAAGAATGAAACAACTCTTGTATATATAAAGAAGAAATATATTGATGGCTCCAATATGTATAACAAACATAATTGTAACACACTTCTTACAATGCATCTATTATGAATTGCAATACAGTAGCAGTATATTATATATTAGAGGTAAGTAATTTCGTTAATACTTTAAATAATTTTCAGTATTGGACATTACAGGATTACTGTTCATGATTTTAGTCAGACCAGCAACCAGGATGCCTGGTCAGAGACTAGACTACTGGGGCATTGATCCCGGGAATGTACAACAGATAGACACGACTTATACTTTCATCATATATATTTCCTTTATCTACTAGGAACAATAGGAACGGATACAGTGCAACAGTTTGCCACTTTGTTTAGATTTACTGTATATTGCAATTTTGTATGCCAATAGTTATCTGCTTCTTTAATGTCAACTTTCATTTGTCATTGTGGTTGACTCTTGCAGCACCCTCATGGCTCTGGAGTCATTTAATCCTTTGCATTGCGTGGTAGTTGAAAGTATACTGAGTATACTACTATATACAGTATACATAGTATACTACTATATACAGTATATGTAGTATACTACTATATACAGTATATGTAGTATACTATATACAGTATACGTAGTATACTACTATATACAGTATACGTAGTATACTACTATATACAGTATACGTAGTATACTACTATATACAGTATACTACTATATACAGTATACATAGTATACTACTATATACAGTATACGTAGAATACTGACTGCTTCTTACCTCGAGCAGGTATAAGACAGGAAAATTTTACTGAGGTCCTCCCCATCTACAGATCTCCAGTATCAGCTATTGATATTGATGGCTCCGAAGGGCCTCCACTTACGGGCTATTCATGCCCGTGCCATCTTTTAGGCCATCTTTATTAATCAATCAACAATCTGAGGTCCTGACCACATTGGAGTTACCTGAATTTTTATATATATATACAAGAGGTGTTACATTCTTGTACAGCCACTAGTATGCATATAGTTTCGTTTTACAACCAAGTACTCATTTTACTGTTGAGTTAAACAGAGGCTACAGTTAAAGATTTGCGCCCAGTAAATCCTTCCCGGCCAAGGATACGAATCTAGGACAAAGCGCTCGCGGAACGCCAGGCGAGTGTCTTACCAATACACCACGGATTTATGGACACCAGTGCTAAAGAGGGAAGGCAATGGGACTATCAGGAGAAAGCGCCAATATAGCTCTTGGAAGGGATCAAGATAAGGATTTGGAATGGGACGGAGGTAAGGAATAGTGTCTAACCACTTGGACGGTTGGGGATTGAACGCCGACCTGCATGAAGCGAGACCATCGGTCTACCATCCATTCCAAGTGGCTAGAGACCATCCATGCTTGCAATGTTTCCCGGAAGAGGGGCTCCTAATATGGATTTCTACCCAATTTTTCATTCTGCAATCATTGTCCATTGGCAGGGTTGTTGACTTGGTGCCTTCTGATAACTATCTACTTAGAGTCCATATCTCTGAATAACACAGTTTTCATGCAGTACTCCTCAGGTTAATTCGAGGAAATTCAGGTTTGAGACTGTAGGCCTTGAAAAAGTCTTGTTTGGCTTTTACATTGGCGACCACACCCACTTGAAGTTTGTTTCGTTCTGAAGTTTTGCGAGGGCAGCGGCGAGGGCAGGCAGAGTGAGGCAGAGCCCCATTGTGCGCCCGTATTTATACGGCCCCAAACTGCCCGCGCAACACCGCGGGACGCGCTGCGCAATTGTTTCTTTCTCCCCCGCCAGAAACATCCCCGCTTGCGATCAAGCAGTGACCATTTCTGGCCCCACTTCCCTTCTGTATATGCTGGGAGGAGACTATTTCGACCTTCGGGTAGATTCGAAGGTCATATTGAATGAATCTCTGTGTTTTTTTCTATTGAGTTTCGTTGAGATGTTGCTCATCATAATCATTATGCTCCAAATGTACTCACTAGAAAGAAGACGAGAGAGATATCAAATAATATACACCTGGAAGATACTGGAGGGCCAAGTACCAAATCTACACAGTAAAATAACAACGTACTGGAGTGAACGACATGGAAGAAAATGTAGAATAGAACCAATGAAGAGCAGAGGTGCCATAGGCACAATCAGAGAACACTGTATAAACATCAGAGGTCCGCGGTTGTTCAACGTCCTCCCAGCAAGCATAAGAAATATTGCCGGAACAACCGTGGACATTTTCAAGAGGAAACTAGATTTATTCCTCCAAGGAGTGCCGGACCAACCGGGCTGTGGTGGGTATGTGGGCCTGCGGGCCGCTTCAAGCAACAGCCTGGTGGACCAAACTCTCACAAGTCGAGCCTGGCCTCGGGCCGGGCTTGGGGAGTAGAAGAACTCCCAGAACCCCATCAACCAGGTATGCTCTCTTTGGAGCTTCTCCTGCTGCAGGAGTGTGGAAGATGAGGTATACACGGTGGATGTAGTGAGATAAGGTTTACCTGAAATTACCTGAGGGCCACTAATACACTTGTGACCTCGACGACGACAGGACGCCGACGGCTTGTCGAAGGTCAACCCATTTGCCCAGATGATTTCTTCGAGCTGGATTTTAAAATTTAATTGCTTTGGTATTTGCGGATTCAATGGGTTTAGACAGTATGGCTATATAACACGTGAGACGAGGTCAACGCAAGTGTTGCATGAAGAGGTACAAATGATGCAGGATTAAGATAGGCGTGGGAGGTGAACAGGCACGGTGAGCGTGGGAGGTAATATAATTCGCCACCAAGCCTATAAGACAGGCACGGTGAGCGTGGGAGGTAATATAATTCGCCACCAAGCCTATAAGACAGGCACGGTGGGCGTGGGTGGCGAGATATGCACGGTAGGCTTGGGTGACGAGACAGGCACCGTGGGTGGCGAGACAGGCACGGTGGGCGTAGGTGGCGAGATAGGCACGGTGGGCGTGGGTGGCGAGACAGGCACGGTGGGCGTGGGTGGCGAGACAGGCACGGTGGGCGTAGGTGGCGAGACAGGCACGGTGGGCGTGGGTGGCGAGACAGGCACGGTGGGCGTGGGTGGCGAGACAGGCACGGTGGGCGTGGGTGGCGAGACAGGCACGGTGGGCGTGGGTGGCGAGACAGGCACGGTGGGCGTGATGACAGAGGAGACGATGCCTAGGCCCTAAGCACCACCTGATCCACCGCTACCGGCCAAGTTACTAGCGCATCCTCCATCAGTAGCCGCCCTCCGCGTCTTGCACGTCAATCCAGGTAATCTGAAAAAGCAGAAATGAGTAAGAGGAGCCTGGGCGAGGGTGTTGTACAGAGAGAAGAGCGGCAGGAACGCTCCAGGTTTCCAGATGTTTTCATGTTTCCGGGAGGCGGAGTGCGCATGCGCCGCAATGGCTCACCTGTGGCGTCAATGAGGATTGTTTACGGATAAAATCAACTATTTCCGTCGATGTCCTGGTCCGCCATTTACTTTCTGTTTATTTACAAAGTTAACTGTATTCGAGAGCGATAAGATATTCAAATACTTTGCGGCTATGTTACCAAATAAAGCGAGATCAATTGGCTTTATGGTGGTACTTCCATGTGTGGTTCCGGCCAACAGGTACCTGTGGGATGCCGCTGCTCGGCCAACAGGTCGTGTCAGTGGTGTCTCTGACAGTGTTGTGGTGACGTGCGCGTCCATCCTCCGCTGCCCTCGGATTATTTTTTTTTCCTTTTAGAAGTGTGATAGTGGTGCAGTTCATGATCGGTAGAGGCGTGGTGTGGTGAGGGAGGACCCGTCGGCGCTCGTCACCCACCCCACACAGGTAAGGCGCCCCCGGCCCTCCTAAGGCAGCTTACAGACAGTTACTTGACCCTTGCTGCCAAGCCCTGACACACCTCCGTGGCTCCCACCGCAACACCCACACAAATACAACACTCCCACATTAACACACACACACCAACAGACTCCCACAGCAATTGTACTAACAAAAGCCTACAATAATCCCACACCAGTAAGACAATCCTCCGTCAGTTTAAGAAAAATCACACCAACACAATCAACCTACAACAGAACAGTCCTACCCAAGCCCCACGCCCACCCAGTACACTCAACGCCCTTGTACAGTCCACACCAGTCCTATACAATCCCACACCAGCCCTATGCAATCCCACACCAGCCTTAAGCAATCCCACACCAGCCTTAAGCAATCCCACACCAGCCTTAAGCAATCCCACACCAGCCTTAAGCAATCCCACACCAGCCTTAAGCAACCCCACACCAGCCCTAAGCAACCCCACACCAGCCCTAAGCAACCCCACACCAGCCCTAAGCAACCCCACACCAGCCCTAAGCAACCCCACACCAGCCCTAAGCAACCCCACACCAGCCCTAAGCAACCCCACACCAGCCCTAAGCAACCCCACACCAGCCCTAAGCAATCCCAAACCAACGATTGAGAACCAAAGGGCTACTAACACTGCAAACCATATATGACAGGCTGATATCATGGAAACCTAAAAATATTGAATAATCTTGGGGCTATTAATCCAGACCACTTGTGTAAAAAGCCACATATAATGCCTGCAAGGGACAGCAGCTTCAAGCTCAATAAGCCACATTGTAGGACAGAAAACAGAAAATGCTTTCATTACCCCATAAGGTTTTAAAGCCATGGAACCGCCTACCCGCCAAAGCCGTATATGTCAAATCACTGCTGGATTTCAAAATCCAGCTCGACAAAATTATTGGGACAAATGGGGGACCTTCGACAAGCGGCCGGCTTCCTTATAGAAGCCATTATATATAATATATATTATCTAGCTTGATGTATCGATGTCCCGCAAGGTGTTGTCCCTTATAACAGGTGTGCTGCTACCCCTAGTTGCAGGTGTAGTGTGTTACTGTTACCCCCCCCCCCCCTAGTGGCAGGTGTGGTGTAGTGTTCCTGCTACCCCCCGTGGTGGCAGGTGTGGTGTAGTGTTCCTGCTACCCCCCGTGGTGGCAGGTGTGGTGTAGTGTTCCTTTTACCCCCCTAGTGGCAGGTGTGGTGTAGTGTTCCTGCTACCCCCCTAGTGGCAGGTGTGGTGTAGTGTTCCTGCTACCCCCCTAGTGGCAGGTGTGGTGTAGTGTTCCTGCTACCCTCCTAGTGGCAGGTGTGGTGTAGTGTTTCTGCCACCACCCCTTTATCTTGAGATTATCTTGAGATGATTTCGGGGCTTTAGTGTCCCCGCGGCCCGGTCATCGACCAGGCCTCCACCCCCAGGAAGCAGCCCGTGACAGCTGACTAACACCCAGGTACCTATTTACTGCTAGGTAACAGGGGCATTCAGGGTGAAAGAAACTTTGCCCATTGTTTCTGCCTCGTGCGGGAATCGAACCCGCGCCACAGAATTACGAGTCCTGCGCGCTATCCACCAGGCTACGAGGCCCCTTGCCCCTAGTGGCAAGTGTGGTATATAGTGTTCCTGCTGCCCCCCAAAGTGGCAGGTGTGGTGTAGTATTCCTGTTACCCCCCCCCAGTGGCAGGTGTGGTGCAGTGTTGCTGTTACTCCCCTAGTGGCAGGTGTGGTATAGTGTTCCAGCTACCCCCCCCCGGTGGCAGGTGTGGTATAGTGTTCCAGCTACCCCCCCCCTAGTGGCAGGTGTGGTGCAGTGTTGCTGCTACCCCCCCTAGTGGCAGGTGTGGTGCAGTGTTGCTGCTACCCCCCCCCCTAGTGGCAGGTGTGGTGCAGTGTTGCTGCTACCCCCCCTAGTGGCAGGTGTGGTATAGTGTTCCAGCTACCCCCCCTAGTGGCAGGTATGGTATAGTGTTCCAGCAACCCCCCCTAGTGGCAGGTGTGGTGTAGTGTTCCAGCTACCCCCCTAGTGGCAGGTGTGGTGCAGTGTTCCTGCTACCCCCCCTAGTGGCAGGTGTGGTGTAGTGTTCCAGCTACCCCCCCTAGTGGCAGGTGTGGTATAGTGATCCTACTACGCCCCCTAGTGGCAGGTGTGGTGTAGTGTTCCAGCTACCCCCCACTAGTAGCAGGTGTGGTATAGTGTTGCTGCTACCCCCCCTAGTGGCAGGTGTGGTGCAGTGTTCCTGCTACCCCCCCTAGTGGCAGGTGTGGTATAGTGTTGCTGCTACCCCCCTAGTGGCAGGTGTGGTGTAGTGTTCCTGCTACCCCCCCCCCTTAATGGCAGGTGTGGTGGTGTTCCTGCTACCCCGCCCCCCTAGTGGCAGGTGTGGTGCAGTGTTCCTGCTACCCCCCTAGTGGCAGGTGTGGTATAGTGTTGCTGCTACCCCCCCTAGTGGCAGGTGTGGTGCAGTGTTCCTGCTACCCCCCCTAGTGGCAGGTGTGGTATAGTGTTGCTGCTACCCCCCTAGTGGCAGGTGTGGTGTAGTGTTCCTGCTACCCCCCTTAGTGGCAGGTGGGCAGGTGTGGTGTAGTGTTCCAGCTACCCCCCCTAGTGGCAGGTGTGGTGCAGTGTTCCTGCTACCCCCCCTAGTGGCAGGTGTGGTGTAGTGTTCCAGCTACCCCCCCTAGTGGCAGGTGTGGTATAGTGATCCTACTACGCCCCCTAGTGGCAGGTGTGGTGTAGTGTTCCAGCTACCCCCCACTAGTAGCAGGTGTGGTATAGTGTTGCTGCTACCCCCCCTAGTGGCAGGTGTGGTGCAGTGTTCCTGCTACCCCCCCTAGTGGCAGGTGTGGTATAGTGTTGCTGCTACCCCCCTAGTGGCAGGTGTGGTGTAGTGTTCCTGCTACCCCCCCCCCCTTAATGGCAGGTGTGGTGGTGTTCCTGCTACCCCGCCCCCCTAGTGGCAGGTGTGGTGGTGTTCCTGCTACCCCCCCTAGTGGCAGGTGTGGTGGTGTTCCTGCTACCCCCCCTAGTGGCAGGTGTGGTGGTGTTCCTGCTACCCCCCCTAGTGGCAGGTGTGGTGGTGTTCCTGCTACCCCTCATAGTGGCAGGTGTGCAGTGTTCCTGCTACCCCCCCCCCCCTAGTGGCAGGTGTTCATCATACTCCCCAATGTGTGGCAGGTCCAGCAGACAATAACAGGTGTCGTGTTCACTGTCCCGCCTCCGTGGCTTCAGCGCCATGTCCACATACACCTGTCCTCCCTCTTTTTTTTCTTTAGTTTATACTGGCCTAGAAAATCGCTCGAGTTCACGGTCGAATAACACGTTTTTTGTGCGGCTTTTCATGCCGCAACTGGTCTGAATGTCAGTTTGTGTATCCGGTTTATTGTTAACATCTCTCTCCGTCTCTCTTTGTTTACAAGTCGGTAGGCTTTTTATATTACATCATTTAGATAGGCCTGCTGATTGTTCCCGATAGGAACAATAAGTGTGGGAGCGCGTCAGTCCCCTTATTGTGTGCGCGCGCGCGTCAGACTAGTTATTGTGTCTGTGTGCGCGCGTGCGTCAATCTTCTTATTGCGTCTGTGTGCGCGCGCGCGCGCGCGTCAGACCCGTTATTGCGTCTGTGTGCGCGCGTCAGTCCCGTTATTGCGTCTGTGTGCGCGCGTCAGTCCCGTTATTGCGTCTGCGTGCGCGCGTCAGTCCCGTTATTGCGTCTGCGTGCGCGCGTCAGTCCCGTTATTGCGTCTGCGTGCGCGCGTCAGTCCCGTTATTGCGTCTGCGTGCGCGCGTCAGTCCCGTTATTGCGTCTGCGTGCGCGCGTCAGTCCCGTTATTGCGTCTGTGTGCGCGCGTCAGTCCCGTTATTGCGTCTGTGTGCGCGCGTCAGTCCCGTTATTGCGTCTGTGTGCGCGCGTCAGACCCGTTATTGCGTCTGTGTGCGCGCGTCAGTCCCGTTATTGCGTCTGTGTGCACGGGCCAGTCCCGTTATTGCGTCTGCGCGCGTCAGTCCCGTTATTGCGTCTTGGCGTGTGAACGCGTCAGTCCCATGTGATGTTAGGTGTGTCGCAGATTCTTGACACTGTTATTGTTCACTCTCACAGATCCACCAACATGTCCGGTGAAAGTTCAAAGGTTTGTCAGGCGACAGATGCCTGTGCTGAAAGGCGCCAGGCGGAGGGGTGCTGGGTCACCATATGTATACTGTGTCAATTGCATGTATACCATGTGACTTCGTATGTATACCATGTAACTTAGTATCTAATATAAGAGAATGGACCATTCATTAACACTAGCATGGATATTCTTACTTCACGAACCATACGAGAACTCGTGGAAGGATAAAGGAGCTCCAATAGTACAGAGGAATAGGCACAGTACCTGTATTGAGCACGACGGCACCACTCCCGTGCCTGGTAAGTCCACTACGGGCTCACCATAGCCCGTGCTACTTGGAATCTGTTCCGAGTAGGTGAATCTATAACAACAACAACAACCAGTATTGAGAGTGGATGACAGACCGTAAATTCTCACCGGAGCCTACTCCGTAATATGTAGTGTGTGGCCAGGTAGCCAGGAAAATGCTCTCGTGGGCCTAGATTGTGAAAACTTGGGAACACAAGTAAATATTATCAAGCAAAGCATCATCTCTTGTGGTCCAGTTCTTGAAACCATTGTCGATATAAACATTAAACCATGTAACTAGCTTATCAAGACTGTAACATGCCTAGCCGGTTCAATTTCGGGGTTTTAGTTCCTGAGGCAATTATGTGCCTCTAACTTTTTTCCCGCTACTGAGTGATGGGAAGTAACTATCCGTCTAATGATATACGCGAACTATATAACCTGTACCTGGATTATACCTGGATAGTGTTCTGGGAGTTATTCCCCAAGCTCTTATTTTGTTCTTAACACTTATCCTATACAATAGCAGCCAAATATATTGGGCTATAAGAGAAACAGCATTCACTGTATTACACTTACACAGGCCCTATTATACAGGCCGGTGGCAGAGCGGACAGCATGCTGGATGTGTGATCCTGTGGTCCCGGGTTCGATTCGGGCGCCGGCGAGAAACAATGGGCAGAGTTTCTTTCACCCTAATGCCCCTGTTACCTAGTAGTAAATAGGTACCTGGGAGTTAGACAGCTGTCATGGGGCTGCTTCCTTGGGTGTGTGTGTGGTGTGGGGGAAAAAAACAGTAACAGTTGATTGACGGTTGAGAGGCGGGCCGAAAGAGCAGAGCTCAACCCCCGCAAGCACAACTAGGTGAATACTTGATACACAATTCGGGAATAATCAGTACAGGAGCATTTTAAATTTCTTGTTACAGCTTGTAGGAGAATTCTAGAAAAAATCCAACTATCTCTTAGAAAATCTGAAATTAATACTACTCTTTGGGTTACCTGTAACACTAAATAGTCCTGTTTCAAAAATCCGGACTTGCTACAACACAGTGAGTGTCCTGCCTAGACTCACTAGACCTTAACACAAGGATCTCTGGTCACCTGAGAAACAATTGCCTTGTACATCACACCACAGGGAAGATAGTGAGAAATAAAATGTAAATTGTGGTTCTGCTTTTATTTCGTAGCCTCGGCAGTTTGCAGGTGTGTCTGACCGCCCATCGTATGTTCTGAAGTGCTTGGCACTGGCTATCCGTAGGTTGATTGTCTCCCATTTTCATCCTCTGTGTGGAATGAAACTGCAAGTGTCCCAAGATAGGACGTGTCGGACCTGTAATTACCTAAGTGTAGTTACAGGATGAGAGCTACGCTCGTGGTGTCCCGTCTTCCCAGCACTCTTTCATATAACGCTTTGAAATTACTAACGGTTTTGGCCTCCACCACCTTCTCCCCTAACTTCTTCCAACCGTCTACCACTCTGTTTACAAAAGTGATTTTTCTTGTATTCCTCCGGCAGCTTTGTTTCGTTAGTTTAAATCTATGTTGACCAGACCACACACTACAAAGTGAAGGGACGACGACGTTTCGGTCCGTCCTGGACTATTCTCAAGTCGATTGTGACGACACAATTGACTTAAGAATGATCCAGGACGAACCGAAACGTCGTCGTCCCTTCACTTTCTAGTGTGTGGTCTGGTCTTCAGCCACGTTATTGTGACTCATCGCCTGCATTTAAATCTGTGACTTCTTGTTCTTGAAGTTCCGGGTCTCAAGAATTCTTCCCTATCAATTTTATCGATTCCTGCTATTATTTTGTACGGAGTGATCATGTCGCCTCTTTTTCTTCTATCTTCTAGTTTTTGCATATTTAATGCCTCTAACCTCTCCTCGTAGTTCTTGTTCTTCAGTTCTAGGAGCCACTTAGTAGCATGACTTTGCACCTTTTCCAGTTTGTTGATGTGCTTAAGATATCGGCACCATACAACCGCTGCATACTCGAGCTTTGATCTAACCAAAGTCGTGAACAATTTCTTTAGTGTTTCTCCATCTATGTATTTAAAAGCAATTCTGAAGTTAGAAAGCGTAGCATAGGCTCCTCGCACAATGTTCTTAATATGGTCCTCAGGTGACAGTTTTCTATCTATAACCACCTCTAGATCCCTTTCTTTGTCAGAATTTTTTTTTAAAGATTTCTCACATAATTTATAGGTTGTGTGGGGTCTGTTCTCCAATTCTACACTCCATAACATGGCATTTATTCACATAATATTCTATTTGCCAAGTGTTGCTCCATATACTTATTTTGTCCAGGTCTTCTTGAAGGGCATGACAATCATCTAGGTTTCTTATCTTCCCTATTATCTTAGCATCATCAGCAAACATGTTCATATAATTCTGAATTCCAACTGGTAGATCGTTTATGTAGACAATGAACATTACCGGTGCAAGAACTGAACCCTGTGGTACTCCACTCGTGACATTCCTCCAATCCGATCAAATCAAACATTACCTCTGATTACGGCCCTCATTTTTCTGTCGGTTAGGAAATTTTTCATCCATGTCATCCCTCCAATATGTTTCCAGTTTCCAGAACAACCTCTTGTGTGGAACTATGTCGAAAGTCTTTTTTAGGTCTAGATAGATGCAGTCAACCCAACCATCTTTTTCCTGTAAAATTTCTGTGGCTCGATCATAGAAGTTGAGTAAGTTCGTTACACAGGATCTTCCAGATCGAAAACCATACTGTCTGTCTGATATTGTATCATTTTTCTCCAGGTGTTCTACCCATTTAGTTTTAACTACAACTCCTGTACACAGGGATGCTTGAAAAATCAGTCGAAGTGGAATGCTGAACTCAAGTGCACATTCTCTCAGAACCCATGGTGAAACTCCATCTGGACCAACTGCTTTGTTCTTACTTAGCTCCTTGAGCATTTTTTCCACTTTGTCTCTAGACACCTCTATGTACTCTGTTCTCTGGAATTCTTATTGTGTCTGGTTCCCTGAAGATTTCATTTTGTACAAACACACTTTGGAACTTTTCGTTTAATGTTTCACATATTTCCTTTTCATTTTCCGTGAATCTATTTCCCATTTTCAACCTAAGAATATTATCCTTTACCTGCAATTTGTTGTTTATGAATTTATAGAATAGACCTGGTTCTGTTTTACATTTGTCTGCAATCCCTTTTTCAAAATGTCTTTCTGCCTCTCTCCTCACTGCCGTGTAGTTGTTTCTCGCATCTTTGTATCGCTGGTATGTTTGGGGGTTTGGCCTCTTCCTGTATTGATTCCATTTTTGTGTCTTTTGGTCTCTGGCCCTCTCGCAATTTCTATTGAACCAATCCTGTTTCCTAGTTCTGCATCTCTGTTTTGGTATAAATTTTTTTGTGCTTTTATCATTTTTTGTGCTTTTTTTTGTGCTTATTTTTTTTTGTGCTTTTTTGGTCGGGGTGGGGTGTGGGGGGGGGGAGGAATGGTGCCCAACAACTTGGGTGGTCGGGGATGGAACGCCGACCTGCATGAAGAGAGACCGGCGCTCTACTGTCCATTTCAAGTAGTTGGAGGCCCCTGTGTGGGAGGTGGTGTGTGTGTGTGGTTGCGGGGGTGCGGGTGGGGTGAGGTTGGGTTGGGGGGGAGGGGGGGTGGAGGGGGTGCGGGTGGGGGAGGGGGGGGTGGAGGGGGTGCGGGTGGGGGAGGGGGGGGGGTGGAGGGGGTGCGGGAGGGGAGGGGGGGGGTGCGTGTTGAGAGGGATCAGTATTGACGTGTGTGAGGGGCCCTTCACACACGTGCCCAGGGGACGCACGGTTCTTATACTTCTAATAATTGTTTTAGACGTTACTACATGTGTTATTGTTGGTAAGCCCTCGTTGATGTTACTGGTGGTGGTATATGTAATTGTGCAGGTGGTATGAGGGTGACGCTGGCGTTACCAGGGTGGTGGTGATGTTGCCAGGGTGGGGTCAACACCTCACATCTCACCACTCTCACCACACAATGTTCTCCGTAAACTATATAATAACTCCCGTCCCAGGAGAGTATCTTGAGGTTATCTTGAGATGATTTCGGGGCTTTTTACTGTCCCCGCGGCCCGGTCCTCGACCAGGCCTCCACCCCCAGGAAGCAGCCCGTGACAGCTGACTAACACCCAGGTACCTATTTTACTGCTAGGTAACAGGGGCATAGGGTGAAAGAAACTCTGCCCAATGTTTCTCGTCGGCGCCTGGGATTGAACCCAGGACCACAAGATCACAAGTCCAGCGTGCTGTCCGCTCGGCCGACCGGCTCCCTAAGTACACCGTAGTTACAGCCCCGCTTCTGTGCCAGGTAAGTCCACTACGGGCTCACCATAGCCCGTGCTACCTTGGAACTTTTGTTCTAAGTAGCTGAATCTAAAACAACAGGAGAGTATCACAGTAATAATTGACCAGCCAGCTTGGCCGAATATGAGGTTGCCATGACGAGGGAGTTAATATTTGTGTGAGAAAGAATGTCAGTCTCGTCGAGGATAGAGGTCAGATGTTTGGGGCTAGCCTCATTAAACTTGGTAAGATTAATGGGGATTTTTATCCATCGTGTCAGAGTCGGGGTCTGCCCAGTGCCCCTCCTATCAACATCAGAGGCCCGAGACTCAACACGCTTCCGCTACACATAAGGGGCATAACTGGCAAACCCCACACAGTGTTCAAGAGAGAACTGGATAAGCACCTCCAAAGGATACCTGATCAACCAGGCTGTGACTCATACGTCAGGCTACGAGCAGCCGCGTCCAACAGCCTGGTTGATCAGTCCAGCAACCAGGAGGCCTGGTCGACGACCGGGCCGCGGGGACGCTAAGCCCCGGAAGCACCTCAAGGTAACCTCCTATACGACGTCTGTGGATATGAAGTGTTCAGTCCCGAGTCCGTAGACTTTAGTGTTTGAGTCGGAGTTTGCCAGTGCAGACTACTGATCACATGCCTCTGTATGACTAACCATCCTGTGTGATGGGGATTTTAGCATCAAGTAGGCCTTTTTGAAGGCCTTTTTGACACACACTGTACTCCCCTTCATATAGTATAGGGTAGCTGCACAAATGCAGATGTACCTAATGTATTAATTCAAAAAGAAGAAAGAGTTGCATTCTATGAGCAACAATTTGGTTAGTGATGGAGATAATGAATAGGGAAAATGGTTAGTGATGCTGGGAGACGGTGGGTGGGGAGTGGTGAGAGATGGGATGGGTGTGAGGGAGAGGGAGATGGGAAGGCTACTTGGCAAGAGGGTATGGGTGGTGAGGGGAAGGGAAATGGGGAGGGGGGGGGGGGGTTGGAAGAGACGGGGGGAGGGTGGCGAGTCTGAAGCCGGGGAGGTTAATTTTAATAAATTTTTCCCTGAGGGACGAGTTTATTGGGCAGCGCCACTCGTCTTGTGGCGAGACATCGCCATAGCAGCATGTACAACACCCCTCAGTAGGAAGAACCCTTCCCCCTGGGTTGTTCATCCTGTCACTTTTATCCAGACACAGCTGGGACTTGCTTAACTGTCTCAAGTGAACAGCTTCTCAAACAAAAATATTAACTTAGTCCTTAAAGTCTTACATTATCTTGCGGGTGCAAAATGGTGGAATTTATTAACAGTATCTATATTTGACAAATAGTATTTTCCTAACTCAAACAATGTGGGGTTTGTTATTCTACACACATTTCCAATGACTCTTAGATGTTCACATTCTCTCAGGTTGTGGTCAAGGCGGTGTCAGTCACTCTCACCACAGATTCTGCAACTCCTCTACTAAACTGTTGTTTCCATTCCGAATCTCCATGGATATTTGTATCAAAGACTGATTCTTGCTATTAGTGATTCTCTCCCTCAGCCACCTCCTCTTCGTCCATAATGATTGGGATTGCCGCTGCAACCACATTGTACCATTGTACAGATTCACTGGTTTGTTCTTCTATCCTCCTTTCCTAAGTTACTTTGTCACGGTGATGTTGCCTGACAATACCTGTAATTTGTAGAAAAGTCTTGGGTATGAAGTATTCAATATGGTCTCCTTCAGCAGCCAGCACATCTACTCGTTCATTCCCACATATTCCAACATGGGAGGGGATCCACAGAAACTTGACGACGCTTCCCTGCTTGGTTAGTACTCTCACAACTCTCTTGATTTCAGCGACTATCGCAAGATTTTCTGCCCGATTTTTATCGAGGCTTTGTAGCGCTGCTTGTGAATCAGTGCAGATCACTGCACCATTAATCTTTCATTCAAGGAATCTTGACGCCAATAACAATGGCAGTGAGTTCTGCTTGTGTTGAAAAGGCATAGTTCTCAATACGTGCTTTTTCTTCATTTGTGTGGGCGGGGCCTGTGTACAGGGTGGGCCCGGTACCCCTAGGAACCCCTTATAGTGTAATATGGATGTCGCACTGCATCTGCCTCTCCTCGGCATTCTCGTTGATGCTCTGAATCACTACAAGGTGATTCCGAGGATGAACGACCCGGCGTCTCGGGTTCTGACCAGGCCGCCTGTTTGGTGGCTTGGTTAATCAGGCTGTTGGGCACGGCTGCTCACAGCCTGACCTGCTAATCACAGCCTGGTTGAGCAGGTATTCTTTAGAGGTGTTTGTCGAGTTCTCTCTTGAACATCGTGAGAGGTCGCCTAACAGATTTTGAAATTCCCGAATATATGATTAATTAATGTCCCCATTAATTACTGCAGTGATTAGGAAACATTATTCCAGAAGTGCGTCATCCACAATGTTAAAGCCGGGACATTGTTGCCACAACACAATCACCTATTTGAACTATTATATGTCCCTCTGTCATTGAGCTTCGTATGACACAATGAAATCCCCAACACAGTGTATTAAAACAAGTCCATTCAATAACTTAATGTTAAGCAAACACGCGTGCACCTGTGAACCTTTCTCTTTCAAACTGAATTGTGTTCCATTTTGGGATCTCTGTGTTAGCTGCATTTTACCCAATATATATCATGCCAAATCCTTAACGATAACATTTATCAAAGTTAATTTTATTTTCACGACCAATATACATCGGAATCTGGCGAGACATCCGTCTGGCGTCGATCTGTCCTCATTGGAGATAGTTACATCTAGACGGGTAATTTAGCTGCGACCTGTGTTCTGTACTCTGGTAGATAAGTGTATTGAATCTCTCGTGATCGTGGGGCTGTCCGACATCATTTTGTCTAAGACCTCTCGCTGATCGGCGTAATTAGCGCACGACTGCGGTCCAGAAAATAGGGTGGTATTGGACAACTCCGGCGGTGGTGGTGGTGGTGGTAGCTACAGCACTGGTGGTAGTGCTGTAGTGTTAGTAGAATTAGGCTCAAATGTTTACCTTTTATTGTAAATGTTCTTGCCGATATGTAGGGCAGTCTAGTACCATCCCCCCCATAGCACACACCCCCCTCCCCCCCCTCAGCACACCCCCTTCCTCCCCCTCAGCACACCCCCCTTCCTCCCTCCCTCAGCACACCCCCCTTCCTCCCTCCCTCAGCACACCCCCCTTCCTCCCTCTTTCAGCACACCCCCCTTCCTCCCTCCCTCAGCACACCCCCCTTCCTCCCTCCCTCAGCACACCCCCCTTCCTCCCTCCCTCAGCACACCCCCCTTCCTCCCTCCCTCAGCACACCCCCTTCCTCCCTCCCTCAGCACACACACACACCTCAGCACACACACCTGAGCACTTGCCTCTGCCGTCAGCACTGAGCCCTGCCTCTCTCCCTGACAGCATGCCAGCCACGATGATGAACCTGTACGAGAACGCGTGTCTGCGGTGCGGCCAGACGGTGTACCAGGTGGACCGCATCGGTCCGCTCAAAGACTTCAGCTTCTTCCACACTGGCTGCTTCAAGTGCCAAGTCTGCAACTCCAAGCTCACGCTCAAGACCTACTGCAACAACCAGAACGACCAGGTCAGTGGGTACGGGGGTTCGACATCCACAGCAGGCTGGATACAACGACCAGGCTGACCGGCTATGTTGGCAAGGGTAGAGAGGATGCAACTGCCAGGTTTGTGGGCAGCGAGAGTGGTATAGGTAACTGAATTGAGTGAAGGAGAGGGAGATAGGATGGAAGGAAGAGAAAGGGAAGGATGAGGGTGGTGGTGATTGAAGGAGGCGACGGTAAAGTGTGCAAGTGCTTACGGTTGAAGGAATGATGGGAAAGACATTAGAAAAGTTGCTATGGCGATTGAAGGGAGGGAAGTTCATTGAAGTTCATAGCGTTGTTTGGAAACCTTTTTGACCAAAGGGCTTGATAAGGGGACGATGGGAGAGAGGGAACTAAAGATTTATGATGGGGGCAAGGTGGTGGTGATGGTAGGTAACGTTTATTAGGAGAGGGGAAACTGTGTGTGTGTGAGGTGAGTGGTCAGGTTGTGTGGGGTTTGGTACTGGCAGACCAGCGGATTGGTCGGGTTACACTGTGGTGTTGACATCAGTCATGCACAGCTTGACGCATGCCACCCACTCCTCTGACACACCCACCCACCCGACACACACACAGCCACCCACCCGACACACACACACAGCCACCCACCCGACACACACACACAGCCACCCACCCGACACACACACACAGCCACCCACCCGACACACACACACAGCCACCCACCCGACACACACACACAGCCACCCACCCGACACACACACACAGCCACCCACCCGACACACACACACAGCCACCCACCCGACACACACACACAGCCACCCACCCGACACACACACACAGCCACCCACCCGACACACACACACAGCCACCCACCCGACACACACACACACACAGCCACCCACCCGACACACACACACACACAGCCACCCACCCGACACACACACACACACAGCCACCCACCCGACACACACACACACAGCCACCCACCCGACACACACACACACAGCCACCCACCCGACACACACACACACAGCCACCCACCCGACACACACACACACAGCCACCCACCCGACACACACACACACAGCCACCCACCCGACACACACACACACAGCCACCCACCCGACACACACACACACAGCCACCCACCCGACACACACACACACAGCCACCCACCCGACACACACACACACACAGCCACCCACCCGACACACACACACACACAGCCACCCACCCGACACACACACACACACACAGCCACCCACCCGACACACACACACACACACACACACACACACACACACACACAGCCACCCACCCGACACACACACACACACACACACACACAGCCACCCACCCGACACACACACACACACACACACACACACACACACAGCCACCCACCCGACACACACACACACACACAGCCACCCACCCGACACACACACAGCCACCCACCCGACACACACACACACACACACACAGCCACCCACCCGAACCACACACACACACACAGCCACCCACCCGAACCACACACACGCACACACACACAGCCACCCACCCGACACACACACACACAGCCACCCACCCGAACCACACACACACACACACACACACACACACACACACACACAGCCACCCACCCGACACACACACACACAGCCACCCACCCGAACCACACACACACACAGCCACCCACCCGAACCACACACACACACACACACACACACACACACACACACACACACACACACACACAGCCACCCACCCGACACACACACACACACACACACACACACACACACACACACACACACACACACACACAGCCACCCACCCGACACACACACAGCCACCCACCCGACACACACACACACACACACACAGCCACCCACCCGAACCACACACACACACACAGCCACCCACCCGAACCACACACACGCACACACACACAGCCACCCACCCGACACACACACACACAGCCACCCACCCGAACCACACACACACACACACAGCCACCCACCCGACACACACACACACAGCCACCCACCCGAACCACACACACACACAGCCACCCACCCGAACCCCCCACACACACACACACACACACAGCCACCCACCCGACACACACACACACACACACACACACACACACACACACACACACACACACACTAAGACTTGTTGAGCACCTGGAGAGCATTGGGTTTGTAAACAAGCACCAACATGGGTTCTGGACAGGGAAATCATGCCTAACAAACCTTTTAGAATTCTATGATAAAGTAACAAGGATAAGGCAGGACAGAGAAGGCTGGGCAGACTGCATATTTCTTGACTGCCAAAAGGCCTTTGATACGGTACCGCACATGAGACTGCTATACAAACTTGAGAGGCAGGCAGGAGTAAGCGGAAAGGCCCTAGTATGGGTGAAGAACTACCTAACAGGAAGGAGCCAGAGGGTAATGGTAAGGGGCGAAAAGTCGGACTGGCGAACAGTAACAAGTGGAGTACCTCAAGGATCGGTGCTGGGACCAATCCTCTTTCTAATTTACGTAAATGATATGTTTACAGGAGTGGAATCATACATGTCAATGTTTGCAGATGACGCAAAATTAATGAGAAGAGTTGTGACAGACGAGGATTGTAGGATCCTCCAAGAGGACTTAAACAGGCTGCAGAGATGGTCAGGGAAATGGCTACTGGAGTTTAACACCAGTAAATGTAAAGTTATGGAAATGGGATCAGGTGACAGGAGACCAAAGGGACAGTACACAATGAAGGGGAACAGCCTACCTGTAACGATTCGAGAAAGAGACCTGGGAGTGGATGTGACACCTAATCTAACTCCTGAGGCACATATAAATAGGATAACGACAGCAGCGTACTCTACACTGGCGAAAATTAGAACTTCATTCAGAAACCTAAATGAGGAAGCTTTTAGGGCGCTTTACACTGCCTACGTGAGACCCGTCTTAGAGTATGCCGCGCCATCATGGAGCCCC
The DNA here is from genome assembly GCF_040958095.1 of Procambarus clarkii. Lineage (NCBI taxonomy): Eukaryota > Metazoa > Arthropoda > Malacostraca > Decapoda > Cambaridae > Procambarus > Procambarus clarkii. The sequence goes on from NC_091155.1 coordinate 29,020,307, forward strand.
CACCTGAAGAAACACATAAAGAAACTGGAGAAGGTTCAGAGGTTTGCGACGAGGCTTGTCCCAGAGCTACGAGGGATGGGATATGAAGAGCGGCTGAAGGAACTGAACCTTACGACACTAGAGAAAAGAAGGGAGAGAGGAGATATGATAGGGACATATAAAATACTCAGGGGAATTGACAAAGTGGAAATAGATGAAATGTTCACACGTAATAATAACAGAACGAGGGGACATGGGTGGAAACTGGAAACTCAGATGAGTCACAGAGATGTTAGGAAGTTTTCTTTTAGCGTGAGAGTAGTAGAAAAATGGAATGCACTTGGGGAACAGGTTGTGGAAGCAAATACTATTCATACTTTTAAAACTAGGTATGATAGGGAAATGGGACAGGAGTCATTGCTGTAAACAACCGATAGCTAGAAAGGCGGGATCCAAGAGTCAATGCTCGATCCTGCAAGCACATATAGGTGAGTATATAGGTGAGTACACACACACACAGCCACCCACCCGACACACAGGAACATGCAAGATATCCCCCCCCCCCGCCCCGTCTCACACTGAGGCAACACAGGGAGTCAGGTGTCGACTTGGTTATACTTTATTTGGAAGGCAGTATAATGATGGCGTGCTTGGGGGCGGGGGAAGGGGTGTCTCCTCCTTCCCTACCCTCCCTCGCTCTATCTACCTACACCATCTTTTCCTCCCCGATCCCTCCCATATCAGCTCTTTTCCTTTTGGCTTCTCCCTTCCAATCGAGTCACAAACAAATCTCTCTCATTTTCACTGACCTTTCCAGCATATATTGCTGGAAAGATTCCATTGCGTACCGTCACCTCCCAGGGCCTCAGAGTCCACGCGGTGGGGAGCTGACGGGGCTAATACACCGTCAGTTCTCCCACTACGGAAGCTGTGCTGGGGCAGAGAGGCGCGAAAGATGTGTTCAGTGTACAACATTGCCCTCCCCGCTCTCTGAAGGTCACTTGTTCTCCGATGACCGCGACCTTCACTCCACCTTCTGCCATGCCCACCGCTGGATATATTAAATCCCTCATATATGACTACATTTATAATTATTTGGTTCCCCCAAAATTATTATAAATGACACAATGAAATGACAATATCTGATGAATATCTTTGGAAGAGGACGGAGATCGTCACCCCCCGCACCCCAGACACGCGCCTTAAACCATGGATCACTTTCATATTGTTTCTTTGTGGATATATCCACGGTCCACGATAGGCCAAAAGTTGCACAACCTGGAGGACGCCCAAACTTGCAAGGAATTTGCAGGCACCGAGCTGGTACCAAACGCAATGTTCACATGTAAGCCGCTTGCACTCTGACGTGGGTAATGGAGTTCACTAAACACACCTGTAAGACACACCTGTCAGACAGTCAAATCACAATAACGTCATTTAATTCAAAACAATGGAGCCAGACGGCGGGATTTTCTCTATTATAAAGATATATGACGAGTCTTTAAGAGGCAAGTCAATTCATGCCATGATGCTCAATGAATGAAAAATAGTTTAAACAACATTAATTTGTACAGTTCTCTAGACACTGATGGAATATTTCCATCAGTGATGGAGTATTTCCATATGGAATATTTCCATAATAATATTTCCGGAGAAATATTAAAATCTACTTAGAGAGATGGGTGATTGTACAGCTGCTGTAAGAGGCCAGTTGACAACCACGTTACTGACCATCAGGGCGGTAAAACATACTGCTAGAGAAGTAAAAATCAATAACATGCGTACTATTTTAATTTTAAGACTTATAGACTAAATAAACCTGTGTGTAGAATGCTGTACAACGTGTGAGGTGTACATGGAAGTCACTCACTAATGAATTCAAAAATTGTCTAAACTATGACTTATTCAAAAGTGTAACCAAAAAAGTACCTCATTTCATCCTCATTGTTTCTTACCTTGTGCTTCAAACTCTCTATATCTTGTACCACCTACTTCCCCAATATTAGCACTCAAGACATGTATCTTTATCAGTGTAATCACCTCTCAGTTGAAATTGAAACAAGTTTATTGAGGTAAAATACACACGAAGGGATGAGGTAGCTCAAGCTATTCTCAACCCGTTATCTGTCATTTAATATCGTTGTTATTTGTTGATATAAAACCTTGCTATAAATGTACCTTTTCATCTTGCCTGATAGGTTAACTTAAGGACCTGCCCGAAACGCTCTCCGTGTTAGTGGCGCTGAAAGAATGTACAGATACCAGTATTATGCACCCCATACCCATCTTGTGGGCGGTAGTGGAAAGGGTTACAGAGGCACATAATCACTCCCTGAGCCCATTATGTGCCTCTGTAACCCCTTCCACTACCGCCCACAAGATGGGTATGGGGTGCATAATAAATGAACTAAACTAAAACCAGTCCTATGTAATCTCGCCAACCCACTGTACATTTTTGCGAATCAATTATTATCATTATCATTATGGCGAGACTCATGGGGTGGTCGGGGTCACACTCGGCTCATGTAACACACATCAGATTTCGACACAATTTAAATAGCTTGTCAACACGTCATCTGTTTGCCAGAGAAAACCCTTATTAATATCCAGCTGGGGGTTGTTGTTGCTGTTGTTAAAGATTCGCTACTTGGAACAAACAGTTCCAAGTAGCACGGGCTATGGTGAGCCCGTAGGGGTATTTAGTACTTAATACCTCTTGTTCGTCTTGTTTGATTCTATCCCTTACACCTGCTACACCATTATGCACAACTAACAGGGCGTGTTCTTTACGTTCTGGTAACCAATGTTACAAATGAAAACTAACGGTACACAAATACCTACGTTTTCTATGCATGACACTGTGGGTTGGTACGTTATGAGGTTACGATGTATTTGCCTTAGGTTAGGTTGTATCAGCCTCGGTTAGATTGGTTGGGTCAGGCGAAGGTGTAGACGATAGAAAATTCTGACAAGATCAGATGCTAGATGTAGTCGGGTTTGGGTTTGCTAAGGTGAAGTAGGTTTTAAACTCTGTACGATAGCGACCCGTCTTATGTACGCTTGGTGTGGGTGTTGCCGCCGGAGGCCTCTAGTTTATTGTGCACCCCATACTGATACTGTGATGGGTAGCGCACGTGTAAGGGATCACAGGGCGCACGTGGGATGTGACACGCACGTGGGATGTGACTCGCACGTGGGATGTGACACGCACGTGTGGGATGTGACACGCACGTGTGGGATGTGACACGCACGTGTGGGATGTGACAACTAGCAGTACGTGTCCCGGGAGTCGTGTCCTCTATTACCCACTTCCTCTTGGGCAGTATATGGCCGGAGATGATCTTCTCGGACAGTTAGTATCGTGCTTTGAAATCCTAAACCACTCATTAATTCCGACAATCTTACATGTAGAAGTTGTTTGAAATAATAATTAGTAGTTCTAGTAAGCGGCCTTGGGAAAGCCATTGAGAACATTTGAAATCAAATTATATGGTTTATTTTCATTTTGAGTTGGCAAGGTTTTCGTTCTCTGGGGTTATATAGTCTCGCTGCCTTATGGAAATCAATTTTGAGGATGGGGACGCGAACAATAAGCTTAGATGTAGTTACTTTTTTTTGCAGACGTGTTCATTTCGTAGTTGTCTATTATAATATAAGTTGATATTAACATTTTGCAAAACGAATTTAGCCCATATTGCATGGGAAATGCATCCTGGAGGCATCTCCAGTTGCAATGAATTGGGTTTCGTCCCATATAATTCGTTGAATCGAGGTTGTACTGTATTCAAATTAACAGGTACTCTAATGGCGTGAAAATAGACTTTTGGTAAATTGCCATAGTAGGCTTATTTAAACCCCCCAATTAAAGCCTTTTAATTTGGTAAGAAATAGACAAAATAACACTACAATTTAATCCTAAATGCACATGCAAATGATAAATTAATTGTAATCTCTTGTCAAAAGCAAATTTACGTAAAAGGCAGTGAATGACCTGGACTTCAATGACCACGAAATTATTATTAACAAAAGATGATAAAATATGATAGGGATTACTTTGGTTTAATATCAGCACTGTATACAAGTTCCTTTTATGTTGACACACTAGGCTGTACAGTCTGTGTGATCAGAGCTCCACACCCTGCTGCTTGCAGAGGTCACTAGAGGTCCAATGACATGGTTCTGTAGTTATCTGGCTCGCTGGGCCAATATAAGTTGACGCAAGCATAAGTCATTAACTTTGATATAGCCCATAATTTTGAAGTGGGCCATAAAGTGTAATATAGGCTATAATTTGTATATAACTTAATTTTAAAGGTGTCAACAGCGCGTGTACACGTGAGTGCGGAACAATAGGAGTCGCCACACAATGTGTACAGGAATACATTATTACATGTAACATATTATGATCAGAACAGTTTAACCTTGACACGAGTCTCGAACTGTCGTAACTGAGGGAGTGTACCAGGCCGGGAAGACAAGTGGGGGGGGGGGGGGAGGATTGAGATCAACCCCCCCCCCCCATTATTATTGGGGGGGGAGGGGGATAAGACCATAAACGACCTGTCAAGGTGTCCCGAGGCCACACAGCTGGTGACACGGGCTACAGCACATAATAATGAACCACATGTGATGGTATCTGTAATGAGCCACATGTGCTGTATTGTGATAAGTAAACAACATTGATGGAGAAACACCAAGTGGAGAGGGAGAACTGTTTTTGAGCATGTTTCGTGTGTTGTATTAAGATACATGTTGTTGTTGTTGTTATAGATTCAGCTACTCGGAACAAGTTCCAAGTAGCACGGGCTATGGTGAGCCCGTAACTTACCTGGCACAGGAGCGGTGCTGTGTGTGAAAACACAGATTCTGTGTATCTCTTCTAGAAGAAAAGATACAGTTTGTTGTTGTTATAGATTCAGCTACTCGGAACAAGCTCCAAGTAGCACGGGCTATGGTGAGCCCGTAACTTACCTGGCACAGGAGCGGGGCAAGTAGCACGGGCTATGGTGAGCCCATAGTCGACTTACCTGGCACAGGAACAGTGCTGAATGAATGAAGAGATACACAGAACAGCTGTTTATAAAGGTGAAGTGAAGGTTGAATTAGGCAACACGGGTGAAGATCAAGTAATGAAGTACTGTACATACATTTATATATATATCTAGTATCACTTTAGCAATTTGAGATAACTAACTGTATTTCCCTTGATTCTATCACATGGTGGTGTAGATTATATTCGATTTTCTAGCGTTGAAATGTGTGTGTTCTTGTATGATGCCAAGTTTGGCATCTTCAGTACTGGTGAGAGGTTGCCTGTGGTTGGTGCTTGTGATGTAAGTGCTGGTGGCGTCGACACGGCAGACGTCATTATCATTGTGAATCATTGCATCCAAACTTGTTGGTGTTGCACGTGTGTGTGTGTGTGTGTGTGTGTGTGTGTGTGTGTGTGTGTGTGTGTGTGTGTGTGTGTGTGTGTGTGTGTGTGTGTGTGTGTGTGTGAGTGAGACATTTGCCACAAGGTGTTGTGTGGGCCCCAGGCGTGGTGCTTGTGTTGCTGCTCCGTCAACTTGTGACCAGTGTCAACCCGTCCTCATGTTTAGATAGTGCTTTGTATAATTATGTGCACCGTCGATCATACATTAATATAATGGACAATAGATGGTAAAATTTGGTACTATTCACTTTATCGAATCTGTAAAAAAATAAAGCTTAAAACCAAACTTAAATATTCCTAGACCTAGTATAGCACATGTATATGTACTATATTAGGCCTCAGTATGGATTAGCACTAATTGATTTTATTAGCAACAAATCCAAAACCTTTTCTGGTTTACCCAAATTCAATATTACCAAATTCTAATTGTCTAATACGTCAATATATGTACAATGATGCACATCGTTACTATGAGTACTACCTACACCAGAACATGGGCTGACAGTGTTGACCCTTGACCAAGTTGTGCCCGTCTTGAAGACTGGCTTTATGCAGATGTTGGTGACATTTTCTTCCTTGCGTCTTGGGAGAACCAACTGTCGTTCATCAAGCATTACCACTTGGGCTGGACGGTAGAGCAACAGTCTCGCTTCATGCAGGTCGGCGTTGTATTCCCGACCGTCCAAGTGCCTGGGCACCATTCCTTTCCCCGTTCCATCCCTAATCCTTATCCTGACCCCTTCAAAATGCTATATAGTAGCCAGTGGTACTGTACCTCCGCACGGGAGATATCTCCCGTCACGCAGGGTGCAGTTGCACCTCCACAGATCTCCAGTATCATCTATTGATACTGGCGATGGCTCAAAAGGGCCACCACTTACGGGGCTATTCATGCCCGTGCCACCTTTTGGGTGGCTTAATCTTCATCAATCAATCAATGTACCTCCGGCTAAAACCTCCCTGGCTTAGCGCTTTCTTCCTCCTGACATTTCCCTTGCCCTTCATCAGGCATTTGTATCCACTTACAAACCCTGCGCATCTTGCCTCAATCATGGAGACATAGTTTGTGCTTATGAAACAGTTTGAGCTTGGAAACGTTGCGAGGTCGTCCTCGACCCAAGGTTGTTATTGTTATGGTCCAACCTCGTAGCGCTTCCCAGCTCGTAATACATGCCATGTATAACACACATCTTGGCTTTGACAACATTTATGACTGATCACCTTTATGATTTATGAATGCTCTTTAAATATGTGACGCTTCATCTACTCATATCGAGGCCTCGGATACCTTATTCTGTAACTACTGTGTAACATACTACTCTCCATATCTGCCTACACCACCCCTCCCTCTCCTGTCTTTGTATGACGGGTATCTTTCTTATTTACGCAGCTACTCTAAGCTATAAATGGTTAAGGGTCAAAAGCCAGCTGTGTGGTGCTAAGATTCCAACCCAGCCTCCAAAATTGATTGAACATGATAGCCGTTCTGGATGGAATGTACAAATTATGGAGTATTAATCTTAAAGGCATTTCAAAAACGAAACATATTACAAATGTTCAATTACAATTATTACAATGTAATTACAAATTACAAATTAGGTCCGAGACCTAAATAAGCAAACCTAGTTAACATTTGCAATGTTAGGCCTTGTGTAGTACATATGCATTATGCTAGGGAGAGTTGGGTTTGGCTTGAGATCCAGGTCTCGCAGGGTGTTTGTCACACAGCAGCCGCAGGTAACACGTCAGCCACCACAGTGATCCACCTGCTGCTGCCTACACTTGCGGACACCTGCCGCAGGTAACACGTCAGCCACCACAGTGATCCACCTGCTGCTGCCTACACTTGCCCACACCTGCCGCAGGTAACACGTCAGCCACCACAGTGATCCACCTGCTGCTGCCTACACTTGCCCACACCTGCCGCAGGTAACACGTCAGCCACCACAGTGATCCACCTGCTGCTGCCTACACTTGCCCACACCTGCCGCAGGTAACACGTCAGCCACCACAGTGATCCACCTGCTGCTGCCTACACTTGCCCACACCTGCCGCAGGTAACACGTCAGCCACCACAGTGATCCACCTGCTGCTGCCTACACTTGCCCACACCTGCCGCAGGTAACACGTCAGCCACCACAGTGATCCACCTGCTGCTGCCTACACTTGCTCACACCTGCCGCAGGTAACACGTCAGCCACCACAGTGATCCACCTGCTGCTGCCTACACTTGCCCACACCTGCCGCAGGTAACACGTCAGCCACCACAGTGATCCACCTGCTGCTGCCTACACTTGCTCACACCTGCCGCAGGTAACACGTCAGCCACCACAGTGATCCACCTGCTGCTGCCTACACTTGCCCACACCTGCCGCAGGTAACACGTCAGCCACCACAGTGATCCACCTGCTGCTGCCTACACTTGCTCACACCTGCCGCAGGTAACACGTCAGCCACCACAGTGATCCACCTGCTGCTGCCTACACTTGCCCACACCTGCCGCAGGTAACACGTCAGCCACCACAGTGATCCACCTGCTGCTGCCTACACTTGCCCACACCTGCCGCAGGTAACGGTAGCCAAACTTGATAACCAGAATTATCAAACTTGATAATTCTGCTCTGAATTCGATCAGAGACTCTCACACTATCTGATCGACGTTTTGTACCACTCACTGAGATGCATACTTATATACATGTGTGTGTGTGTGTGTGTGAGATGAAAACATGAAAACTTTTTATACTGGTGTACGCGGTCTTGGTGATTCTTTAGTGGGGTATGTGTGTGTCTGGGGGGGGGAGGTGTTATAGGAGACCGGGCGAGCTTGGTGAAGCAGTCGAAGTGTGACTTGTGAAGCTCCGCTTGTTCTCTTAGTATCTTCCGTGTTGTTTACGGCGCCAGCACAATGGTTACACACCTAAATTCCTTTCCTGCGTCACCTACATATATATGTGCTATCCCCTCCCTCATTCCCCTTGACTTACACCACTCCATCACAGTGCAAATGACCATCTATCACTTCTAAGAATATAATTTTTTGGTACTGCCACAAATTTGACTGCTAATGGTCACCATTAGCAGTCAAGTTCAGTTCAATTCAGCGTCTCTCACGCATCCATACGCGCGCGCTCTCCGTCTCCTTTATTCTCTCTTCTCTCAGATATAATTCCAGAGTTAAATAGTAGTAGAGTAATGACAAGAATCCTTAGGTGTGTGTTTACATACTAGTTCTGGGCCAAGTACCACCAGACTCGGCTGGAAAAACAGCTCAAGGCGCCACCACAGTGCCAAACTGCTACTTGAATCTGTGATTGATTATGAAGAAAAACTAACAAAATGTGCAAAGACCGCATACCTAGTTGTCAAAAGATTAAACATGTTGAATATTGATGGGGTGTTTGTGTTCGTGCAGCTTGTTGTTGCAGGCAGCCTGTCTGCTGCAGCCCGTCTGCTCAGGAAATCCATTACCATGAGAGGCCCCCCCCCTCCCTCAAACCACCTGGATAGTTATCTAGATATTGGTGATGGTTTGACAGCATGTTACAGTTATAGTAATACTCTACATGTAAACTGGCAACTGAACCTTTGTCGTAAACAGATTATTCTCAAGTTATAACTTTAATATAACTCGTTGGCTTAAAATATAAAGAGTGTATGGTGAAAACGTTTGCTTTGAGGATTTTTTTTGTAAAGGGAATTCGAGTGCACACTAAAATAGTTTTCGATATCCATATTTCCTATTATCGTCAATAATACATCGTTTTAACGAAACCAAACGTATTGAAACCTAACCAAACCATGAATAGAGAGTAGATAATAGCATAAATTATGTAGTCGTCCCCAGTCTATTCCCTTGAGCAGATCTCCCTGAGGACAGGTTGCGTTCACAGGTGTCAAAAGCCACACCTGCCTGGCTGGTTCACAGATGTCCTGAGTCAGCCTTAGCTTTTCCCGCTCCGAAATATTGCCCACATTCTCCCTCCCTGGCGTGTCACCCCCCCCCCCCTTCCCTGGTAACATGCCAGGCTACCTCCCTCTCTCCCTGGTAGCCTGGCCTGGTAAGGTAGCCTGCCTCCCTTCCTCTGGTGAAAGGGGGTAAGCACCACACAAGTTAACTTGAGATATATAAGGTAAGAAGGTCAGCAGCCAACATTCCTGATCACTGTCGTTCCTGTACCTGGAGTTATGACTGAATATGTTGTGCCCGTGAACTCTGGGGGTTGTGGTGAGGCTGGGAGGAGGTGAGGTGGTGTGGGGAGGTGATGGGAGAATGGCAGGAATAGGAGAGATGAAGCGGGGTGAAGTAGAGAGGAATAGTGGCAAGTTTGGGAGTGATGAAGGGTAGAGCCAAGGGATATGAGGGTATCTCTGGAGGTCTCTGTCATTAACCTCGACTTACACTTTCCTCTCGACAAAGTAAACCAACATTTTGACCTTGCAATTTGTGTGTGCCCTTGTGTATGTTCACCTCCGTGTGTGTACACGTGTGTATACATGCCCGCATATGTGTGTGGTATGTGCGTGACTGTATGCATGTTCGTCCGTGTCTACATGCGTGGATGTGTACTTGGATATACTCCCTTAGATGTGTTAACAAGGTGGAGCATTACCTCCCTCTACCTCTGGTCAGGCAAGGCATCAACTCTCATTCATCAGGTTGCTCGCGAGCGCCTCATCCAATTTGCTTGCTGAATTTGCCTCCATTTCTTGCGACACTTAGGCTGAAGACGTTTTTCAAGTCTCTCGGACTCGTCTCTCTCTCTCTCCAGCGTACACCCGTGTCCTCTGGTCCTACCGTTTGTCAGTTGTGAACATTGCCTATTTATATAACCTATCAGTTCCATGTACTAATCTTGTACGTTGTTATCATATCCGTCCAGGGGATTCACCCTGTCTACAACTTCCTGAGTTTGAGTTCGCTCATTCTTTCACTTTAGGCTAACCAAGGGAAGCGTTGCGTCTCTGTAGAATACCGTACGTTTTATATCTTATGGGCGTTCATACTTACGTGTGTACTCACCTAATTGTGCTCGCCTAATTGCGTGTGTGCGTGTGTGCGTGTGTGTGTGCGTGTGCGTGTGTGTGTGCGTGTGCGTGTGTGCGTGTGTGCGTGTGCGTGTGTGCGTGTGTGTGCACGTGCTTGCCTAATAGTGGTAAGTGTGGTAAAGCTCTATAGACCCCATCTAATAGTTAAATTGTACCTGTTGTGCTGTAATTTAAATTGATTATAATTTAATTGGATAATTTATAATTTAATTCGACAGAATTAGATCTGGCGGTCTAATTCTTTGTCGACTCTGGCCTTAAAGTTGTGGCTGGAGGCGACTCTCACAACTAACACTCTAACGTGTATTACACTTGTTGCCATGTACAGGGCACGAGTATTTCCCTACAGTCCTTCCACTCATTTGTGTTGCCAGCTTCCACCTTGATGTTGCCACCAGCAGCGGCTGTTTTCTTCCCTGTAGTCATCCTGTGAGCAGTAGCTCAAACTCGGTGGCCACAATATCCAAGCGTAGCGTTGAATCAATGTTGTTTCAGCGCTGAATTAGCGTTAGTCTTGGAGCGTAGCCACTGGAGAAAGTTACCAGAGGTCACAAGAGGTCTTAGAGCTTCACGGACACCTGACATTATTAGTATTTACCATTTATCTGCTCTCCTTATCATTATATTGATAGCTAGTATCAAACAACCTTGCCTTGCCATTTCTATGAAATATAAAATGTTAGTATGTATTGATGGCAAGTCATTTTGTTAAGATTTAAATGGGCGTTTGATTATTTTTTGTCCCCCAACGACCAAGAGTGGGAGAATTGCCAACTAGTATTTTTTAATATTATTTTGGTACGGAAACATATAACATAATCAGGTTAATCAAATAAGTCATTCGAAAAGGCATACAAAGTTATATAATTAAAAGCGTTATTGTTTAGCATTTATGAAGCTGCATTTTTGGCGGGAAAATTAAAATTTCAAAACTTAAATTTTAATCAAATTTTTATTAGATTTCCACACAATTAGTACAAGTTATTGTTTTTAATGGTTTTTATGCTAAGCACTTATGTTAAAATACTTAAATATCAAAGAAATATAGATCTAAAAGCAGGTTTATACATTATTTTAAATAACACCTCGTATTCAAATAATTGTAAAATTAATTTCCGCCTCATGTTCTACTTTCTCTCAATTTAGAGAGAAATTGTTAAAAGGTACTTGTTCACCTTGTCTATTTCCCTTATTATCTTGTATATTGAGATCATATATCGTCTCTCTCTCTTTGCCCTCTCTAGGATTTTGTTCCTGTAACCTAGCCTCATAGGCTAACCCTCTTCGTTCTGACACTGAATTGTTGCAAATCTCTGTACTCTTTTTATATTTGATTTTCACTTAACAGCGTCCGACATGTTGTCAGTGCTACCCGATTGTGCGCGCTTTTGGAGGTCATGTTGGAATTGTATCCACTCTCAATTATTTTTTTTTCTTTCCGATTCCTGCAGTTGTCTTCCCCTTATGGTGTACTTGCCTCCTGGTCTCATTTCCCTTGTTTATTACCTTACCCTATGTGTGTGTGTGTGCGTGTGCGCGCGCGCGCGTGTACTCACCTAGTTGTGCTTGCGGGGGTTGAGCTCTGGTTCTTTGGTCCCGCCTCTCAACTGTCAATCAACTGGTGTACCGTTTCCTGAACCTACCGGGCTCTTATCATATCTACATTTGAAACTGTGTATGGAGTCGACCTCCACCACATCATTGCCTAATGCATTCCATCTGTTCCCGCCAAACACACACCGAAACTACGACGTTGGTACAACGTTCGAACAAGTTTTAACACCTAACCAGTTATAACAACCAATATAGCAAGTTGTAACAACGTTCTAATGCCTCATAAACACGTTAAGCCAAGATGTAACAACTTTATTACAAGTTGTAACAAGCGGAAAATAGAGATAGTTTCGGTTTGTTTCCAGGGTTAACTACTCTGACACTGAACAAGTTTTTTCTAACGTCCCTGTGGCTCATTTGGGTACTCAGTTTCCACCCGTGTCCCCTTGTTCGCGTACCACCTGTGTTAAACAGTATCTACCCCTGTCAATTACTGAGTATTTTGTAGGTAGTGTTCTGACCTGAGGGGGTTGGGGCTTACGGAACTTAAACCTCCAAAGAGAGCTCTGGTTACTGTACCAGACTGTTCGCGTACAGGTAGACAACGTCCCCCAACCACTCTGTCGGAACAGACAACCGACCTCGGCAGCCACACTCCCGCTACCGTCGGTCAACCAGCAATGAACTTTAGAGCGCTTGAAGTTTTCTCAGATCACCCTGTACGCCTCTTGATCTTGGAGAGGGGTTCAACATCACATATCTAGGGGTGCGGCTCCAGCACTGGCTTCGTTGTCCTGTCCACACACCCTACTTGAGCCGCCGTGACTCCCCCCCACTCTCCTTGTTTGGAATGATCTCCTAATCCCGCCTATTCTGAATTAGAATTGTCACCCTGTCCGCAGCTGTGACCCTTTCTCTCTCCTGCTTTCTGGGAAGCCTCACCAGGACAAGAACAAAAGCCAGCTAACAATATACATTTAATAAACAAAAGAACATGTACAACAGTACATAAAAAGAAATGAAAATATTGACGTACAACACTCTTAAGCTGCTACAACATGGTACAGTACCCTGTGTCTGGCCTCCACCGCCTAGTTTCATTACTTTACATTTGCTTTGGTTGAACTTTAGTAGCCATTTGTTGGACCATTCGTGTGTGCGCGCGCACCCGTGTTGGGAGGCAGGGGTGACTGTTCTGGCCCTGAACCCTGACACACTTTCTTTATTTGTTGCACACCTCTGTTTACAAACTGGTGGTGGTGCTCCTGCTGCTTCTGCGGGATGCTGGAGGCTGTGTGGCCTACCTGTCAGTGTCGACCATATACGAGCTCTAGCTCTTTGGTCCTGCCTCGTGTCCATATGTACCTGGTGCATTAGAGACCTCTTAACGTTCGTGTTTTCTTGACATAAGTACAACATTGGACGGTGTGTGTTTTGCTTGGCTAAATACAAAGACAGCCTAGGCCTTGACACTTGGCTAGTCTTGAACCGGTCTGCCTGAAACACTCGGTGGCTGCAAGTCCCAGGAATTCAGCTTCAGTTGCAAGCACAAGCCCACACCGAACCCTTTGTTGGTTATTTTTATTTACTAAAATTACTTGTCTTCAATATAATACAACTTAATGATGATCTAACAGTTGTGATGAAGACTGGCATCTGGTTATCTGGAGTGAGGGTTATCTGGTTACCATGTGTGTTCACCCATGGCAACAAAAAAAACTAGATTTATTCCTCCAAGTGCCGGACCAACCGGGCTGTGGTGGGTATGGGGACCTGCTTGCCGCTCCAAGCAACAGCCTGGTGGACCAAACTCACAAGTCAAGCCTGGCCTCGGGCCGGGCTTGGGGAGTAGAACTCCTCTCAGAACCCTATCAACCAGGTATCAACCAGGTAACTGGCTGTAAACGAGGGGGGTATGAACTAGTTACGGGCCCTGACTCTGGCAAGAACACCTGATATAACCAATTATCTTTAATGTGTTGGCTGAGACCCTGGGAGTTGTTTGATGGCTTGATGACACCTTGACGAAGCTTCTCTCTTGCTGACGGTCTCTCGTCTTGTGGTTGGTGTTAATTACTCGCACACTAAACAAGTATTGCACTTGTATGTTTGTCACTAACTTTATCACTGTTAATTCTTATAATGAAACTACATTTTACCGTCTGAATGATTCCGTCTGATGTATGTTTGCTTTGGTATTGGTATCCTGTCGGGTATGTCTGAACTTTTGAATGTTCTGTGACACAGACGATGCTCTAGTCTTCCACAATTACTTCCCTCAGCACCTGGCACTGCCCTAGTCTTGTGCCTATAAACGGGTTCACTTTGTACTTAGTGATCAGTGTAATAAATGCATACAGCTCAATCCTACGAACAAATCCACAAGGGCCATGACGAGGATTCGAACCTGCGTCCGGGAGCATCCCAGACACTGCCTTAATCGACTGAGCTACGACAGGGTTATTATATCCCACTTTCATATGATAATATACAGCCAAGATACAGCATTAGGCTATGGTTATAAGCATAAAATGCTGTCATGTGTATTATAATAAGACTTCATATAAGGAGGACAAGGGTGATCAACACCAAACACAAGACTTTTCCCAATATTTTAATGAGAACTTAACCCTAACTAACCCTAAGATAACTTCATGTGGCTTAGCCCCATTTAGGAACGTGAAAGCAATTTACAATATTTTGTTTTACAATTATAGCAAGGTACACAGCTGCACTGAAACAATTAATGCAATATATTTCCTAAGTATATCATATATAATATTTCGTAAATATAGGGTGACACATCAATATGTGATGATGTAATTCGATAACGTATAAACAAATGAATGGTATTGGATATTATGAATTACTTAATAAAAAGCCGATGCGATTTTCAAAAAATTATTTCCGGGAAGATGTGCAATACTGACGTAATATTGTGCAAGCAAATCTTGAGTGAACGTGAGGAGTGAGGACTGCTGCTTCAGCAGTTATTGCCCTGGTCAAAGTCACCTCAGCATCTTACAATGTCCACAACTTCATCTCCAAGGTATCCATCCCTGCTGACTTTTTCTTTTTTTTGTGATAGTTATCTGGGGTTCAGTGACTTTAAGGAAGACCCTCGTTTATAAGTTTTGGGTAGAGGCTGGTGGTAGGAGGTGGAATGCACCTCCAGCTCCACAAATATCTTGAAGGATCCAGCTGGTGAATAAGACGCTCTAACTTGGCGAAACAACCAATTTCCTCCAGAGAGAATATTATATAATATCCAAAAGAAAGGTGTTAATATATGTGGCTCATCTTGTACGTTTCTGACAATGTGTGCTGGTCATAGTTGCATTTGTGCAAGGTAAATAACTTTAGATGTTCTTGTCAATGTGTGTCTCACAATGAGCCGATCAAATTACTGCAAGTTTATGTTGAAAGCACTTACAGATGTAAACAAGTGTTCAAATATGAATAGAGATGTTGAGTTAAGTTTGTGAATGATGGGAGGTGGTGGTGGAAGGCGGGGAGGCTGAGCGTGTCACATTAATCATTCCACAGTGGTTCTCCACCTGTCTTTTATATTTAACTAAGAATTAACACAAAATAAAATTTAAATAGTTTTTAAGGGAGCTAAAGCCTAGCTTATGTGCACATCTTCCCCCCCCCCCTCCCTCCATCCCCCCCTCCCCCCCCCCCCCCCCCCCCCTCTCTCTCTCTCTCTCTCTCTCTCTCTCTCTCTCTCTCTCTCTCTCTCTCTCTCTCTCTCTCTCTCTCTCTCTCTCTCTCTCTCTCTCTCTCTCTCTCTCTCTCTCTCTCTCTCTCTCTCTCTCTCTCTCTCTCTCTCTCTCTCTCTCTCTCTCTCTCTCTCTCTCTCTCTCTCTCTCTCTCTCTCTCTCTCTCTCTCTCTCTCTCTCTCTCTCTCTCTCTCTCTCTCTCTCTCTCTCTCTCTCTCTCTCTCTCTCTCTCTCTCTCTCTCTCTCTCTCTCTCTCTCTCTCTCTCTCTCTCTCTCTCTCTCTCTCTCTCTCTCTCTCTCTCTCTCTCTCTCTCTCTCTCTCTCTCTCTCTCTCTCTCTCTCTCTCTCTCTCTCTCTCTCTCTCTCTCTCTCTCTCTCTCTCTCTCTCTCTCTCTCTCTCTCTCTCTCTCTCTCTCTCTCTCTCTCTCTCTCTCTCTCTCTCTCTCTCTCTCTCTCTCTCTCTCTCTCTCTCTCTCTCTCTCTCTCTCTCTCTCTCTCTCTCTCTCTCTCTCTCTCTCTCTCTCTCTCTCTCTCTCTCTCTCTCTCTCTCTCTCTCTCTCTCTCTCTCTCTCTCTCTCTCTCTCTCTCTCTCTCTCTCTCTCTCTCTCTCTCTCTCTCTCTCTCTCTCTCTCTCTCTTATATATATGTATGTATGAATATATATATATATATATATGTATGTATGTATGAATATATATATATGTATGTATGTATGAATATATATATATATATATATATATATATATCTTTCTGATAACTGTTTCGTGTGGTTATCATATGCAACATTAACTGCTGGAAAGTGTAGTTGACGTAATATTGAGCGATACGCTAAATATGTTACCAGCAGCACCTGTGACTCTTGTCGGGCCCAGCAGGTGTAGCATGGGGGGGGGGCCTTCCCTGTGTGATCCCTTACCTGCATGGCCTTCAGGTGTGTAGCACGGGGGGGGGGTCTCCATTTCGGTATGATCGATCTTGCATGTGATTAATTACACCTAACCTGAGCACCTCATGTGACGGGTCGTCAGGCTGCACATGTGACGGGTCGTCAGGCTGCACATGTGACGGGTCGTCAGGCTGCACATGTGACGGGTCGTCAGGCTGCACATGTGACGGGTCGTCAAGCTGCACATGTGACGGGTCGTCAGGCTGCCCATGTGACGGGTCGTCAGGCTGCCCATGTGACGGGTCGTCAGGCTGCACATGTGACGGGTCGTCAGGCTGCCCATGTGACGGGTCGTCAGGCTGCCCATGTGACGGGTCGTCAGGCTGCACATGTGACGGGTCGTCAGGCTGCACATGTGACGGGTCGTCAGGCTGCACATGTGACGGGTCGTCAGGCTGCACATGTGGCGGGAGCGTCTCGGGCGCGCATGACACCATTCTCACAGACTGTGGGAGAGAACTATGACTCATGGCTCCCACGGTCATGACCAAGCCTGCACAAGTCATACACTCATTAAAAAAGTCGTATAGATGGACCAAAGGTGAAGTCCTACAATTATTATAATCCACAGCTTTTAGTTCAGTTTGGCTGTAAGTTGTCTTCGTGTTTGTCAACAGTCTCCTCCGTTTTCTGTGTAGTTCGCACTTTTCAAACTTTCAATTCTAAACACTGAAATTTAGTCGTGCAGAATTGAGAAAATCGGGTTTTGTTGCAGATCAGATTTTCTTTGTTTACTATGTTGACGTCACGCCCTGGGCCACACTGGCCCCTCCCACCACGTGACGTCACGCCCTGGGCCACACTGGCCCCTCCCACCACGTGACGTCACGCCCTGGGCCACACCTCTGGCCCCTCCCACCACGTGACGTCACGCCCTGGGCCACACCTCTGGCCCCTCCCAATACGTGACGTCATGTCACGTGTTGACACGTTAGAGTAAAATAGCCCACTTACCTATTTTACTAATCACATGTGACTCACCAGTGACTCCCTGGTTACTCAGGTGACTCATCAATCATTTAAGTATCCACTTATGAAAGCTATACATGTTTCCTCAGTCATGACGGCTGAGGTTGTATGTGATCAACACTTATGAGCTCTGAAGCGGTACGAGGTTGTCTATAATTATAATAACCTTGGGTTGTAAAGTTTCTAAGCTCGTAAAGTGTTTAATAAATACAAAGCCGCTATGATCCAGGAAAAATATACAGATATCTTAAGTGGTCACGTAAATGCCCGCTCAGTAGACTCGCGTATTGAGTTTATTTTCCTGAAGCAAAGGAGGAAAATGTCCAGCAGTGTGTTTATTGTGATTAAGAAGGTTGTGTGTCGCGTGCCCCTTGTGTCGCGTGCCCCTTGTGTCGCGTGCCCCTTGTGTCGCGTGCCCCTTGTGTCGCGTGCCCCTTGTGTCGCGTGCCCCTTGTGTCGCGTGCCCCCTGTGTCGCGTGCCCCCTGTGTCGCGTGCCCCCTGTGTCGCGTGCCCCCTGTGTCGCGTGCCCCCTGTGTCGCGTGCCCCCTGTGTCGCGTGCCCCCTGTGTCGCGTGCCCCCTGTGTCGCGTGCCCATGTCAAGTGGTGTCAAGTGTTCTTGTAGTGTGTCGTTACGTGCCCATGTCTGTTGATTTTCTTTGTCCTATTTGTTGTTATAGAGCGGGATGATGGTGTATAGTAGAGGGTGACGGGGAAGGTGGTGTGGAGCGGAGAAGCTGTGATAGTGTAACTAAAACATCCTATACCTGTGGAGGGCAGAGTGAAACACATGCAACACACCTCTCAGGGTGCGACATATTGCAACACATACCTACGAATGTTGCAATGATCTGGACAAAAGGAGGTGGAGAGTTGTGTAGAGACCATGTAAGTGATAAAGAGGCATGATGATGCCCTGTTGTATTATACATTGAAAGCAGGTATACAATACGAGAATGTAAATGTAGGTAATTTGAACAATCCAAACATCAATTGGAGTGCTCCCCCCCCCCCGGGCTACACGTCAGGAGCATAACTGGCCGACCTCTTGGTGTTCAAGTGAGTACTCGACAAACACCACGGAATACCTGATCAATCAGGCTGTGGCTCATACAGTCAGGCTGCGAGCAGCCGCGTCCAACAGCCTCCCACCAGGTCTCCCATCATGGAGACCGGGCCGCAGGACTGTTGATCGCTGGAATCTAAACTAGGTGGACAAGGTTGGTAGGTGTGTCAGTTGGCCAGGAAGCAGCAAGGTTAATTGGCATGATTAAATAATGACAACTGCAAGGTGACACTAATAACAGTGACCCCAACGACCTGTGTGGCAGTAATGTGGACCGGATGTTGTCGTCAGACGGGGATTTAACTCCCGACCGGCGGAGGTCGTTGAAAAATAGATAACAGCGACAGTAACATTTCTACAATTCACAATAAACATGGACTGGGACGTCCAAAATAATGTTATGAAGTGGTCTGAGATGATGATGATGTCATTGTGTCGGGGGACAGGCAGCCAGTGTATATTTACATGTTAGGCTTATATCAAGGTCCTCCCCCAGGGTCGAGCTGCTGACTCTCCCAGGATGCAACCCCGCAACAAGCTGACGAACTCCCTGGGGTACCTACTTACTACTAGGTGAACACGGGCATTATACGTGAAAGAAACGCGCTCAACCATTTCTGGCCCGCCCGGGATTCGAACCAGGAGTTCCCGATTGCGAATCGAGAACGAAGCCGATTATACTACCGGGATCGAACATTTATTTGGCAACACCGTGAAGGGAATATAGTCTACGTCCTTGGCACACAACTAAGGGTCCTGGGTGCCAAGGACGTAGACAATATTCCCTTCATGGTGTTACCATATATATGTTTGATCCGCGTAGTATAATCGGCTTCGTTCTCGATTCGCAATCGGGAACTCCGGGTTCGAATCCCGGCGGGGCCAGAAATGGTTGAGCGCGTTTCTTTCACGTATAATGCCCGTGTTCACCTGGTAGTAAGTAGGTTTAGAGACGTTTAGGCACGGTTGCCCTGATGCCTGTGTTGACCTAACAGTAAATGTACACATTCAGTATTAGCTGGATGATCCACCTGCCACACAAGTGTTTAGAGAAACTGAATATTTACTCACCGACGGGACCAAACTGGCAGTAGCCATAATCACCAGTCTACCAACCCGCTTTGCCATGACCTGATATTCAACACGTCATAATAAGCGAGCAGAGCACAAAGTGGCAGGAAACTAGCGCAAGGCGCGCTAGTGTTAAGCGCCTGGTCATGGGAACTTAACTGCCGCCCTCTTAATTACACACCCATGCTAAGGAAAATGGTGAGAAGCATTATTAGTAAGGCAGTAATGTAACACCAGAGCATTGTGAGATGAGGGAGACTGCAGATGGGTTACAATCGTTCGATTCCATTTACGGATTCCAGAAGTATTAAAACACTACATGTTATATATCTTTATTTCTTGAAAGTTTTTAAAACGTGCTCCAACACTGACTGTTAACCCTGAGCAGCCACACGTGTTGCACAAGTCACTACAGGTGTGGGTGCAGTTCACTATTTTGGTTTTTGTAATTATTAAATTACAAGATGCTGAAGGTGTTGATAAGTGAGAGACTAACTAGCCAAGGGATACACAATAAATGTATACAGTGCCAAACGTCCAGTTGTAATGTGGATGGTTTTAGTGGTGGGTGGTGACTGATGTGATAATATTGCAGACATAAGCCATGGTGGCCACCATCTCTGACTACACAACACACGCGCACGTTGCATGAATGTTGCAAGTGGGGCTCCTTATGAACACACACGTTGCATGAATGTTGCAAGTGGGGCTCCTTATGAACACACACGTTGCATGAATGTTGTGTAGGGACGGGTAGGGTTTGCCTCGGGCCCCGCTTCTGGCTGTTGTACGGTGACTGATGAAGATTAAGCAAGCCTTGGGGTGGCACGGGCATGAATAACCCGTTAGTCGTAGAGTTTTTGGAGTGAATGTGATCTTTGGTAGTGAAACCTGTTGTACGTATGAAGAAGCCATGTATATAAGAGACCTGTTTGGGTGATTGGACCACTCGCCGGAGGGGTCGCCTGTGAGAGGCCACTCCTAGAGGTTGGTTTGGGTGTCCAGGCTGGGGTACAAAGGAAAAAAATAGCTTTGCATTGTTGTTGGAGAATGTTCAATGCAGGAGGACTCTTCTGTTGGAGGAGGAGGAGCCTGCTTGGGACTACGCACTTTTCGCCACATCGACCAGTGCTCAGTCTCCCTTGCTACGCTGGCACGTGGTAGCCAATGGCTTTGGGGACCAAACACTTGTTAAATAGAATGCATATAGTAAACAAACTCGCTTCCCAAAGTCAGGTTCTTAAAGCAGGCAACCAGGCCCTTCCCTCCTTTGAGTTGCACGTAATGAAAGATCGGGCTCTATAGCCGTGTTGGGCTCCGATCCAGCTTCGTCTATGGTTCACCCTGCCTTTCCTCCAGTCCCCAGCCCCACGTACTCAGTAGGGACAACTCTAAAGTCCCCGGTGGTAACTACCTAGTCACCTGGAGAGAATCCATCATTGGTTTACAACTGCACTTTTTGCTCTCCTTACTGGGGGGCCCATGGTGCTGTCCTTGCAAGTGAACGCGCATGTTTTCCCTCAACTGCTGCTTCGTACTATGATTTGTTTGGCTTACTACGCGGTCTAAATATTTTGAAGTTTGTCGCGATGAACATCCCCGCCCTGATGACCTTGCGCATACATAAACACTTTATTGACAATGGATACACAGGTTACACTTAAGCCCACCTGGACTTGCTGCTCTGTCCCGTACTTATGAAACTCAGATTTGGGTCTCTAAAAATGTCCAATTCAATGCCAGCATTGTTACCGTCATCCTCCCTCCTCCGCACGTTTGACTGGGTACAAGGAACGCAAGACTGCCATGAAAACATTAAATACGTCCTCGAAACCAAAAGGTATCCTATCCAACCGGTTGATACGTACAGTCGGCCTCCTCACGGTCACTGTTGTTTGTTTCCTTCGTGTTAAGGTTCCTCCTGATAGCCAGAACATTCCGTCTTTGGTACCTCATGCTGGTGCAAGATGAACCATGCAGAAATGCACCCACTCTTCTCGCATGTTGCAACAGATGCTGGAAATGTGGGTATGGAACCTCAGAGTAGTAGCGAGGTGTCAGTATGCCCCTTGTGTGGTGGTGCCCAATGGTGACCTCTTACCATTGTCGGTCAGAGTGTTATTCTCCCCACGCTCACTGCATCAACTACAGTGATGCCCACCCTGCCTTTCCCGATCTTGCCTGCACTACAAATTTAAGCAAGCCGTCCTCAACCTGAAACATCAAGGTTGTCTCTCTTCATTAGGTCACACTCCTCCACCCCACACCATTCTTCCCTTCCTCACTTCCACAGCCTTTTCCAAACCTTAAACCTCGACACGTCCACCAGCTCCCTCTCTTCTCTCGCTCCTCTGCGACCTGACGCAGCGTGTTCCTTTGGTGTCTCTGACCTGTGTTTCCACCCTTCCTCTGACATATTTGCGTACCCGCGTGCGCGTTCGCCTAAATGTACTCACTCGTTTGTGCTTGCAGAGCGAGATTCATCTCCTGGACCCTGCTTCTTGGGCGCAGTTGCCGTTCTGTCGGTTGCAGGCCATCACACTTGCGTAGCTTCTCCACCGCTTAGCTCTTTGATGTCTGCAATCGTCTGGGGGCGATATTCACCCTCCTGACCATTCCTCGTCTGGGTCTGCTCTCGTTCTCACTACCTGCCTGAGACGATAGTCTATCTCACTGTACCTTGAAACTACTTCACTTCTCGCTCGGCCTTAAACATAAACCTGGTTCCCCTGCCTCCTCTCCGAAGGTTAAAGATGGCCTCAGTGATTATACCCTGACTACCCTCACAAGGGATCCCCATGAAAGTATTGTGGTTTACACCATGAGCGGTGTGGGAGAGGGTAGTTTGTACCATGATAGATGAGGGGGATCGTGGTTACCACCATATCAAATGTGGTTTACACCTTGAGCGGTGTGGGGGTCACGACTCCCATCGGTGATGTGTTATAGGGAAGACTAGTGTTGGATGGACCCTCCTCACCCTTTGTCAGCGAGGGGTGAGCCGTGGGTGGAGGGACTGACGAGTGGAGGCGACCAGTCATTGACGGTAATCAGGCCGTTACCTCCTGTTGACCAGCCTCCCCCCGCCCCACTCCGCCCAGGGAGGTGGAGGCCGGGATGAGTCACCTGTTGACCAGCCTGGCGGCGCCTCCCGCCAAAAATCATTTGAAGGTTTATACGGCGGGAATCGTGGCTTATATCATCGTCGATATTGTTAAATAATGTTTTTTGAGTACGCATGTTTCAGTTTTTCATAAATATTAATATATTTTCGTTCGCATTATTCAGGTTCACTTTCATTGTACATGTTTTAATGATATTTTTTCATGCAAGGTGTTTTTCTTGGCTTATTTATGATGTACTCATCTAGTTGTGCTTGCAGGGGCTGAGCCTTGGCTCTTTGGTCCCGCCTCGCAACTATCAATAAACTGATGTTTTGTGTTTTGGTCTTATGCTGTTATATCCGCATATATACATTTTTCTAATCGTGTGTTTGTCTTGCAGGATGACAAGGAGGTGTACTGCTCGTCTCACGTGCCCAAGCCGGGCCCGGGGCACCTGGATGGCGAGGCGGTGGGCATCAGGTCGGCCCTCAACGTGCCCCGCTCAGCTCAGTTCGTCAACGACCAGATACGACCCGGAGGACGACCCTCGCTAGACGGGGACGCGCTCGTCCTCAGGTCCCCCTATACCAGGGTACGGGTCTTGGCCTCGTCTTGTGGAGGTGGTGCTTCACGGAGGTCACTGTGGCCTGGGTACTGTATGGTGGCTCCCCCTGGTGGTGGTGGCTCCCCCCGGTGGTGGTGGCTCCCCCCGGTGGTGGTGGCTCCCCCCGGGGGTGGTGGCTCCCCCTGGTGGTGGTGGCTCCCCACTGGTAGTGGCGGCTCCCCCCCTGGTGGTGGCGGCTCCCCCCTGGTGGTGGCGGCTCCCCCCTGGTGGTGGCGGCTCCCCCCTGGTGGTGGCGGCTCCCCCCTGGTGGTGGCGGCTCCCCCCTGGTGGTGGCGGCGGCTCCCCCCTGGTGGTGGCGGCGGCTCCCCCCTGGTGGTGGCGGCGGCTCCCCCCTGGTGGTGGCGGCGGCTCCCCCCTGGTGGTGGCGGCGGCTCCCCCCTGGTGGTGGCGGCGGCTCCCCCCTGGTGGTGGCGGCGGCTCCCCCCTGGTGGTGGCGGCGGCTCCCCCCTGGTGGTGGCGGCGGCTCCCCCCTGGTGGTGGCGGCGGCTCCCCCCTGGTGGTGGCGGCGGCTCCCCCCTGGTGGTGGCGGCGGCTCCCCCCTGGTGGTGGCGGCGGCTCCCCCCCGTGGTGGTGGCGGTTCCCCCCCGTGGTGGTGGCGGCTCCCCCCCGTGGTGGTGGCGGCTCCCCCCCTTGGTGGCGGCGGCTCCCCCCCCGTGGTGGCGGCGGCTCCCCCCCCGTGGTGGCGGCGGCTCCCCCCCGTGGTGGCGGCGGCTCCCCCCCGTGGTGGCGGCGTGGTGGCGGCGGCTCCCCCCCGGTGGTGGCGGCGGCTCCCCCCCGGTGGTGGCGGCGGCTCCCCCCCGGTGGTGGCGGCGGCTCTCCCCCGGTGGTGGCGGCGGCTCTCCCCCGGTGGTGGCGGCGGCTCCCCCCGGTGGCGGTGGCTCCCCCCGGTGGCGGAGTAGTGGCTGATATTGTGTTATATATTTGATAGTTTTGCAGTTTCCTTCCATGAGCCTTTCAGTATCTACACAGGGCCTGCACCATCCACACACACCAGGGCCTGCACCATCCACACACACCAGGGCCTGCACCATCCACACACACCAGGGCCTGCACCATCCACACACACCAGGGCCTGCACCATCCACACACACCAGGGCCTGCACCATCCACACACACCAGGGCCTGCACCATCCACACACACCAGGGCCTGCACCATCCACACACACCAGGGCCTGCACCATCCACACACACCAGGGCCTGCACCATCCACACACACCAGGGCCTGCACCATCCACCCAGGCATTTGTTTATTATTGAACGTCGGCAACCACTTAATGCACCTTTCCTGCCAATTATGTGCTCTGGCGATTTCTTTTGACTGTTGGCATTGATCTGATTGGCCCTCTTCTTTGCCATTTATGTCAGTCCTCTCACCATTATTGTGTTACGTTGATGTTTCAGGGGAGCGGTAGTGGGAACGGCTCTGAGAATGGCCACAACTCGTCGTTCAGTGACTACAAGTACGGGCGGTTCGACAGCACGGCGCTGCACATCGCGCACGCCCTCAATGCCACCAAGATCCAGCGGGTCTACGACAAGCCCATCGACCAGTACTTGGTAAGTGTCTTCACTAATGGTCTCTGACGGAGGGAAACCTCGTCCTTTCCTCATTTTCAGATGTGAGGTTGGTACCAACTCTTCAGGCATGTTATATCTTGAGGTTATCGTGATGATTTCGGGGCTTAGCGTCCCCGCGGCCCGGTCCTCGACCAGGCCTCCATGTTAATGTTACTCATCGTCTGCCTTTTGTTAAGTACAAGCATTGTTATATGGCCCATTACCCTCTTGTAAATGTTTTAACGATATAGTAAATAAATAGAAGAGCAGCATTTACACGATAAAAATGTCAACATACACAGTGGTCTCCGTGGCGCAATGGTAAAACACTCGCTGGGAGCTTCGCAATAAGCGCTTTGGCCTATTTCGTATCCTGGCCGGGGAGGATTTACTGGGCGCCACTCCTTAACTGTAGCCTCTGTTCACCCGGCAGTGAATGGGTACCTGGTTGTTAAAAGATTTGGCGGGTCGTATTCCGGGGAATATTAGGACTAAGGACGTGCCCGGAACGCTATGCGTGCTGGTGGCTGTACGAGAATGTAAGAACTCTTGTACATATATAAATAAAATAGAAATAATTTTTAGGGTTATTGAGAGTGAATTTTAAGAGTAGGAGTGTGTTTGAATGAGGTGTGAGGGGAGAAACATGGGAAGTAGCCATTAATGTAATAGGAGTGTGGATCCCGTGTGTGTCACCGCGACTTCCGCCTCCACCACCAACTCTGTACAACTGTAACGCGACCTACAAATGCCACATTGCTCTCTCGCTCTCCCTCTACCCCCTCCCCCCGTTTACCCCATCATTGTAGTAGGCCCTATAATGATAGAATGAGAGGGGCTACAATTACCTCACGCCATTACTTTAAACGTTGCCGTGGGAGCCATTACCCAGGTGTGGGTGTCAAGGCGCCAGAGACTTGGCAGCGCCGCCTCAGGTATGAGGAAGGCGGCAGTTGCCATGTCTCACCACCGCGCCTCTCCCCAACACTGATTCAAGAAAATTTTATTAAATAATGTCCCCCATGTTATGCGTGTTAGTGTCACTTGGAGAGATAGTTGGGAGGATGTGTTTATAGAGGTAAGTGGGATGCGAGAGAGCACCAGAGGCGGGTAATAACGGGCGGTGACAAGTGGACAGCCATGACTGGCCGGGGGGCGGGACACAGTCGACTCCTCCCGCGCAGTTCGGCGATTTAAATTCTTTGGAATCCGGATACTTGCGACACCTTTCCTGCCTATGTATAATATGGCGGGCATGAAGCAGGAGAGGCAGCTGGCAGGCCGGTAAATTACTGTAACCTTGTGGGGAAGCTTGGGGTGTTCTGTGGTTGTCTCAGGGCATCCCGTAAACGTTTCTGAGGGCGGGTGTGTGACACCGTCTTAAGGCGTCAGTGTGCCACCACCATCTGCCGCCTGGGTGCCCGGAGTCTGCTCCACAGGTGTACACCTTCACCTGGCCCCGTCCCTCCCCAACCCTGGCTCCTCTCTCACACTCACACCTCGGCATTTCTTATTTCCCGGCCACTCGTCACCTCTCTTACTCTCCATTCCTCTCACCTGGCCAGCCTCGCCTTCACCTTGCCTCTCACCACCTTCGCACCTTCACCTGGCCACACTCCCTATAGCCTCACCTGGCCACACTCCCTATAACCTCACCTGGCCACACTCCCTATAGCCTCACCTGGCCACACTCCCTCTAGCCTCGCCTGGCCACACTCCCTCTAGCCTCACCTGGCCACACTCCCTATAGCCTCGCCTGGCCACACTCCCTATAGCCTCGCCTGGCCACACTCCCTCTAGCCTCGCCTGGCCACACTCCCTCTAGCCTCGCCTGGCCACACTCCCTCTAGCCTCGCCTGGCCACACTCCCTCTAGCCTCGCCTGGCCACACTCCCTCTAGCCTCGCCTGGCCACACTCCCTCTAGCCTCGCCTGGCCACACAAGTATTAATGCGAGAAAAACATTGGTGATGGCCGTGCTCAGGTAGGCTTAGACTTGGCTACAAGTACCTCTGGGAGTTTGTCTCGCCTGCTGGAGTAAACGCTAACCTCACTACTCTGGCGGCGTACCACCCTACTCTCGTGCCGTACCTCACTACCCTCATGCCGTACCTCACTATGTAATTGAATGTGAACAGATTTCAGAATTCAGGTACAATTCAGTTACAAATGTTCAAGAAATGTGTTTATTCAAAATGGTATACTACCATAAATCTTGGCAAAATATGCAGTTTACTTACTAAAGGTAGATTCTGCACTCGACTGTAAACTTTCCACTGCATTAGTGTGGGTCCGTGATTAGTTAAATGAGCAATTTAGCTAACTCGCCACAGATGCCAATTACTCAGCTTAGAGACTTGTGGTCCAGTTCTTGAAAACAAACACACAAACACACACACATACACACATACATACACACATACATACATACATACATACATACATACATACATACATATATATTATAATAATATTAAGCTGTGTAACTAGCTTATCTAGACTGGAACGTGCTTGGCTAAATGAATTTTGAGGTTTCTGGGCCAAAAATGTGCTTCTGTAGCCTTTTCTACTGCCGCCCACGGGATGGGTACGGGACCCCCACGGGATGGGTACGGGACCCCCACGGGATGGGTACGGGACCCCCACGGGATGGGTACGGGGGGGCCCCACGGGATGGGTATGTGCTACATAATAAAAGAGCAGATTATAAAATCCCAAGCCGTACCCGCTGGTAGTAGCACTAGTGAGCGTGTGTACCGTTAGGCGGCGCGGACGAGAGTGGCGGCGGCGTCTTGGCGCTCTTCCCGCCCACCCAACACCCGCCCATCTGACCAGCCCGTCCTCCAAAAATGGGGTGGTAAATGTAAGAAGACAAATAAGTGAAATTATGTACTATTCATAGCAGTCAGGAATTGTACTTATTTTCACTTAGTATTAAATCGTACTGTCAAATATATTGTGAATATTTGAGTTTACCTGAAAAACTGAATAGAAAACCACAACCTCACCTAACCGTCTTAGTTTTTGAAGATGATGATGATAATAATAATAATAATAATAATAATAATAATAATAATAATAATAATAATAATAATTTTATTTAGGTAAGGTACATACATAAAGAGATTTTACAAAGTTTGTTGGCTTTATAGATAGAGCTAGTACATACAATGCCTAAAGCCACTATTACGCAAAGCGTTTCGGGCAGGGATAATTTATGATAATTTTTTTTCGGGCGTTTCGGGCATGATAATTTTATTGCTTCTTAATTACAATTAGTACTTAACCTATAGCTATATTGATATTACAGTTTAATAAAACTAATAAAACAAAACTAAAATATCAATTTTGGATTTATTTTCCAAAACAGTAAGTTAAGAGTTCTTAGGTTATGAGGGCAGGCAGTTCTCCTAAGGTTTCAAAACATTATGAAAAATGTTAATTGAAAGTTTCCTCTCTTAACCTAACCGAGTAAGCCGGAAGACACACAGAACAGTACATCACTTTCGTGAGTCGATTTTTTATGACATAGATTTTTTATGACATATATACAAGAATTGTTACGTTCTTGTACAGTCCACTAGTACACGTAGCGTTTCGGGCAGGTCCTTAATCTTATGGTCCCTGGAATACGACCCCCAGCGAAGAATCGTTGTTACAACCAAGTACACATTTTACTGTTGAGTTAAACAGAAGGCTACAGTTAAGGAATTGCGCCCAGTAAATCCTCCCCGGCCAGGATACGAAGCCATGACAAAGCGCTCGCGGAACGCCAGGCGAACGCCTTAAACACTACACCACGGTGACTTTCATTTCAAATTACGTCCCTTCTTGGCTATAGCGCTCATACGAGCGACAAACGACGTTATTTTAAGAAGACGGGTTGGGCGGGAACTGGTGAGGAGGACACGGGGATGCAAGTAACTAGCAAGAAGCTATAGGTTTCCATCGGGTAGATTCAGGTTCTTGGGCCGTCAACTCTGTGTGTGTGTGTGTGTGTGGGGGGGGGGGGGGTTGCATCTCATCTTGGTAGTGTTTCTAGCACTGGAAAATGTTGCAAGTGTTGGATGCGTTTTCACGCCCTGGTGGCTTGGTGATGGTGGTGTCTGATGTTTTCGAGTTGTATGTTCAGCAGTTCATGGAGCTTCTGGATTGTTATATGGCGGACGGTGATTTGCTGCTCTGGTTAACCAGACCACCAACCAGCGAGCCTGGTCAAAAGACCGGGCCGCAGGTACGTTGATCCCCTGAATCACCAGAAGGTAGCCACAAAATAGGTAGCTCTTCTTAACGACCTATTTTGCACGGCTTGTCGTCTTCGCATGTTGGTTTTCCTTAAGGTTGTGGTACTGGAGGACATTAGAGATACGGTCGGAATAGAACCTTATAATACATCAGCATTTAATATTTGTGTATATTGATGGATTGCGATCACTGACAGAAGAATTAGTACCATTTTGTTTATATTGCTAATACCAGGAGTCTTGTTCTTGAATCATTTGTTTTTTATCTCTGATGGTTATTAGTTTAATGAGGTTGTACTCATTGTAAATGTTGTTAGTTTATTGTTTGCGTTGGAAGTGATGTTGCAGCTTTGTTATCGACAGGATTTGTAGGTTGTCTTTCTGCGGTGGGACAACAGTTGACATTTTGTTTGAGTCAGCGATGCTACACAATAGTAGAGCCTACGTGCAGTAAGTATATGGAGTGGACTCGAGGGAGAGAGAGTTGTTTTATCATGATAATTAGCTTCAGAAGTAGGAGTTTCCTATATGAAGTCTCCTATATGAAGTCTCCTATATGACAAAATAGAGTTGGGAGTCTCTCGAGTTACTCGCAACCCTCTCCGCCCGTCCCGTCCCTTTATCCGTGTTTTTTTTTAGTAAAGAGGAAGGAGAGGCATAGGTGAAGGGAAGTTTAGAAGTGGGAAATACAGTGAGAGGTATGGAAGCAGGCGGGCTGTCCGCCTTGCTGACACCATGTGTGGGTGTTGGCAGCTAAGCTAAGCTGGCTCCCTCTTGTCAGGGAGCTGTGAGTGTGTGAGAGGTTCTTCACATGTGTTTCATCATATATGGATGTCTGTAGATGAATACTGTGTAGCGTTTATATATATGCACCCCGATGCTTCCACGCATGTTATGTTTAAGGCTCTTTATTATTATTATTTATTTAGCTATTCACATACACTATACACAACTATACACACACATACTCAATTTCTTCAATTATGGGGGGAAGGATATCTGGTCAATATTTCATCTGGGAATTATGTACTGTGGGGCGGGGTTTGCATCTAGTAAATAGAGGCTCTTGCCTCATATCAGCTGTGGGAGCGGGGCGTCTCATTTTTGAGTAATCTTTCTAACATTGGGTCCTCTAACATTTCGATGGTGTTCCACACCCTGATGGCTTGGTGCTGCAGTCTGATGTTTAGTGGCTGTATGTTCAGGAGTTCATGGAGCTCCTGGATTGGCTGATCATATGGTGGACGGTGTTTTGCTGCTCTCCTTAGCGCCTTATTTTGCACTGCTTGCAGTTTCTGCATGTTAGTTTTCTTTATGGTGTGTAGTGGTACTGGGGGATACTCTAGATGCGTCCGAACTAGAGCTTTGTATAGGTGGATCTGAATGTTAGTACTGAGGCTTCGGAATCTCTTCAATTTTCCTAAGGCTGCTTTGGCTCTGTTTAGTCGGTCCCTTACATGAGTCTTACGGTCCCTTACACGAGTCCTCCGCTCGTCCCGTCCCTACTTTACAAATGGGATGACAATAATGGTCACCCAGCCGCAGGTGTCAGTGGGCCACGACCTTAACCCGAGCTACCCTACCTAGGGATCCACGTAACTGTGGCCTTCATGACTCAGAGGAAGGGGTGGGAGGGGAAGGGAGGGGTAGGTGCGGAGAGAGAGGGGGGTAGAGAGAGGGAGGGAGGGAGGGAGGGAGGGAGGGAGGGAGGGAGGGAGGGAGAGAGAGAGAGAGAGAGAGAGAGAGGCGCGTAGTTATGAAGGTGTGAAGGAGAGGGAATGTTGCGTAGTTGTATTGAGGGGGGGGGGGAGAGGGAGGGAGGCGGAGGGGATGTGTGAAGCACTTCAGGAGGCGAGCGCCACCAGGGTAAATATGGGAGGACCACCACACCCCGCCCACACCGTCGACCCCTCAATGTTGGAGGTCTCAGACGGTGCAGGTGCTGGGGCCCCGAGTCTGGTGCAGGTGGTGCTGGTGCTGCTGCTGCTGCTGGTGCTGGTGCTGCTGCTGCTGCTGCTGCTGCTGCTGCTGCTGGTGCTGCTGCTGCTGCTGGTGCTGCTGGTGCTGCTGCTGCTGCTGCTGGTGCTGCTGCTGCAGGTGCTGCTGCAGGTGCCGGTGGAGGAGAGCTTTGTGGTGTCAGGTGTGTAGGCGGGGCAGGTAGATGGTAGTGCCAGGTGTGGGCGAGGGCCTGCGAGTTCCCTGGTGAGAGTGCCCCGCCCCGCTGGGTACTGCCCCCAGCCCTGCCCCACATCAACCTCTTCTTCTCCCCACCTGCAACTGAATCTCTATAGCTCCTCCACACACACATATATAATAATAATAATTCATTGTGTCGGGGGACAGGAAGCCAGAGTGTATTCGTACACGTTTGTCTTTTATCAAGCCCCCCCCCCCCAAGGCCGAATTACTGACCCCGCCCAGGATGCAACCCCCACAACAAGCTGACTAACTCCTGAGTACCTACTCACTGCTAGGTGAACTGTGTATTAGGTGACAGGGAATGTGCCCAACTATTTCTGCCCCGCCCGGGACTTCGAACTCGACTGTGTACTACCAGGACCCTCATATATCTGCTCCTTACACCTGCACCATGTGTTTTTCTACAACTGAACCTGCTCTTGTGTACGCTCTTCTTGGTCTCTTCTTGCTACTGCTCTTCAACACTTGCACCTAATCCAGCACCTGTGGTGGTGGCCACCCGTCCTGCGGTGCTCCTGTAGGCTGCCCAGTCATGTCACCGGAGTGTCAGGCTCACCCCGGTACATGTCAACCCCACAATTCAAGACTATCATTAAAACTTATTTTTTCTAGCCTTTCTAGATATGAATCCCAGTAATCATATCCACCTTATTCTCAACATAATTTGCGTCATTTTCGCTTATCACTACCATATGTGTCTTCCAATCAGATTTGGTAATTGTTGATTAGATAGTGCACCACAACATCTCATAATGGTCCAGTTGGTAGCGTGTGCCTGGAAAGCCCGGAGATGGGAGTTCGATCCCATTGTATTGCCTAAATATTTTCCGCTTGTTTAGCTGATATCTGGCAACTTATAATTTATTATCTTCAACCCTATATTTTCCAGCACTATATTTGCACCTCCTAATGTTCTCCTCACTCTAAAAATGTCCTATTGTTTGTTATTTTCAGTTCTGGGACGAATTTATTCCCCAACCTGTTTGTGTCATTTGTAAATTTGCTAATAGTTGCTGCTTAGTCCTGTGTATATATTAGGACTGTGTGTGAATAGTGCTATGTATTAAATGAACAAATCCACAAGGGCCGTGACGAGGATTCGAACCTGCGTCCGGGAGCATCCCAGACACTGCCTTAATCGACTGAGCTACGACAGGGTAAAAGGGTTGAAACCGAAGTTCTACTGAACTTACTGGATCCCGTAGCCTCTCCGAGGCACAAACCAGGCTTTTACACAACCCCCCCCCCCCTGCACCCGAGCTATGTCAATAGGCCGTTCTCCCTCTTCGCCCTTACATCATCCACACACACAGATCACACTAACGTGATGTCGTCACGGCCCTTGTGGATTTGTTCATTTGATGCATCACGTTAGTGTGATCTCTGTATGTGGTGCTATGTATTGCTTTGATAATACATATACAAGTAATCAACAGTTGTCCCAGGACAGAGGACCTGTCGCACAACACTTCAAAAGTTCCCACTCAGATTTGATTCTATTTAAGGTGACCATATGTTGCCTTTGAAATAATACCTTAATCCAGTTTAAGATATTACCTTTAATATCATGCGACTCAACCATCCTGATCGATCTTTCCTGAGGTATAATATCAAATGTAATTATTGTTAAGTATTTTGGAAACGACAAACTCCACACTAATTGACGAAGAATTCGATGCTTTGGATCAAACCGTCTTAGTAATCTGCACCACACTGGCAACCCTCCATGATGCCAGTACTCTACTTGACTTTAATGATACATTAAATATGCAAGTCAAGGGCTGACAAAGGTCAACCAGTCACCATAAATCTCCACCGCTAGTCACTGCTAACATTTGCTACGTCAAGTCACCATAACGATCACCACCACAGCACACCAAACACAGCACCAGTCACCTAGCTGTGCTCGCCACTCACATCACCATATGTGGCTGGGATCAATACCTTCCACCAGTTGAAATCTAACGAAGGAAGCATGTGGACGGTAGGGGAGGAGGGGCGGTGGTGTGGGCGTGAGGGCGGTGGTGTGGGTGGGGGAGGTGTGGGCACCTGGGGATGTGGTAGGGGGCCACAGTAGGGGAAGGTGGTGCAGGTGGAGGGACAGGTGCATGCTTCTACATCTCTGCACCACCTGGTGACCTTATACAGCAGAGCTGGGACCCCCGCCCTGCTCGCCTCCCTCTCTCTACTCAACTCTTGTGCCTGCCCAGGCCAGCGTTAGCTCTTGGTCCCTGCCATTCTACCTGTCGGTCGTTTATTGCATTGGACGCGACCATTCGTTACTCTTGAAATTGTGTGTGAAGATGTTTTCTTGTCCTGTCTAGTTTATTTTCCTACTGCTGCTACACTAATAGTGTCTTCTCAGCATCTTTATGGTTCATCTGTCTCTAGCCCCACCCATGTCTTCTTGTTCTAATTCATTGTCATTGTTTTCCCACTCTATAAAATTCTCGGTATTTAATTCTATAAAGTATGCCTCGTCATATGTTTCTGGCGTAGGTAGGACCGGTGTTATTGTGGGGATGTGGGCGTGGCAAGGTTGTGCTAGTGGGCACAACCCACTAGCACACGTGTGTGTGGTATAGGCATTTTGGAGTGGCAGGCGTAATGTATGGGTGATGCAGTGAGTATGGGCGAGGTGTAGGGGTGTTGTAGTGGGCGGTAGTGATGTGCGGCCGGCGTGGGCTGAGAATTGGGAGATGGGTGCTCTCGCAGGCACACATTCCCCGCGGGTGTCGCCCACGGGTAAGTGTGACCAAAGCTGGACTCTTCCCAGCGAGGTGTTGGTGGTCGGGCCCGGGGGACGAGACCTACCGGAGGCTCCCTAACCTTGAGAACCCCCTTACCTTGAGTTCGTTTCGGGGCTTAGCGTCCCAGCGGCCCGGTTATCGTCCAGGCCTCCTGGTTGCTGGACTGGTCAATCTGGCTGTTGGACACGGCTGCTTGCAGTCTGACGTATGAGCCACAGCCTGGTTGATCAGGTATCTTATGGAGGTGTTTATCCAGTTCTCTCTTGAACACTGTGAGGGGTCGGCCAGTTATGCTCCGTATGTGTAGTGGAAGCGTGTTGAACAGTCTTTGACGTTGATGGAGTTCTCTCAGAGTACCTGTTGCACCTCCGCTCTTCAACGGGGGTATTCTGCACATCCTGCCATGCTTCCTAGTCTCGTGTGGTGTTATTTCTGTGTGCAGGTCTGGGACCAGCCCCTCTAATACTTTACACGTGTAAATTATTATGTATCTCTCCCGCCTGCGCTGGAGAGAATAACAGAGATAGGCTCTTTAGTCGGTCCCAATAGTTTAGATGCTTTACTGAGTGGATTCTAGCAGAAAAGGATCGCTGCACGCTCTCCAGGTCAGCAATTTCTCCAGCTTTGAAAGGGGCTGTCATTGTGCAAATGTATTCCACTCTTAGAGAGCACTAGCGTCTTGAAGAGTATCATCAGTTGGTATAGCATATCTAGTTTGAAAAGTTCTTGTTATCCAACTTGTTATTTGTGTTCATGCTAGTGAGGGGGTCGGAGTGGCTGAAATTTGAGTCGCTCAGTGATTGGTTCGGTGATTTGTACTAGTCCTCATATGTCAATGATATAACAGTCTGGTTAGACTTGATTTCTATGGGTGATGCACAGTTAATGAGTCGGGACACACTGAAATTGCAGAGCATCCCAAGGACCTGGAGAGACTGCTGTGTTTATCCAAGAAATGGCTGTTGGAATTCGATGCCTTCAAGTGTAAAGTGATGAAAATGGGAACCGGGAACAGAAGACCCAATAGGGAGGGTGGGTGCACAGTAAAGCAGAACCGCTTCTATGAAACAAGTAAAGAAAAAGACGGTAGTAGACGTAAGTCTTGCTCCACAGGCACGTATAGACGAGATGTCGCCGTAATACTCTAAACTAATAAACACCAGAACATAAGTTTTGAGCCTAAATAAAGAGACACTTACCCTGAGACCAGTCTTAGAGTATGGAGGCCCGTCGTCGGCCCCCGATTTCAAAAATCTTATAAAAATTAAAAAGTACAGATGTTTACAAAGAGGCTCATCCCAGAATTAGGCGAGATGGGGAACGAAGAAAATTGATAGTGCTGGACGTAACGTCATGAGAGAGAGAGAGAGAGAGAGAGAGAGAGAGAGAGAGAGAGAGAGAGAGAGAGAGAGAGAGAGAGAGAGAGAGAGAGAGAGAGAGAGAGAGAGAACAAACAAACAAACAAACAAACAAACAAACAAACAAACAAACAAACACAACAACAACAAACAAACACAACAACAACACACGAACACAACAACACACGAACAAAGAGTCACGGAGGTTCACAGGTGAACTCAACAATTGCCACTTACTTATTTGTGCCTGCAAGATCGAGCTTCAACTCTTGGATCCCACGTTCCAAGTCGTCAGTCGGCTATTGCAACGACTCCGGCCTAACTTTCTCCCATATCTACTGTACTACCACCACCTACTAATTATATTGTGGATGGAACTGGCTTGCACTGTCTCCAGCTCCACTTGCCTACTTTACGCTGAATACTTCCTCACACACAGGCCCAACTGTGAGTCACGCTTCTATCCGCCCCTCTTGCTGGTAGTTTTGATCATGTAGTGTGTGTTCACCTAGTTGTTCTTGCGGGGGTTGAGCTCTGCTCTTTCGGCCCGACTCTCAACTGTAACTAACTGTTTTTTTTCCTCTACACACACGCACGCACGCGAACGAGAAATAAAGGAGTCACAAGTCATATTTAAGTGATGAGCAGTGGAAAGGCCAGGCCCAAGAGCTGACGATCGGTGTTGAAAAGCCATTAGATAACAACATAGGCACACTTCCCAACCCCCGCCATCCCCTCCCCCCATCCCCTCCCCCACCTAACCACAAACCACCTCTTCCCTCCCCATGTTTCCCAGTCACTCCCCAGTTATACACTCCTTGCTGCTATCAACACGCAATTTTGCCGCGCAAACAATGATTAACAGTCATATGATTGTCACGTTCTGTAGTGGGCTAGCGGACGGCCATCACCACCACCGCCCCTCTCAGCCACTGACACCATAACCTTCCCTGCCATCACTTCCCCCTTACAGTATTACCGACCCCTGAGAGTATCACGGACCCTGAGAGTATCACCACCCCCTAAGACCATTGACATCTCCCCTGACAGCATTAATATCCCTTCAGCTGACAGCATCACTATCTCCCCTAGACTTACCATCCCCTGAGAGCATTATTGCGATGAGCTGCAAGCCCAGCTCAGACGTAAGGAGCAACCTCAGCGCAAACCCGAAGAAGTAGAAGCCTTGGTTCTCTACCAGGCCTCCTGGTTGCTGGACTGGTCAACCAGGCTGTTGGACGCGGCTGCTTACAGCCTGATGTATGAATCACAGCCTGGTTGATCAGGTATCCTTTGGAGATGTTTATCCAGTTCTCTCTTGAACACTGTGTGGGGTCGGCCAGTGCAACCCGTTCTCGCAAATTTAATAAGTCAATATTGACTTATTAAATATGTGCATAGGTGACATACTTAACATAATAGTTTCCCTTGAAAAGCTTCATAGAAAACACCGACCTTACCTAACCTACTTAGTATGTTAAGATAAGCATCTTATTGCTTCGTAATTACAATTATTACCTAACCTATACCTATAATAGGTTAAGTAACAATTGTAATTACGAAGCTATAAGATGCTTATTTTAACATACTAAGTAGGTTAGGTAAGGTCGGTGTTTTCTATGAAGCTTTTCAAGGGAAACTATTATGTTTAGTATGTCACCTATGCACGCAACTAATAAGTCAATATTAACTTATTAAATGTGTGAGAACGGGTTGGCCAGTTATGCCCCTTACGTGTAGTGGAAGCGTGTTGAACAGTCTCGGGCCTCTGATGTTGGTAGTTCTCTC
Source organism: Procambarus clarkii (assembly GCF_040958095.1). Taxonomy (NCBI): domain Eukaryota; kingdom Metazoa; phylum Arthropoda; class Malacostraca; order Decapoda; family Cambaridae; genus Procambarus; species Procambarus clarkii. The sequence continues at coordinate 29,057,716 of NC_091155.1, forward strand.
TGAGTACCTATTGCACCTCCGCTCTTCAACGGGGGTATTCTGCACATCCTGCCATGGTTCTGGTCTCGTGTGATGTTATTTCTGTGTGCAGGTTTAGGGACCAGGCCCTTTAATATTTTCCACCTGTAAATTATTATGCATCTCTCCCGCTCTCCAGGTCAGCAATTTCTCCAGCTTTGAAAGGGGCTGTCATTGTGCAACAGTATTCCACTAGAGAGCACCAGGGTCTTGAAAAGTATCATCGGTATAGCATCTCTAGCGTGAAAAGTTCTTGTTATCCAACCTGTCATTTTTCTTGCAGTTGTGACGGCTACTTTATTGTGTTCTTTAAAGGTAAGGTCTTCCGACATGAGTACACCCAAATCCTTTACATTGCTTTTTCGTTCTATGTTATGATTTGACTGCGTTTTTACGTAGTTTGTTTTTAGATTTTCATTTTTTCTCCGTAGCGCATGAGCTGCAACTTACCTTCATTAAATACCATATTATTTTTTGTAGCCCATAGAAAAACCTGATATACATCTGATTGGAGGTTTACTGTGTCCTCGGTTGTCTACTCTCATAAAAATCCTAAGTGTCATCTGCAAAGGATGATAGTGCTATAGGTTGTGTCGTTGTCTGTCCAATATGAGGATGAGAAAAAGTACTGGAGCAAGCACAGTACCCTGAGAGACTAAGCTCTTCACGGTTGATCGTTCGGATTTTATTTTGTTGACTATTACACGTTGGGTTCTGTTAGTCAGGAAATTGTAGATCCATCTGCTTATTTTTCCGGTAATTCCTTTTGAACGCATTTTGGGTGAAATAACGCCATGGTCACATTTGTCGAAGGCTTTTGCGGAATGTGTAAATTACATCAGCGTTTTGCTTGTCTTTCATGGCATCTAATGCTATGTCATAGTGGTCCAGCAACTGTGATAGGCAAGAGCGCCCTATTCTGAAACCATGTTGTCCAGAGTTATGGAGATGCTGTGATTTCATGTATTTTGTGATCTTATTTCTTAGCACTCATCCAAAGATCTTTATGATGTGTGATGTTAGTGCTATCGGTCAGTAATTTTTTGCCTCTGTCTTATTTCCTCCTTTATGGAGTGGTGTTATCTCTGCTGTTTTTAGTATGTCAGGGATAACGCCAGCATCTAGGCTTTGTCTCCAAAGCTCGCCCCGTGATGGTCGGAGAAAATAAAGGTGGTCATGGCTCGTCTAAGTCACACCAGCCTCTATATATGTCTCAAGCAGCGGCGGAGGCCAGGGAGTCTCCTAAGAAATGCCGAGTTCACTGGTCCTGTCAATACCACCGCCGGCAGTGCCAGGTGTGTGGGGTGGAGTGAGTAACCAGTTATAGGACCACAAGGTCGCTTATTCCTCCCTCTTCCCCTTACCCAACACGTGCCTTGCAGCAGTTGACCTCGCCAACACGTCCGTTCCAGCTGACCTGGCCAACACGTGCGTTCTCCCGTCAACCACACAAAGTTAATCTCCAGTTCGTCACTTTCAAACGAGTTTTTGTTTTCATTGGTTATTTAAAAAGTAAAAACTAGTCAACATTTATCAAGGACACGGCGAGACGCGTCACTATTCTACGCTCACTCTAGCCAGGCTACTTCCAGTGGTAGTCCTCGCCCTCTCCTAGCAGTCCCTCGTAGGGGCTTAATTCTTGCTAGTGGTAGTCCCCACCCTCTCCTACCTATCTCTGGTGGGTGCTACTAATTAGTGGTAGTCCCCTCCCTCCCCTGGTGGGGCTACTCACCTTATTATAGTCCCCTGGGCACTGGCGGCAGTGTTCCCTTATCTGGGCACCTCTGGCGGGGAGCTACGCATGCCAGTCCTGCCTCACAAGCCATTTTTGTTATTAACATTTAGGTACATCTGCCCTAGACTATATGAAGAGGGAGTACAGTGTGTCAGAGATAGCTACGTGATGCTAAATTCCTCATCACATACGATGGTTAGTCATACAGGACCATATGTTTAGTAGCCGGCACTGACAAGCCACGACAGAGAAGGGGAGGTTGTGATGGAGTGTGGGAGGGAGCGAGGCAGGTCGCTGCACACAAGGACCGCTTTCACTAGGGGTACTGTGTCCCCTTAACCAGATGCTTGGTAATTTTTGTGTTTTAATTTTTCCCCGAGGGGCGAGTTTATTGGGCAGCACCACTCATCCTGTGAGTGGACACACCGCCATAGCAGCATGTACAACACTCCCCAATAGGAAGAAAACCCGCTGGGTTGTTAATCCTGTCACTTGTACCCAGACACAGCTGGGACTTGCTTAACTGTCTCAAGTAAACAACTTCTCAAACAAGAAGATTAACATTCGTCAACCCTTAAAATCTTACGTTATCTTGCGGGTGTAAATGGGGTAATCTTTTAAAAACAGTATCAGTATTTGACAAATAGTGTTTTCCTAACTCAAACAATGTGGGGTTTATTATTCTACACGCATTCTTAATGACTCTTAGATGTTCACATTCTCTCAGGTTGTGGTCAAGGCGGTGTCAGTCACTCTCACCACAGATTCTGCAACTCCTCTACTAAACTGTTGTTTCCATTCCTAATCTCTATGGATATTTGTATCCAAGACTGATTCTCTCCCGCGGCCACCACCTCTTCCTTCATAATGATTGGGATTGCCAGCGGCAACCACATTGTACCATCGTACAGATTCACTGATTTGTTCTTCTATCCTCCTTTCCTAAGTTACCTTGTCACGGTGATGTTGAATAACTATACCTCTAATTTGTAGAAAAGTCTTGGGTATGAAGTATTCAATATGGTCTCCTTCAGCAGCCAGCACATCTGCTCGTTCATTCCCACATATTCCAACATGGGAGGGGATCCACGGAAACTTGACGACTCTTCCCTGCTTGGTTAGTACTCTCACAACTCTCTTGATCTCAGCGACTATCGCAAGATTTTCTGCCCGATTTTTACTTAGGCTTTGCAGTGCTGCTTTTGACTTGGTGCAGATCACTGCACCATTAGTGTTTCGTTCATCTTATCTTAACGCCATAACAATGACAGTTAGTTCCGCTTGTGTTGAAGAGACATAGTTCTCAATTCAGACTTTTCCTTAATTTCCGCGTTGTAAGGCAGTATTCCTAATTACAGTGCATGCTGCACCAGCCCTGCCATTGACAGGGTTAGATGATCCATCAGTGTAGATTTGATCTAACTCATTTCCGGCTTCTTTATAGATTTCCTTCAAATAATTGTGCTTCATTTCTTGAGCTATCATGTTGAACTTTTTCGTTGCCATTTCATTGATGATAATCCTGCATGAGTAATCCTCCCAGGGAGGTAACCTCTCTACAGGCAGGAGCTCACGGGCTTCCTCAAGCAGGTGAAGTTCGTCGAGGTAGCAGACTGATCTGTGATGCCATTTTGTGCTTCTCCTGTTTTCCCCTGCATGTAGCACAGAACTCAGTTTTGTCCTGGCAATAGCATTATAATAGGGATCTCTGGCTACCTTAATTGCAAGCTTAGCATTCAGTTCCTGAATTCTGCTTGAGTCTTGTACTCACAGCACACATACACTTGTGCAGCTGCAGTAGTGTGTGTGTGTGTGTGTGTGTGTGTGTGTGTGTGTGTGTGTGTGTGTAGTAGTAGTAGTAGTAGTAGTAGTAGTTGTAAAGCAGCAGTAGCGGTAACAACAGGTGTAGTAGTTGTAGAAGTAGCACCAGCAATAATAATAGTACAATATTAAAGATTTTTCTCATATAAATGTTGTCGTTCTTTGATAATCGTAAATCTTAAATTAAATCACAACATATTCTTTTAAGATCTAATCGATATTTAAGACGATTATGAATGATTTAAGTTTTAATATATCATCTCTATCGCTCAGCGGGAGCGCCTTCAAAGTTGCCTGTCCTCTCACAGGCGACGACTAACACTACCCAAAACATTTAAGAATAGGGCCTACTAAAGACTTGTACAGAGTAAAGGGTGACATCTCTTATTCACAACTGGAAAGATCTTTCAATGAAGCATAATTAGTGGACTCGCCTTGGTAAACAGCTAGCCACCATCACTCCAAGGTCTCTACTTTGATTAACTTTGTGATGTAAATCAGATAAACTTAAACTACTTTAACTACTTTACTTGATTTAAGTAGGCTCTCAATCTCTAGCATTTTCCTGCTGTTGCAACTGTGTAGTCCACGACAAATATTGATACTGTTCTCTGTAATTATGGATGGAAATTGTTTAAATAAATTAGGATCTCTTCAAACGTCGTCGTCTCTTCAATTTCTAGTGTGTGGATTGGTCAACATTCTTCAGCCACGCTATTGAGACTCGTCATCTGCAAATTAGGATTTCCTTTGTTCATGCCTTGAGGTCCCTTCATCTGTCATGTTAAGATTCCTGAGTCTTAAGATTTCTTTCAAACTTTTAGATGTTTGTAAATGAATTCCCTAGTACTGCGCTGTCTTAGTGTGGGATGTGAGGCGACGCGCAGTGTGCAGGTGAGGTGTGGGGCCCTGTAGGTATGGTGAGGTGACGGGGTGTGTGGAGCTGCAGGTGTGGTGGGGTGACGGGGTGTGTGTGTGTGTGTGTGGAGCTGCAGGTGTGGGAAATGTGGGCCATCAGCGCCACCTGGAGTCATTACGAGTGGGTAATTATGGTAGTTGAGGTAAACGAGGAGTGGCACCTGTCGCATTCCGGCCCTCTAACCCATACGCCTCTGGCACCTCTACACCGCCTTCAGTAGCTCACTTAACACCACCTCCAGCACCAGTGCTAACTAGTGTTGCTCATCTCACCCCCCCCATCCCCCTCCTCCTTTTTCATGTTTCCTCCTCAAAATGTCAGAGAGCGGTTTTCTGTTACTTTTAGTATCTTTGCTCTCTGCTTGTATTCTTGTGTGTGTTCCGTGGTTCCCTGGAGGAGGTTATGACCATCACCACTTTTTTGGTGATCAGTCCAGTTATTTTTAGTCCCCGACTATTACTATTGAGTGAGGGTTTGTTTTATAAGTTTTTTCTTTGAGTTCCTCTGCTGTATTAAGCTATTCATTACTGTTGTTGTACCAGATCCTTGAAGTCTTGTTTAATATTGTCTTTGTTTGGCAAGCAGAGCTACCGTTACCTGTGGCAGGTGGCTACAGGTGACGAATCTCTCAATCCTGAGCACTCCAGGTGTGTAAAGTTTGTGAGCAGTGACTGGGACATGATCTCTCGCACTATATTATTGAATAACCATGTAGTAGACCCTTGAGACCTGCCTGTATTGAGGTATCGGGAGTTTTGTCATTTTTTATTAGCCACCTCCCCCCCCCCCCAGTGTTCTTGAGGATATCGTCATAGTGCACTCAGAGGTTGTCAGTGGTGACTACTGATCACATGGCCCCGTATGACTAGCTATCCAGTGCGATGGGGATTTTTAGTACCAGATAGCTTGTGCTTGATGCAAACTATATAATCCTTCATATAGTCTAGTGTAGATGCATCAAATACCAGCCTAAGGCTGGGTGACTTTTGGGCTCAGTTACATGGATGTGCGGTATAGGGATGAAGCTGAGGTGAGGGAGAGACTAGGGGCGTGTGGAAGGGAAAGGTATTAGATGGGTATATCTTGAGATGGTTATCTTGAGATGATTTCGGGGCTTAGTGTCCCCAATTGAATATTGGGTAGGGGAACTTGATAGGTGGTAATGTGCAGTTTGTGGCACTGGAGCTGTGATAATGGGGTGGATAGGTTGTTAGGTGGGGAGGGGGGGGAGGAGGAGGTTCATGTATTTTTATGAAGTGAAATGAAGTTGGGTGGCTTCTATGTTTGGCTGTGTCGGGGACATGGAGGTACGACCCCTCGTTTAATATTCTCTTATCGTATATGGACGCTGAATGCCCTTATCTTATTGATTGTACATGTACCCTGGCTGTCTTTTGTCTCCGTATGTAATAGTTTCTTTGCTATGAATCATATTGTAGTGCTAGTGATATGATGAGTTTCTGCCTCTTATAGTCCTCAACCCACTCCCTATAAGCTCTTTATCTGCCTTTTTTTTTTTTTTTTTTTTTTCCTCTATTTGCTCATGGCTTTTACCAGTAAATCCCTCTCATTGCTGTTACAGATAGGCCTTTTAAGTTTCAACAACATTCTTGGTGCTGCTTTATTGCAAATATTAACTTCAATAGCCTACGTCTGTTTCTGTTCTGTGGCATATTGCCCTAGTCTGCACACAGTCACTAAGTCTCCCCTCAGAAACTTCCAGCCTTGGTACCCTCACAAGTTTCATTGCAGTTCCGCTCTTCATATGCATACACTCTGGTATTTTATTGTTGATCTTGTATTGGTATCCTGAATGATACCTGGAACTCTTTGAATATTTTGAAACTCAATACTATATAGCTTTTGAGTAACACTTTCTTTTGGCAATTACTTAGTGGCTGTCTCCTCGGCTAGGCTCGTAAGCTCGCCTCCAAAGGTTGTCAGCTGTTGTTTACATCTTTTATTTACTTCCAAGCTTGGGGCCTGATTCACGAAGCAGTTACGCAAGCACTTACGAACCTGTACATCTTTTCTCAATCTTTGGCGGCTTTGTTTACAATTACTAAACAGTTAATGAGCTCCGAAGCACCAGGAGGCTGTCTATAACAACAACAACAACAACAGTTGTTTGGGAAGTTTTTCATGCTTGTAAACTGTTTAATAAATGTAACCAAAGCCGTCAAAGATTAAGGAAAGATGTACAGGTTCGTAAGTACTTGCGTAACTGCTTCGTGCATCTGGCCCTTGGACTTCCAGCTCGCATACTCCAGTTCATGTCAACATTTTTGTTTAGTTCAATTTACCTGAGGGCAGCTATCTCTTGCCCTCAACGGGGACAGGAAGCCAGCGGCAGAATTTGAAACTGGAATATCGTCCTTGCATTTACAGCTTCAGCAAGGTAGGTAATTCCACGGGTTTATTATACTATAAGTGAAAAAAACACCTGTTTTTGTCCTACATTTTGTTTTAAACTTGAAGCTGTTAAGCCTTTAAAAAGTTACTTTGAATCTTAAAAGAAATGTGTGTGTGTGTGTGTACTCGCCTAATTGCGCTTGCGGGGGTTGAGCTCTGGCTCTTTGGTCCCGCCTCTCGACCGTCAATCAACAGGTGTACAGGTTCCCTGAGCCTATTGGGATCTATCATATCTACACTTGAAACTGTGTATGGAGTCAGGCCTCCACCACATCACTTCCTAAGTGTGTGTGTGCGTGCGTGTGTGTGTGTGCGTGTGTGCGTGTGTGCGTGCGTGTGCGTGCGTGTGCGTGCGCGTGTGCGTGTGCGTGTGCGTGTGCGTGTGCGTGTGCGTGTGCGTGTGCGTGTGTGTGTGTGTGTGTGTGTGTGTGTGTGTGTGTGTGTGTGTGTGTGTACGTGTGTGTACTTACCTCACTATGCGAAGAGTGCTCACGGGTGCGTGTAATTACATAAGTATAATTATCAAACTGCAGTTACAAGGAGAGAACTGTGCTCGTGGAGCCCTGGCTGCCTTATAATGGTAGTTATGGAGAGAGAGCAGCTCCCTGTCAACCCAACATGTCTATAAATAGCTTGAAAACGGTAAAATACATTTAATAATGTCAATATGTAAATAACTTAATTTCTGTGTTCACATAGCAGTAAATAGGTACCTGGGAATTACTCAACTGTTGTAGAGTTGCATCCTGGGGGAAGATCAGTAGTTAGACCTGGGGGGGGGGGAAGAGGGGAACTCGATACAAGCCTGAAGTATAGTCATATATTCATATATATCATGAATATATATATTTATATATGATGTAATATATATATGTTATATAACATCATATATATGATATATATGCATATATATATATATATATATATATATATATATATATATATATATATATATATGCATATATGATAGTGATATATATGTATATGCTAGTGATATATATATGTGTGATATATATGTATCATTAACAACTCTACATGACCCGGCGAGGATTGGAGTCCATGAGGTGTAGGATCACCCCAAAACGTACACAGTACCGTGACTACCTCACCATCACGGTAGCTGTGTACGTTTGGGGGCGATCCAGGACGTCATGGGTTCGAATCCTGGCCGGGTCATACACAGTTCTGAGTGACCAATGGCTTGCGCGTCCATACAACCTTCCTCGCATGTCCTGCACCCCGTTCTCTCCACTTGCCACTCCGTAAAAAATGCAACTGTTGTGCCCAGCCAGGAACGTACTGACCCAAGCATCCCACCTAACCTACAAAGGCAGATGCATAGAAAACGTCAATACATAGTGCTTTAATTTGGACCAGATCATCGCTTGTGTTAACGGATTGGTCTATTCCGATAAAAAAACGACGTATTAGGAGAGCGGATTGGTCGGACTTGCGTTTGAACGCATCTTGGGAGCCTTTTTTTTCTCATTACCTGAAGACGGGACTTTTATAAAGCTGCCCGCTTTCTGTCCCCATCGAGGCCACTAGAGACTGTAGCTGTTAGGTAAAGCCAGGTAAAATTCGTGTATTACCGTTTAATTACATTTTAAGTTTAGTGTGACTGGTCATTCAGCCTGTTGTTGCTCCTGCTGGTGTGGCAGAGTGCTCCACCAGTGTCCGTCTCGCTCATACTGATGCTCTCTTGTATTCTCCTCTGTTTATCTTTTTTTCTTCATTGTCTCCTGTGTCTCGTAATCCTGTAGTGTTTTCCTTCCCCCTGCTCCTATGTGAGTGGCTGGACGCGAGATGAGTGCCTCGTATATTATGGTACTAAACTGTAAGTGTAAACACTGTAATATAATCCTTGTATATTTGTTTACCAATTTCAGTTGTTGTTATTGCTAGTTAGGTTATCTAGGGTTTTATTTCCTGCTTTAATTTATTGTCTGTTAATCTACAAGATGTGATTTAATCCGCTGAAGGGTGTGTGTGTGTGTGTGTGTGTGTGTGTGTGTGTGTGTGTGTGTGTGTGTGTGTGTGTGTGTGTGTGTGTGTGTGTGTGTGTGTACTCACCTAGTTGTGTTTGCGGGGGTTGAGCTCTGGCTCTTTGGTCCCGCCTCTCAACCGTCAATTAATGTGTGTGTGTCCGTCCGTCCGTCCGTGTTCGCGCGCATGTGTGTGTGTGTGTGTGTGTGTGTGTGTGTGTGTGTCTGCGTGTGTGTGTCTGCGTGTGTGTGTCTGCGTGTGTGTGTCCGCGTGTGTCCGTCCGTCCGTGCGTCTTGTCTGGGTTCCTTCACCCCGACACACTTGGCTAAGCGCGCCACGCACTCCACACTACCTCCCTCACACCTCCTCGCCAAGCTTACCCCTCACACCTCCTCCCTCACACCTCCTCGCCAAGCTTACCCCCCCTCACACCTCCCTCACCGGCCTCCCTCCCCTCACACCTCCCTCACACCTCCCTCACCGGCCTCCCTCACCAGCCTCCCTCACCAGCCTCCCTCACCAGTCTCCCTCACCAGTCTCCCTCACCAGCCTCATGAGCACCGACACTACCACACGGGGCAGGAGCTTCAACAAGCCACAATGTAGGACAGAACACGGGAGAAGCGTGTCCACTCAAAGGGTAATAAACTCTTTCCCGCCCAACCCCCTGAACATCTACACATTACTCCAGTTCAAAATCCATCTGGAAAATGTTCTCCAGATGATGCCCTCCAGTATATTTATCACTCACCATATTCAACATGATCATTGTTGACTCGTTAGTAATCCTCACCACTACCACAGACCAAGATCACTATAGAATGCCGTGAACAGCATCACTGTGACTTCAACTTGAGATATTCCAAATTTGGCTTCCTGATGGCAATATTGAGCCCCTCCCATTCCCCCTCCAGTCTTCCCCCCCTCCTCCCTTCTCCCCCTCTCCAGGCCCCCCCCCGTCACCCACCCACCCAGTACCCAAGGCCCGCGTCTCTCCTAACTGTTCATTACAGAAGTCGTACACCTGTACGTTGGCCGGCGCACTTGTGTCGCGGCCTTGTACACCTGGACTGGATCTTGTACGTCTGTATAGGGTCCTTGTACACACGACGAAACGTATTCCTTTACCCTCACTGTCAGGGAAAGTGCAGAGTGGCAACGCCGCGTTTGTTGTTGTTGTAGTAATGGATTAGGTTATGAATGAATAGGCACTTTGTAACGACGAGTCTCATTGGTCAAAACACCACACACCGGGTTATATAATTCACACTCCTGTCGAAAGGAAAATTTTATTAACTGTTGAGCAGTTAATAAAAATTAATATGTTAGAGAGAGAGAGAGAGAGAGAGAGAGAGAGAGAGAGAGAGAGAGAGAGAGAGAGAGAGAGAGAGAGAGATATAGAGAGATATAGATAGATAGATAGATAGATAGATAGATAGATATATATATAGAGATATATATATAGAGATATATATATAGAGATATATATATAGATATATATATATAGAGATATATATATAGAGATATATATATAGAGATATATATATAGAGATATATATATAGAGATATATATATAGAGATATATATATAGAGATATATATATAGAGATATATATATAGAGATATATATATAGAGATATATATATAGAGATATATATATAGAGATATATATATAGAGATATATATATAGAGATATATATATAGAGATATATATATAGAGATATATATATAGAGATATATATATAGAGATATATATATAGAGATATATATATAGAGATATATATATAGAGATATATATATAGAGATATATATATAGAGATATATATATAGAGATATATATATAGAGATATATATATAGAGATATATATATAGAGATATATATATAGAGATATATATATAGAGATATATAGATATATATATATATATATATATATGTCGTACCTAATAGCCAGAACGCACTTCTCAGCCTACTATTCAAGGCCCGATTTGCCTAATAAGCCAAGTTTTCATGAATTAATGTTTTTTCGTCTACCTAACCTACCTAACCTAACCTAACCTAGCTTTTTTTGGCTACCTAACCTAACCTTACCTATAAATATAGGTTAGGTTAGGTAGGGTTGGTTAGGTTCGGTCATATATCTACGTTAATTTTAACTCCAATTAAAAAAAATTGACCTCATACATAGAGAAAAGGGTTGCTTTATCATTTCATAAGAAAAAAGTTATAGTAAATATATTAATTCAGGAAAACTTGGCTTATTAGGCAAATCGGGTCATGAATAGTAGGCTGAGAAGTGAGTTCTGGCTACTAGGTACGACATATATATATATATATATATATATATATATATATAACTATATTTTTTGGGCTTGAGCTTTTATGTAAACGATATGAGGTACGATGACTTTACGTATTGGCATTAGACTGTTGAGGCAGATGATGTGACGTCACACACACAACGATTGTCGTTGTCGATTGTCCTCGATTGTCGTTGGCCGCCAATCAACGACAACACAGTTTAGTTCATTTATTATGTACCCCATACCCATCCTGTGGGCGGTAGTGGACCCCCAAACCACCAGTCCCTAGTTAACTAAACTCCACCCCACTGGTGGAGGGGTGGGGTGGGGGGGGGGGGTTCAGCCCCTACTGGTAGGGACCCCAAAATTCAATTAGCTAAGCTAGTTACAGTTTTGATGTGCTAGCTAGTTACAAGGTTGAAGGCACATCGTCACATCAACAATGGGTTCGAGACCGCCCACAATTAGTCTCTAAATGAAGCCACTGACATAAGTGGGGGAACTAGTGTGACAGTTGATGTGTTTACCCTGCACACCGCCCCTTAACCATTGGGCAAGGGAGGAAAGGTTACAATCGCTCCCCGTTACTACCTACAGTTAGCAAACTGGGGATATTAGACACAAATTTCTGGTAGCAGATCATTAAAAAAAGTTTTGACGGATTGGTCGATTGGGTTAAAATGTGATGTTTCAGATGGTAGACTGTTGCTCCGAGGACCGGACTGTCATCTGGAGAGTCACTGGGAAGACAGTCCGGTCCACGGAGCACAACAGTCCTCTACCAATCGACCAATCCGTCAAAACTGTTGTTTCAGTCAAATCGTAAGTACCGTAATATTGACGATTTCAGAGCATTGGTATTATTTCAGCCCGGGTTCTCAAGCGCTCACAACCTCACTAAACAGATGTACTAAATTGATGGAACATTACCTAACCGTGGACCCACGAATAGAAAACGGGATATCAGGTCAAATTTGCGGGTTACTATGATTTTTAGTACATAAATTTTTGGCTTAAGGGGATTTATAAGTCAAAATACGATGTACTATTGGAGACTGAATCTGACTATAATTTTTACCTTGACCTATACAATATTACAGTGAGGAACAGTGAGCTACACAATATTACAGTGAGGAACAGTGTGCTACACAATATTAGTGACCAAGAGTAACCACGTATCTCTCAACAGGATGTGAACGTACAGAAGCAGATGGAGATGGTTCACCGGCTGGAGGAGGACGACCTGTATAAGAAGTTCGCCAAGCAGCGGGCGGCTGAGGAGGCCAGGATGGACGACCACCTGAAGGAGGAGTGGGAGACGGAGCTCGAGAGACTTACCACACAGTGAGTCGCCTATTGTTGTTTAAGATTCGCTACCTGGAACAAAAAGTTTCAAGTAGCACGGGCTATGGTGAGCCCGAACAGTGAGTCGCCTCTCTTCCCTTCTCCTCTCATATTTCCTGGGCCCAGTTTTATATTGACATTGTGTCTTGACTCGTCAGACGAGATCCTGCATTGCTTTTATCGTCACAATTATTATTATAAGCGCAGCAAATATATCTGTTTCTCAAGTAAAGTCAAATTAACTGTTCGGCCATTGTCAATATGATTTAGTGACAACGCATGAGTTGGTAGGTTAGCCATGACTGGACCCGTGTGTCGTGACACTGTGGCAGGACCCGTGTGTCGTGACACTGTGGCAGGACCCGTGTGTCGTGACACTGTGGCAGGACCCGTGTGTCGTGACACTGTGGCAGGACCCGTGTGTCGTGACACTGTGGCAGGACCCGTGTGTCGTGACACTGACTACACCTCACTACTACACTTTCAACTCGTCACTTGGCAGCAAAATAGGCACCCAAGAGAGAGACAATTGTCGTAGTCTACATCCTGCGGAAGGTAGAGACCCAGCCGAGGAAGACCTCAATAAACCCAGATGAAGCTTTCCTGTCTCTAACAGGAATATAATGTAACCTCAACATTGCGGTTACGTTGTGTTAGGCTGCTTTAAAAACAAAGTTGGGGCCTCACACTCGAGACGCGGAAGACACCAATACTGTTGCAACTAACGAGACGTTTTTCCTCAGGTTTGAGCGGGACCTGGCGACGAAGAAGCGGTCCCGGGAGGAGTCGAAGGTGCTGACGGTGAGGCACCAGAAGGAGCGGGAGGAACTGGAGAAAAACATGACCATGAAGAGGGACATGAAGAAGGAGAATCTCACCCGCAAGATGCTGGAGCACGAGAGGTCCGTCACTGGGATAGGCTCACAGGATAGGCTGTACACGGCAGACCATAAGTGAAGGGCCTGTAGGGCAGGCTCCGTGAAGACAGGGTTTACTGGACCAGGTTTAAAGGGACAAGGTCTACATGAGAGGGTATACAGTATGAGAAGGCGAGGGAATTTTCAGGCGAAAGCGCCAAGCTAATACAACTATATAGCAATTGAAAGGGATCAGGATAACGATTTAGGATGGGACGGGGGAGAGGAATAGTGCCCATGCCCTTGGACGGTCGGGGATTGAACGCCGACCTACATGAAGCGAAACAGTCGCTCTACCGTCCAGCCCAAGTAGTTGTATAGAGTACGAGAGCTACAATATAGCAGTTACTATGCAAGATAGGAGATAGAGAACAGGCAACTGGCCTGGAGGATAGCTACAAGAGGCTCTACAGGGGAGCTCTATAGAATATGAGCAATAGGAAAGGAGAAACAAAATAAGAGGTACATGCTAAGAGGAAGACGTGGATATGAGATACAGAACACAATCTACATTATAGCTGTTACAAGAAATGAACAGTAGGAAAGACGCTAACACATCTTAACAGTAGAATAGAGGTAGACAGGGTAGTGAGGTGAGGGAGTGACGGGGGTAAACAGGAGGATAGTGTAGTGAGAGGGAGAGCACAATAAGGGTGATGAGGGAGAAAAGGGGGGGGGAGGGAGCCAAGAGAGACTGAGGATGGTACTAATGAGGGAGAAGATGGGTGGATGAGGAGAGTACTAAGGGGAAGAGAAAGATCACATTAATGGGAGAAAGACAAGAAGAAGGGAGAGAATAGGCCTGGGGGGAATAAATAGGACGAGTGGGAGGGGAGGTGAAGACAATGATGATAGGTTGTGAAGGAGGAAATAGTCAGGTTATGTTTGGTGTGTTGATGACAGACTGCACCAGTGCCGCTGACACAGAACAATGAACGGAGGGTTGAGAATTTGATGTCATAAATATCCGTAGAGCATTTGTTATTTTTGGGCAGCAGGGATGGCAGAGATTGGCACGTGGAGGGAGGACACAGATGTGAGGCGAGGTATGTCAAAGCATGACAGATCAACAAAGACTGGGGAAACACGTGCCGTACATACCCCATAATTAATGAGAAAGGTTTAGAAAGTGAGAATGAGAAGTGATACAAGTTTATGTTGGGCAGGGCGGCGACGGCGGCGCTGGTGGAGAAGCACAGCAAGGAGATGATGCGACTCATCCAGGAGAAGCGGTCAGAGTACCTGGAGGAAGAGGAGGAGGAGGAGGCCCTGGAGCACTACCCGGCCCAGCCCCCTCCACCCCTCCCCCCGCCACAGACCAAGACAGACATCTACACAGATCCTGATGAGTTTGCTGAGGTAGATCAGCTGGCTATACAGGTGAGACTCCACTCTACACTGTTTAGTTTACCCTGTGTTACATGTGGCCATTTGTTGTGATGATTGTATGTTGTCCCCCAGCTCCCACCACTGGCAGAGTATACTGGGGTATGTTGTCCCCCAGCTCCCACCACTGGCAGAGTATACTGGGGTATGTTGTCCCCCATCTCCCACCACAGGCAGAGTATACTGGGGTATGTTGTCCCCCAGCTCCCACCACAGGCAGAGTATACTGGGGTATGTTGTCCCCCAGCTCCCACCACAGGCAGAGTATACTGGGGTATGTTGTCCCCCAGCTCCCACCACAGGCAGAGTATACTGGGGTATGTTGTCCCCCAGCTCCCACCACAGGCAGAGTATACTGGGGTATGTTGTCCCCCAGCTCCCACCACAGGCAGAGTATACTGGGGTATGTTGTCCCCCAGCTCCCACCACAGGCAGAGTATACTGGGGTATGTTGTCCCCCAGCTCCCACCACAGGCAGAGTATACTGGGGTATGTTGTCCCCCAGCTCCCACCACAGGCAGAGTATACTGGGGTATGTTGTCCCCCAGCTCCCACCACAGGCAGAGTATACTGGGGTATGTTGTCCCCCAGCTCCCACCACAGGCAGAGTATACTGGGGTATGTTGTCCCCCAGCTCCCACCACAGGCAGAGTATACTGGGGTATGTTGTCCCCCAGCTCCCACCACAGGCAGAGTATACTGGGGTATGTTGTCCCCCAGCTCCCACCACAGGCAGAGTATACTGGGGTATGTTGTCCCCCAGCTCCCACCACTGGCAGAGAATATCTTCATGTTTTATTGAATAATATTACGGTTAACAGGTGGCGCAGGAGGACCAGAAGACATTCACAGACCTGGTGAGGATGCTGGTGGGGCAGTGCAGCTCCGACGTGGAGAAGGTGCGGACCATCTTCCGCTGGATCACCGTCAAGAATCTCAACTCCATTACCTTCGACGACTCTGCTCATGGGGACACGCCCATGGGTCTCCTTCGGGGCATTAAGTACGGCACAGAGTCCTACCACGTTCTCTTCAAGCGGCTCTGTAGGTAAGTTCTTAAAAACTATCTTCTAGTGGACTCTTGTGCCCCTGTAGACTAAGTGAGTATTGTACCTGCATCTTGGACTCTTGCAACTCTGTAGAAGAATCCTTTGGAACTCTTTCTTGAGAGTCTTGAGGCTGTAGGCAAGTCTTGTTGTACTCACCGAGTTTTACTTTTTAAGAGTTCAGTATTTGTCTGTATACTCTAGAATAGACATACATTCATTTGAATTCGTGCAGAAAGGGATGACAAAGCTGGTCTTGGAAACTGGAAGCCTTCCTTACGAAGAGGTTACAAGGACAAAAACCTGCAAAGAATATTGACAAAAAACAGCAAACAGCCCATACCAGGCATTAGAGGACAGGCAGCCGGAAGGCTGATTTGACCCACCCACCAGATCCAGCCTGCCGGGCTGCTGACCCAGAGACAAGAACCGGACATACCTTACCTTGCGAATGACTTCGGGGCTCAACGGCCCCGACCAGGCTTCCAATACATGCATTGAATACACACACACGATCTTGAAGATCGATGTAGTGCTGTAGTGCTGACAGCGCGGAGCTTCAATGTGCCTTTAAGGTGGCACTACACGGCAGCTCTGAAATGAACATTACAGCATAATTTTATTAAACTTTTTAAAATGTATCTATTAAAACTTTTGCATTTCAGATTACAACCTGCCAATGTGAGACTGTGTATAATTTTAATACATATTAAATCTTTTAAAATAGCATAAAACATTGCTTTGAAAATGATTATTAATATTCCTATTGTGGTTCAGTTTCGTTTTAGCAATAATTAGCTTTACCAGAAGTTTACATTTCAAACAAGATATTTTCATATTAATAAAATAAGAAATTAAAATAATTAATTTAGCAATATTATATATATATATATATATATATATATATATATATATATATATATATATATATATATATATATATATATATATATATATATATATATATATATGACCAAATATACAGTATTTTGTGTTTATAATATATTGTGTGAATATGTACTAGTCACGATAACCTTTATAATCATCATAACGACCATCATTGCAGTTCACAATTTTGTCACCATTAATGCTCTTTGACTGCATATTGAGCCTCAACATTATTGTAAAACATTTGACGTGTGAGTGTTGGTCCACAGCTACGCGGGTCTGCACTGTGTGGTGATCAAGGGCTACAGCAAGTCCGCAGGCTACCAGCCCGGGGTCAGGTTCGAGGACAACAGATTCCGTAACTCGTGGAATGCCGTGTATGTGGCAGGGTCGTGGCGTTTTGTGCAGTGCAACTGGGGCGCCCGACACCTGGTCAACGCCAAGGAGGTGCCCAAGCCTGGGGGCAAGAGCAAGAGTGACAGTCTCAGGTGAGTTGTGTAGTGGGCAGGGGAAGGTGTCAGCGCCGGGAAAGTGATAAGGGGCAAAGTGAGATATTGTCTAGAAAAGCGTGATGAACCAGGTAGAAAGGGCGGTGGGAGGGGAAGGGGTTATTGGGAGGCTAAATGGTTAATTGTTTTTATTCTTATTCTTGTGAGTACTTGCATAGTAGGATGATTGCAGGTATGTATGGCTGGAAGGTTGCACGTATGTATAATTTGGAGATTTGGATTTGATAGGATGATCGAGTTTCGAAGGACTTGTATCATTATACGAGTGATGTATGTGTTTAGCTCAAATGATTTTAAATGTTCTGTTAAGAAGGCTCTGTCAAGTCATAGGTGGTGGTCCGAGGCCTCTGTTGGTACACAAAGCCTTGGGCGAGTCTTGACCTGACAAGATTACCCAAGACAGATAATCTTGCAACTTATCACACATTCCAGATGTGAGGAGACTTGTGTGTGTACATCAGCCGATTCAATGTTGAATCAATGTCGATAAAATGATTCACTAGCACCATTTAGTGTCGCCAATGCTTACATCTCCAAATTGTTTTCATGAAACGCCTGCTGCTGCACCACCATCATCAATGCGGAAATCAACACATCCCAGCCAAACGCTCCATTACCATCCTTAGCAAATTTATGAACAACATCAACGCCAGGAGCATACTCAACACGGGGCTCAACTCTTGAATTGGCGGCTTAGTACTGGTAGTAATCAGTTGGGGGCAGCCTCCCAGCCTCGTAGTAAGGCCCTGTTGCAAATGCATTCTCATGGGGAATACTTCTGAAAACTGCCGGCGAGATCTGGAGTGTAATTATTGCCACGGAAGATGGCATCAGGTTGATGCTTGTCAAACCAAAAAGGATTTGGATAGACAAGAACAAATGTCGAGACCTAATCTTGGAGCAATAAAAAATATTCGGATTTGGTAGACATCGGCAATCTTGCCATCCATATCTGAACACTTCATTAATCTTTGTGCTTTACTCAGCACAACAGATTAACACACTACTAGTGTACCAGCTACGAAGGCAGTCATTACACACTCGCCTGTCTAGTTTAACAACTTGCAAACATGAGAAGTTAATCCATTAGTATAATGTCAGCCAACATCAGGGGTTTATTACCAATGTTGGCGATCTCTCTCTCCCATTTCTTACTCATTGTCCTGATGTGGTTGTTGTGCTGGAAACATTTCTAGACGACATGATTCCAGAGAACTTCAAAATTTTCAAAAATCCCAGAACCTCTATTTTTATGTTCAATGTACAGATCTCAATGGTAGTGTGCTTAATCATCCAACTTTCTAATGGACAACCTAGACTCCTTACTAATGCGTCATAACTGGCAGCACACACAAGTGTTGTTGAACCTATCCACTAACTCGTACAGAGAGATTTTGATGAACTTAGGGTTTTCAACCTCAAATTTTGTGAGCTTCCTGTCATAACTGACCTTCCTGCAAACATAGTTAAATGAAGACCCCTGGGATATGTTGGTTCATTAGACCTGTCTTTACTATACTGGATATTCCGGCAGATTGAGGTGAAGAATCTCCTCCAACAACCTAGCTTTGGGACGGGAAACTGGCCAGCTCTCCGCTCAAACACTAGAAGCAACTAAATGGAATGCATTGCTCCACGAAGATGCAGCCAAGCAAACGTCTTCACCAGGTCATACTGGACCTCTAGCACAGGTCCAGTATATAATCTTCACCGGCAGTATGTGGCCAAGTCTACTGATCAGCCTTGGTTTGGTTATCTTTGCCGGATGGCAGCAGAGGCTAAAAACAAGGCTTGGAGAAGGTTTCAAAGGCATCTTTCGGCTCACAACAGGATAGATGAATTTGTCACAAAGCGGTTCAAAAGTGAGCTATATTCAGATTGGAATCAGAAACTCAAAACTAAGCTTGCATCTGGAAGAGATGGATAAAAGGTCTGGTGATCTCTGGTTAAAGATCGGCAGGGATATTCATCTGAGGACACAATCCCAACTCTAAATCGAGAGGATAGAACTGTTGCAATCAGGAGGAGGGTGACCCACTGGCAAACCATTTTGCTGCAAAGATGCACGTCCCTGATCCTGAATGACAATATCCACACATTGTTCCGAGCACTGCATCAAAGATGACTGAAGGGGTTATACAAGAGGCTCAAGTTCATCATCTCCTTATAACATTCTACATGGGTAAAGCTGTGGGGGCAGACAAGATCAGCTCAAGATTATTATATAGCCTCTACCAACTCTGTCTAGCTCAAGGAATTTGGCTCTCCCTATAGGAGGAGGCAGATGTTCTAGTACACAAGAGAAGAGCCGTTCAGTGGTCGAGAATTACAGGTCAATGTCACTGCATTCAATTACTGGTAACATTCTTGACATTAATTTCTCGGCAAATGACATATTTTGACCAGTGGCTTCTATGTGATCAACAATGTTTTTTTAAAAAGGTCCATCTTGCTAAATCTTCCACTAAGTGGTATCAGTTGACTGATGTTGAATTAGTTATCCATGTGATTCTTTTGGGCTTGGAAATTGTAGCCACTGGAATGAAGAAATTCCTATGGTTAATGAAAGTGTCAAAGTGTGGGTTACTTGCTGCAAGATAAGAATGTTGAGATCATCCCCAGCTATCAGATTTGATTTAATTTGCAGCAAATTACTCAATTTCTGAGGCAATTTAAATCTTGTGTAAATATTTGGGATTCTTTACACTTTTGCCATTGTTTTTGTAACGTATAAATTGATAAATTGGGCAAACATGTTCTCAAATTAGTTCTGTCTTGTTGATAGTTTAATCCCTGGTTAGGTGTGCAGGAGTAAATAGCCGTATACTTGATCAACTTTCCCAGTTAAGCCCATCTTGTTTACTTACCCTCGTCATACTTTTCTCACTCTTCACCCCTCACACTTCAAATTGATCACCTTCCCCCTCCCCATACAGTCCTGTCATTCCTACTTAATCACTTTACCCTCTATACACACTCGACTCATTCACACACTGCTCCCTCACTGGTGCTACATAGCCTTACTGGCTTGATGCGTTTTTTTGATAATTACTTTACTGCTCCCTCTCTCCCTCATAGGTATGAGTATGACGACCACTATTTCTTGACGGATCCAAAGGAGTTTATCTACGAGTTCTTCCCACTACAACCAGAGTGGCAGCTGTTGAAGGCAGCCATCAGCCTCCACGAGTTTGAGGAGCTTCCCTTCGTGCGGTCCCTCTTCTTCCGCTATGGCCTCTACTTCCCGGACGAGCACACGAAGGCGGTCATGTACACCGACTCTACAGGTGGGTGGGTGCAGGTGTACAGGTGGTGTCCCCAGGTGGGTGCAGGTGTACAGGTGGTGTCCCCGGGTGGGTGCAGGTGTACAGGTGGTGTCCCCTGGAGTGTGTACTGTAGCAGCAGGTGGTGTCCCCTGGAGAGTGTACTGTAGCAGCAGGTGGTGTCCCTGGAGTGTGTACTGTAGCAGCAGGTGGTGTCCCTGGAGTGTGTACTGTAGCAGCAGGTGGTGTCCCCTGGAGAGAGTACTGTAGCAGCAGGTGGTGTCCCCTGGAGAGAGTACTGTAGCAGCAGGTGGTGTCCCTGGAGAGTGTACTGTAGCAGCAGGTGGTGTCCCCTGGAGAGAGTACTGTAGCAGCAGGTGGTGTCCCCTGGAGAGAGTACTGTAGCAGCAGGTGGTGTCCCCTGGAGAGTGTACTGTAGCAGCAGGTGGTGTCCCCTGGAGAGAGTACTGTAGCAGCAGGTGGTGTCCCCTGGAGAGAGATGAGTAAAGTGAAGGACAATTAATGAATTGGCGTGTTCATGCATGTGTGTGGGAGTGGAGGGGTGTAGTGTGTGTGTGTGTGCCCCTGGTGGGTGTGAGGGATGTAGAGTGTAGCTGACAATGTGTGTACATCTCCCAGGTGCCGCTACCATAAGGATTGGGATGCCGAGCCATATGCAGTCCTCCCTCATCTTCCACTACAACCTGAAGCTCTACGACTCTGACAAGGACCAGTACGACACCGTCTCCCTCAAGCGTTTCGTCATGCAGGTCAGTTGAACACTCAACACCTGACTTCTATGACAGCCGCAAATATTTTCAATCTTACTGGGAATGAAGATAATTATCATGAGACTCTAGCAGATGGTTATTTCACAGTACATACACATTATTATATGCTCTGATGAACATTTTGGCATAGTTGTGGCAGTTAATGTAGTTTTGTGCACCTTGTAGAGTGCCCCCCCCCCCTGTCACAAGTGAACGTAATTATACCCGAGGAAGTGAACCATATAATTGAAAGTACAACATTTTAATGATAATAATCGGAGAATTATGTGAATAACTAACCCTCGTCTTACCTAAAGAGGGTGGATACTTTGGATGTAGGCCTACAGAGCACTTTGTAAATAGTTTGCAAAAGATGTACTTAATTTTGTTTAATATTAAGGATAATTTGCATAAAAAGAGTAAATCGACTAATATTTTTGGTGTATATAGCAGAGCTCATTTTTGCACAGCATTTTGGGAAGTGTAAAAGGAAGCATAGTTATGCTGTACATCTATATCTCAGCATTGTAGTACCCCATGATCGTGTATATAACGTACCCAGAGTCCCTGTTCAGATGATTTTTAAAAGTAGACGAGTAAAAGCTCCACTCGAATATGGTTCACTTTCCAGCACATTTTGAACAATTTAAGTCTTCACACCTGTACTACTCTCAATACCTTAATTAACTTGTGTATTTTGCACTACAGTCAGTGGTGGGCCAGCTGGTAGCATTCCGTGTCCACGCACCGTGTTCTGGGGCGCTACTGCTCGACATCTTCGCCAACGCTGTCACACCACGCGAGTACCTCACTGGGGAACCCATGAAGTTCAAGAGTGTGTGCAAGTTCAAGATAGTGTGCGAGGACCTCCAGACTGTCATGGTGCCCTTGCCGGACTGTGCCTCAGGAGAGTGGGGCCCCGCCAAAGCCACTCGACTTTTTGGTTTAGAGCCCGTCACTCACCAGGATGCTTTGGTCTTCGCCGGCCGTGACCTCGAGTTACAGTTCCGTATGACACGGCCTCTCACAGATTTCATGGCGACGCTCCACAAGAATGGCTCTGAGGAAAAGCGGCTCAGCAAGTACGTCAGCCATCGAGTTGCAGATGATGTGGTGACTTTCACGCTGAGCTTCCCAGAGGAGGGTCAGTATGGCATGGACATCTACACCCGCGAGGTGGCTGGGCCCGACACTGGAGGCCCCACGGAAAAGCATCTTCTCACACACTGCTGCAAGTACCTCATAAACTCTTCCAAGCGTAATTAGTGTGTGCGCTCTTTCCTCATCACCTGCTGCTGCTGGTCGACCTGGTCCTCACCTCCAGGCGTCACCAGGAATACCCGATTAAACTGCTGCTGTTGTATGCAAAATACACCATAACTTGTACTTAAAAATGTTACAAACTCCATGAACACTACACTCTTTACAGACCTGTGTAATAAATTAATGCAACACTACACTCCCTGGAACAGCAGCAGCAGCAGGCAGCAGCAGGTCGTGCTGCAGTATCCGTCCACTAAGTGCCTTCAGGCAAGTTTATTAAGAATGTAACTGCTATTGGCTGACCAAGACTAGAGTCTGCGGTCTCCGTCATTTACTTACAACACTGTTTTAGATATTTTAACGATATGGAAAATATATTGTACATATAATTATTGCTACAGAGATCTTAACTTTTTATATCATTTGTATTGTTACCATGTTTCACAGGAAAGTAATAAGCATGCTTTTATTCCAAATACGTGGTTTGTGACGTTAACAGAAGTTATTTACAGACTAGACACTAAATCCTTACAGGCGAGTTACAGTGGGTGCCTTAATGACCTTGGCTGAGCCCAGTGTCTGGGTGGTAATGGGGTCACACTGGCAGGGGGCACCACAACCTCGCCCACTTTCATCAGGGACCGATTATTTTTCTGTCTCTAACGATAATGGAAGAGGAGCTATGTTGGGTTTTCTCATGGAAGCCTCTTATTCGAAGGGTCTCTATCCACTTTTCTCCGGCAAAGAGGAAAACTGTGAAACTATGACAGCACACAGTTGTGGTCACGTGCAATTATGGAAACAATTGTTACCTTACTCTGTG
Source organism: Procambarus clarkii (assembly GCF_040958095.1). Taxonomy (NCBI): domain Eukaryota; kingdom Metazoa; phylum Arthropoda; class Malacostraca; order Decapoda; family Cambaridae; genus Procambarus; species Procambarus clarkii. The sequence goes on from NC_091155.1 coordinate 29,081,116, forward strand.
AGGTGACTTTCATAGTGTAATTCCTCCAGCAACCACAAGAACAATGTGTGCTGTACACCAAGATGCAGGGCCACATGCTACTATAAATTTCCCATTTGTCGTTTAATGCTGCTGTGAAATTAAGAGCTGTTGCTGAGACTCCAACACGACAGCCCGTCACTAGAAGTGTTACTAGGTGGCAAAGTCTTCCATGAATATTCCATTTGCAGTATGATAACCATAGTAAGAATGATTGTCACAACGGTTATATTTTGATTGGCGTCGTGTGACAAGCGCATTTACGTACTAATCTTGAAAAGCATTTCGGTAATAATTTGTTAAACTCGTTACTTGAAATGTTATGAAGTAATTTATTTATTTGGCCTGCAATATTAACAAGACAGATGGCCTAAGTGTATTGTTTTCATTTTGGTGGTGTGCGTAATCCATTAGCAGGGGAACACAGGGGTGTAGTGTGTGCCGGTGTATACACGATGCGACTGGTGTATCATCTGTTGTTAACGAGGAAGTGAGGCGAGTGGTGGGTTGGTCACCTTTCATGAGCACATCTCTAGCTTCCCGACCTTCGCTGGTCAGAGTAGCAGACTGGCACACGAGATAATATTCAACTATTATTCCAAGCAAGTATCGCAAGGGCTTCCATTGCTTCAAGGTTGTGTTTAGGGTGAAAGCGCGTTGTTGACAAACGTGCAGTGCATGTCTGCCTGTCCAGATGATGACAAGTTTACATATCTCCGTCTTGGTTGTGATGAAAGTGACAGAATGGGCCTGATGCACACTGCTGAATCCTCACCAGCGTAATACTGTACATTAATCTGGAACATTCCATAGAATAGTCCGGAGCATCACGCCTTTATTCTTCTCGTCCAGCTACGTTTTGGCGGGAACCATACATTGGCGAGAAAAGCTTTTTGGTAGGCGGTTATATTTTTTACACTTGCAAATTTTTAAATATAAATATATAATATTTTTTGGCGAATTTGTTTATAACGAGTGTTTTCCCTCTTCTCTTCAATCACCTCAACTTACATGCATTTCTCTCTCGTACAAATTAATATATGAAATGTAATATATTAATATAATGTGATTTACGTGTTGGCTGCCGTCCAAGTACGGCCATTCTTGTAACATACTTCCTCTGTTAATAAAGAACAGCACTGCTCCACACCTCTCTACTTCCCCACACTTGTACATGTGTGTTATGCTTGTGAACCCTATACCCGTCTTTGTGAACCCTATACCCGTCTTGTGGACGCCAGCGGAGCTCGGTCCTCTTCAATGGGTTCAGGAGCTTGTACCTAGTTCACTTTTACTCAAGTAATTTATTTATATGTATTCAATCCAAAATCTTGAAGGTATTGGCAGATGAACTGTTTACCACAAACGGTTGTTCAGAATATTTTTAGGGGAACCCTTTCCTTAGCCTAGATTAAAAAGACAGATTTTCAGCCCCCCCCCCCCCAAAAAAAAAATATCCCCACGAGTCAGTTTACCCTCACAAATCTGCAAGCTTACGAAGGAAATCATTCACCACCTATTTGTGCATGATTACAAAATCAGATTTTTTTTCTTCAAACAAATAATACTTTACTAACAAACCTGCTCACAATGTAACAACTACTCTGGCAAAGGACTTCCAGTAGATTAGACAAGTCAAAGTACATTACAAGGTTTTGACAAGGCACCGCATAAGAGAGCGGCACAAAGTGCAAACACACACAATAAATGGTAAATACCAGAGTGGATAAAACAAAGAAAACAAAGGGAAATGAATTGGGACATGTGGAGAGTGAAGAACCGCAAGGTTCCATGTCCGTGGCAACCCCTTTTGTCATTTGTCGTTGATGTGCTACAAACTACATCAACATTTCGTATGACGACACAAAGATATCGTAAAATGGTACGCGAAAAGTATATTAAGATCTTGCAAAGTGATCAACATGAACTCCACGAATTGTCATAAGACTGACAAATGCTTTTAAATATTTAAAACCACAAGGCCTTGCATGTAGGTCATAACAATACAAATAATACCCATAAACACTATCATGTCGCAGATTGATAAAAAGTACCGACGAGTCGAGTTCTACCACTCATTAAAAGTTGCACAAGTGGGAGCGGCTGGAAGCGCCTGTGGTGCGCCTCCATCTGAAATATTGTATGCAACCATAGACCATCTTCAAAAGACCAGCTGGTTCGGAGAATTTTAAACGCAGACACAAAAACCCTCGCAGAATGAATTGAAGTGTTATACCATGAACGTTAATGGCCTACAGCTCTAACCACACTACAAACCAGACATGTCTGGTTTGTAGTGTGGTTAGTAACATGTAGTAGTAACATGTAGTAATAACATGTAGACATGTAATAACATGTAGACATGTCTACTTGTTATTACTGATCTCAGAGACTTAATACTGAACAAACTGGAAGATATTAATCCAGACATTTTTAAACGGTCACATGAGAGACACAAGCGCCAATGGCTTCAAGCTCAACACATTACAATGTAGGACAGAACACAGGAAATGCTTTTTCACCCACAGGGTTATAAACCCATGGAACCGCCTACCCGCCGAAGCTGTAAATGCCATGACATTACGGCAGTTCAATATTCAGCTGGAAAATATTCTCAGGAATAATGGGGGATCCTTGACAAGCCTCTGGCTTCATGTCCCCGTCGAGACCACTAGATATGGTGGCCCTCGGGTAAATTCAGACACCTATTATGCACCCCACACCTATCCCGTGGGTGGTGGTGAGAAGGCTAGTCACAAGGGATGCACTACCTACAGGAGACACCTCGGTATTCAACCCATCATCCTGCTTAAATAGCAATTTTTGTAACTATGTGTACCATAGTACAACCATTGACGTACTAAGGAATTACAAAGTAGAATTTTGTACTATTCAGTTTATAGAGGCCGAAAAAATTAAGCTAAAAAACAAACTTAAATATTCCCTGGCCTAGTATAGTGCACACATGTACTATATTAGACCTCAGATAGTGTGTATTAGGCCTAGGAAGGTTAGGTTTGTCTTTGCAAAATAAATATAAAAGTTTTTCCGGTCTGGCTAAATTCAATGTTTACTTTCTAATTGTGTTAAACGTGGGTATATGTACTGTGGTCCCCATCGTTACTAGGTGCTGCCAGTACAGGAGGGTGGACTGCGGTATCTCACATTTTGGGTCATGCTTATTAGTCAATCTTTAACTAATTTTATTGATGTTTATAAGCCGTTATAGGGAGCCGGTCGGCCGAGCGGACAGCACACTGTACTTGTGATCCTGTGGTCCCGGGTTCGATCCCGGGCGCCGGCGAGAAACAATGGGCAGTTTCTTTCACCCTATGCCCCTGTTACCTAGCAGTAAAATAGGTACCTGGGTGTTAGTCAGCTGTCACGGGCTGCTTCCTAGGGGTGGAGGCCTGGTCGAGGACCGGGCCGCGGGGACACTAAAGCCCCGAAATCATCTCAATATAACCTCAAGAAGCCTACAAGTTTCCAACAGGGTTTTAATATAAAATAAAATAATAAATAAGGTCTCTTAGTAGAGTTAGCTTCGTTCTCGACTCACAATCGGGGATCCTGGGTGGGACAGAAATGGTTAGACACGTTTTCTTTTACCTAATGCCTCTGTTCACCTAGTAGGAGCTAGGTACCCCGAGAGTTGGGCAACTGTTGTGGGGTTCACGTTACACAGTGCAACCTGCATAAACTATCTCAAATATTCTTCGACATAGTAATTGGGAATCTATAATATCTAGTGTCCCCAACGTACATAAAATAGTCAAGTGGAAACACAATCGAGCCGATGTTTCTGGTCATATTCTACTTACAAAATATATTGTAGAAAGATAATCTGCAACAATTAATATAAACCTATCAAACACAATTCCTATAACAGATGATTTTAAAGTTAAAAAAGCATGAGAAACCGACGGAAACTGCTCTCTAAGATGCAGGGATCCGACCAACACTCAACATAATTGCTGATGACTGAACTACACTAGCCTCAACAGGCTCTAGAAGTTAATGAATTCAATAACTTTTCATAAATTGTGGTCATCCTTTAACCTGACAGAAATATTCCAATGTTGTTACATATATAAAAAAAAATGTGTAGGGATAAGTATGATATCAGTTGCCATTCTCTCAGGTTTCGTCTCATAACACATGCACAAAGAGCCGACAATACTAGTGAACCTACCTACCTTGAGGCTACCTTGAGGTGCTTCCGGGGCTTAGTGTCCCCGCGGCCCGGTCGTCGACCAGGCCTCCTGGTTGCTGGACTGAAACGCCAACCATTAACACAAACGCTGGCCTAGTACGTACAGAAATATTGCTTAACTTCAATAATTCCCCATAACCTCAAACGCTCCCAAATATATTAAAATAAGCATAAATATCACCATTAGGCTTACCCGACAGGTGCGCCATCACACGAGAGATAAAGTAAGCGGGTGGAGGGAATTCGGTCCAAGATTATAACGAGCTGACCAGTGAACTGGTCTGCCACTGAAACCTTTCTTTGGTCTGTGGACAAGGAGAAGCTAAGAGATGATGATGTAGATTACTAATGGCCTAGCGAGGGGGGGGGGGTGAGAGGAAGAGGGTGAGGGAGAGGACAGGCAGAAAACACGGAGTGTCGGGCGGCGAGGTCTGGCTGGCCACTCGCCGTGCACAACACCCACAGACGAATGCAAATTTGTGGTTAACATGGAGCTTTTTTTTTTTTAGTGAGCGGGGCTCTCTCCGGCCCACTGACTCCAGAGTGATTTTTTAGGGAATTTGTGAAAAGGTGGGGGGGGGGGGGAAGAAAAAATATATATATATTGACATGTATATATATGTGATCGAGGCATATAACTTTGGGGCAATTTTTGTCCACAGCGAGATCAAAATCCACTCTGTTAACATATATATGAGATGCGTGTGATGACGCACAGCTTCACAAGAACATTTCGGGGAGAAATATTGACAAAATTCACATATTTATATTGGCTACTGACATCCGTTTGTTAATCTACAATGTCTAGTGGGTTTTGGCATATATTGGCTAGCCATGAATTTACAGTGCTGGGAAAAACATATTACAAAAAACACTATTTGGGCTCAAACTCACGGCCTGACGAAGGAAGCTGTGATGGCTGGCCTGCCTGACACTCTACTTGGTGGATCTCCAACTTCGAATTCTTTTGTGTTTCGAAGTTAATATTAATGTTAAGGTAATGTTAAGTGACGCATTCATGATTTTGAGGTTGCGAGTTCAAGCCAACTGATGATATTTGTAATATGTAACATATATAAATGTAATTATCCCAATTATGGTAAAATGGGAAGGGACCCACTTCCCACATAATATGCAAAGGAAGATGTCAATGCCATCTATGCCATGAGATCTACTTGAACACCACAAATAGTCGTAAAACTGGCAAATGATTTTTAATATTGAAAAATTCAAGACCTTGCATTTGGGGCATAGCAATGCACTTCCCAACCACCAAATTAT